>NC_029788.2:97032456-97044608 GCF_000816755.2 Arachis ipaensis
TTCTGTGGCACCGTCTCAGCTGCATCCTAACAGCTAGGTTGCCATTCGGTCGTTCGAGCTAGTTTGTTCGTATTTGGAGCTCTAGATTTCGGTTGATGTATTTTTGTTCTTCTTCCTGTGCACCCTGCCGACCAAGGAGGGAAAGCATAAGAAGGGGTATGTGTCGTTTAGGACTCAGCCTAACTGATGTATATTCGGCTTGTTTGAGGACTCTTTTCATGGGTTCAAGAGGGAGTATTTCAAGGTGTACCCTGCTCGCGGGCATCATCCCTTTTGGTTGACTCTGGAAGGAGAGCGTCGGTTCGCGACGTATTGGAATTTTGGTGTTGGGGCATCGTATTTGACGCGGGTTACCTCTGAGGGGTTGTCCTCAGAAAATAAGGACAACGTTGATGTCCTTTGGCATATTTTTGGGGAGCATCCGTTGAATCCCTGGGATGTTATGGGAGATCCGGCGACGTGCCGAACTTATATTGGTGTGTGGCTCTTCCCTTTGGCTTTCTTTGTTTTTTTGCCTGAGTTTGTGACTTTCTTGGCCTTCTTTGTTTTTCTATCCGATTTTGTGACTTATGTTTTTCCTTTCGATTTTTTAGTTCAGATGGCCGGCGGTTTGACTAACTTGGCGAGGCTGAAGGCCGCCATTTCCCATGAGGAAGGTGGGAGTTTTCCATCGATGCCTCAGTCTCTGCCTCAGGTGGATTCCCGAACGGTTTCACACGAGTAGATTTCTGCTGGGGCGGGTGGTGTCACTTTGCTAGGGCCAGCAGTAGTTCGAGTTGAGGATGAGGTCGTGGTGGTGTCCTCTGAGGTAGCTAGGAAGCATAGGAGGATGGCAGAGGGGAGTAATGTTGAGAACGTAGAAGATGAGGGGCGGTGCCCTCCATGATGGACCGGAGTTTCAATGCTCTGGCCTTCATCGATCAGCATCTGCTCCCCGGTACTGAGGAGTTTTTTCATGACTGTAACGTCATTGATCAGGCGAAGTCGATGTACCATGCCCTTCTTCGTTCTATCGTGATAGTCTGGAAGGTGAAGCCGATGCTAGCTTAGGTGGGTTTGCTGGATGGGAAGCTGCACCAGTCCCAGGCTGACGTCGGCAAGATGAAGGAGAAGCTGAAAGCAGTGGAGACAGCCAGGCTAAAGGCTATCAAGGATGCCGAGGCTGTCGGGGCTGAGTTACTCCGTCTTTCCGAGGTAGAGACTTTACTTTTGTCCTAGCTGGGGAGCGAGCGCAAGCGTGCCTCAGATGCTGAGTCCCAGGCTGCTGTTAGTTGTAGGACTTTGCTTTCTTTGTTTCTTGTTGGTTTTTGTTTTTATTTTCTCTTGTCACCATGAATTCTCATCACTTTGGTTAGGAGTGTAGTTCAAACTATGTTGTAGAAGATGGAAATTACAATGAAAACGTGCATCAAGGATTTGGAGATCAAAGGTGGGAAGAGCCCCAAGCTTTTGGAGAACCTTCTTGGCAACAATCTCCTCCCGAATCAAGTTTGACAAGAGTGCTTGGAGATATGACTACTCTCCTCACGGAGATGCGCAAGGACCAAAAAGCATTTTATTCCATCCAAGCCGTTCAAGCGCCACCCCAACATGACTACTCTCCGAATTCTTATGGGTACAATCTAAATCTTAATGCATACCAATCTAATGTGTGTGATGACCCTTATTGTGATTGTCAACAACAACCACCACATACATATGACCCGTTCCCTCAATATAGTCCTCAACAACCATACTCACAAGCCTCATACCACCATTCACCCTCATATGATCCTAACCCATACCCACCATACCAACCACCATATGAACCATATTTAGAGTCACCACCATTCCAACACCAATACTCCCAAGAACCACAATTTCCATACACACCATCTCAAGACTCTCACCAATATGGACTACCTTCCAACTACAATGCCTTTCCCTCAAACAATGAACCCTCTCTTCCACCACCACCTTCATCGGAAGACCTAATGCGAGAGCAACAAGAACTTCTAGCTAGGTGTAGGAATCATGAAGAAGCATTTAAGGAGCTAGAAGCTAAGATGGCTATCATAGCGGAAGCCGTTGTCAACATGGTCTCATCCCGCCTAAACCTATGCGATCAAGGCACTCCCATTGTTGAATGTGGAGAAGCACCCAAAGAGCTTGGTGAGGGAATGAACTTGAAGCTCCAAGGTGAGGAAGAGGAGTTAAAGCAAGAAGTACAACAAGAGGAGGTGGTAGAGATTATTGAACAAGAGGAAGTAGTAGTTGGATATTTAGGATATGTTGAATACATAGAGGAATCACAAGTTGAAAAGCCCTCTTCCAAGAAGCTTGATATTGATGTAGAAGAGGGTATACAACCTCCAAAGCATGTCATGGTTGAAGACTTGGAAGAGGTTGATCAATGGATGGATTCAATCATTGATGAATTCTTATATACAATTGAATCATCCCCCATTGGGCTTGAAATTGAGATTAAAGAAGAAAATTCATAACCTCCCATACCCTTGGTGAGCAATGAAGATGAGATGGAATTGGAAGAAAGCTACCAAGAAGAAGGTTGGGAAGAAGTTGGGCAATCAACAAGTCCTCCTATATATGACGATTCCGCATCAACATATGATTCTGTTGAGTTTGATGAATCCTTCTCCACTATGCTTGGAATTTAAGATGAGTTAGACTTCACTAAACCTCCTATCTATGACTTGAGTGATGGGGAAGAGCTTGAAGACATTGGTGGAGAAGAGCTTGAACTTAAGGAAGCTTAGCAAGAGGCAAAGCTTGAAGAATCTTGCCAAGTGGTGGAAGCCTCTAGAAGAGGATGGACGGGACTCGAACATGCTTTGTCAAGACCGTTGGGAACTCCTCTACCTGAGTGGCCATCTAATCTTTCATTTGAGTGGGTAAAACTTCTAACTCTTAGCTTTATTATCCCACTTGAATTTGGTTTGCTCGAAACGGATGGCTAACTTAGGGCGCTTTGTGGAATTAAGCGTAAGAGGAGAATGTTTAGTGGTTGGCGGTGTAAGTCTAGGCTTATTATGGTTGGAAACTTGAAATTGAGGAGCATGGATTGGTGTAGTACTCAATTGAATGGGTCTAGGAGGGTAGTTTGGTACCTTCATGAGAATTCGGCCAACTTACCACTCGGAGAGAACTATCATGATCAACTTCAAGACGGGTGTGAAAACAAAGTATGGGATCCCGGATTACAATGTGAGGATCAACTTTGGGAGCTCATGGTTTGTGAAGAACTCCATCAAGACTTGGAGCTATTAACTTTGAATGATGGAGCTTATTGGAAGTCCAACCATTGGTGGATGTTCAAGGATGGATTCAAGCACAAGCCACCTTGATGAAGAGGAGCTCCCCAGAAGTCCAACTTAAGGAAAATAAACAAAAGTGCTAGGTGAGAGACACCCCACCATGGTAAAATCTTTCCCTTTTTCTCTTTTGTAAATATTGGTAGAATAAGTGTAATTTCATGCTTTCTTTAGTTTGTTGAGTTTATTTGGGAGTCTAGTAGGTTAAATAAGGTTTTATAGTGTTTTGGTAGCTATTTGGAGGTTTGGAATGCTTGGTTTGGTGCAAAAACATGGAAAAAATTTGAAAAACAGAGCACTATCCACGCGTACGCGTGACTCAAGCATTTTCAACCATCCACGCGCATGCGTCACCCACGCGTACGCGTGGATGCAAATTTCTCACCCTCAAGCCATTTTTCCGAGAGTTGCGCGAATGTCGCACGCACACTGTGCGAAACGCAAACGCCAATCCACGCGTAAGCACAAGGGACGCATACGCGTCGACTCTCTGATCTGCCATGCATGCGTACGCGTGACACACGCGTACACATCGCCTTCATTTCACCACTTCCACGTGCACACACAGTTGACGCGTACGCGTGGATTGCCTTCCTTCATCCATCTTCCCTTCTCATCCTCTTTCTGTTTCTTCTCTTTTTCTTTCTTCTTTCCTTCTCCTATACTTCACCCAACACTACTAACGTTAGGATTTTTGCCAGTAAAGAATGTCATAAAAACAGTCGCGTTGTAGATATAGTCTCTAAACCGACAAAAATCCCTTTGTACAAACGTTTTGGTTGTCACAAGTAACAAACCCCTTTTAAAATTGATAACCGAGTATTTAAACCTCGAGTTGTAAGACCCAAGACTTTTGAAAAGTCCTATTTATCTCAAATTATATATTATTTACAGTTTAATTTCAGAAATTATTTTTATTGAAAATAATTAAAAGCAATTAATTGGATTTGAAATAAAAATTAAGGTTTTTATCCAAACTCTATACTTATGGATTATTTTCCTATTTATGATTTAAAGTTCTAAGGAATTCGAAAATAATGAGGTTTGGCTATTTAAATTAGAATTTTGTCTAATTTTATAATTATTGAACTATTTTCTATGTTTAAATTATGAAGTTGGTAGTTATAAAATAATAAGAATTTTATATGATTTAATTTTAGATAATTTATATTTATATCATTTAATACCTTAAGTTTAAAGATAAAAAAAATTTAATTATATTACCATGTGTTTTCAATTAGAGTAATTCATTGAGAATCAATTAGTATTTTTATACTACAAATATTTTAAAGTAACTTTAGAGATTAAACTAGTTTTTTTAAAATTAGTACTCTATGCTCCAATTTTATTAAAATTATCTTATTCAAATTAAACCCAAAATCCCCAATTTTATACACAAACCCTAATTCTATTAACACACTTTTTCCCCTATTCCTAAATGAAACCCTAGCCGCTACCTCTTTTTTTCCTTCAGCAAACCTACACAAAATACAACACCACACAACTCCTTCAGAAAAGAAAATGAAACAAAAAGGGAAGGAGGAGAGGGATCCACGGAGAGAAAAGAGAAGAGGGGAAGGAGGAGCATCGACGCCGCGCCACCATGCCTCACCGTCGAGCTCATGCCGCCGCCGCCCAGCTGCGCCCAGTCCACCGCCAGTCACTGCTGTCGTCGCCGCCAGCTTCGTCGGGTCTCCGCTGCCGAACCCGTCCTTGCCGCCGCCACTGGAAGCACGAACAGAGAAGAGTCGTCACCGTTGGAAGCCGCCGTTGTTCTCATCGTGAAGTCAGAGTGTCGTTGCCGCCAGCTTCGTCGGGTCTCCGCTGCCGAACCCGTCCTTGCCGCCGCCACTGGAAGCACGAACAGAGAAGAGTCGTCACCGTTGGAAGCCGCCGTTGTTCTCATCGTGAAGTCAGAGTGCGCACAGGGGAGGGAGACCGCCGCGCCTTCGTTGCCGTTCCTCGCCGCCTCTGCCGCCGGAAATCTCCACTGAAGACCTTTTTCCCTGGGTAAGCCTTATCGTCTCTGAAACCTTTGAAATCAGTTTTCCGTCATAGCCTATTAGAATAACTGAGATGATGGTAATGTAGGGCTGAGTTGTGGTTCTTGCATGCTGAGTTCGGTACCCGTGCATGCGACATCAAGTTGCCGCGTCGTCAACGGAGTCACCGCCGTTCTGTTTCTTGGATACTCGTAGATTCAGTAAGCCGTTCCCTGTTCCGATTTCTTTTAGTCACTATTCTGCTATATGTTTATAAGGTCCTTGCAACGTTAATGCTTTAGGTTTGAGTTCGGTTCTTACGTGCCGTGGTTAAAGTTGCTGTGAAAGAGATCAGGGGCTGAGGCCTAAGTTGCCATTGATTTCGGCCTAAGCGAAAAGAGTTCAGTTGACAAGTATGGGTTATGGTTTTGCTTATCGAGGTAGGGGATTTTATAAAACTAATCTATTTTAAAGTAGAATTGTTATAAATTGATATGACGAGCGAAATGCTTTTCTGGTGATTATGTAAGTCTTATGCATTGTTTGATTTGTTTGGATGAGTATGGTTGTCTTTTAACTGAGATAATGTTTAATTTTGTTAAAATTGAGATTTCTGATTGGTTTGGCCTGAAATGATTCTTGATATTTAAAAGTCTGGATTTGGTTTATTTGGAAAACTGATTTGGTCTTGAACCTGTTGGAAAGAGTTGAGAATTTGTTTGGTTGGGACCCGAAAAGGGTGGCTAGATACAAGTTTTAGGGGAGATGCTGCCGAATATTTATAAAATTAAGATTTTGTTTTAAAATATGATTTAGAAAAAGAATGAAGTTGAGAAGTTCCATTACTTTGTTCTTGATTTATTAAGAAATAGATATTTCGAATTTAATCTGTTTACAGGAAGTTTATATTTAAGATCGACTTAAATATGAAAGAACCTGTGTTTTGAAGTTTGACTTAAGAAGTACTTTTGGGAAGGTTACTGATTTAAGAACGAAATGGAATTGATCTGGAACCTAGTATTTTAAACATGTTTTGGATTTTAAACTTAGTTTGGAATTTCTTGATTTGGTTTAGAAACTTCCTTTGAATAACTCAATTTAAGGAAACAATGATTTTTTTAAGAATCTTTACTGAATTTATGGAAATGAGGTCGGTTGTTTTTCCCCTAAAGTCTTGAGACTGTTGAGGAGTTTGATGACCAAATTCTGACTTAGAATGAATGATTTTGAGTTTTCAGAAGAGAATTTAAAGGTGACTTTGTTTTGAAAGGAAATTGAATTGAGGAAAGGTGGCCCTTGAATATGTTGATTATTGAAAGTAAATGGGGGCAAGAATGATTTGTTTTGAAATAAGATTTTAAGCCTGATTGATTATGGATATTATTGAAAATATGATGAGGATTTCTGGCCTGGCAAGGATGGTGGTATAGTCCCGCTTGCTTAGTGCGTAAATGTTGTGCAGGGATGGTGGTTTTGTCCCGCTCACATGCTGATAAATTATTTGGCAAGGACGGTGGTTAAATCCCGCTTGCGTGTTCCGGGCAAGGATGGTGGTTTAATCCCGCTTGCTTGTGGAACCTACGGATAAGGATGGTGGTTTAATCCCGCTTATCCGAGTAGGGTCTGGCAATATAACCGACGCGTGAGCTCATGGCCAGTAGAACAGGCATGCATCATATGCACTTATATGACATTGTTTGGGTGTGCATATTGTAATTGGTTTGCCTATGTGAATAGTTATATTTAATTGCTAATTGCTCTACTTGACATAACTGCTTGATTGTGTGTGAATCTTCTTACTTGTGTTTGTGACTGAAAATTGGTTGGATTATGATGAATTGGTTGTTGATTGAGTTGCTTGGGCCTAGAGCCGTGATTGATTATGAGATGGGCTGAAAGCTGTGTTTGGTTTGTGCTTTGGGTTAGAAAAGTATGAAAAACTAAACTGGTTCAGCATAGACTTAATGAACCTATGCTTGGAACAGTTTGGTCATTCATGCTGTCTAGGAAAAACTTAAAAAAAAAAGCTTTTAGATTTATGAGAAATTAACAGCTTTCCCTTTTAGAAAGAATTTCGGATTTTGAATATTAAATCTTTGGTTTTGAAAAGAAGCATAAGGCGGTTATTAATCACTGTACTTTAATAAACGGTTTTATTCTCATGTCTTACTATAGCAATTCTGTAACCCTATAGTGAGAATCCTTTCGAGGATGATGTTCTCACTCCCCTACAGATTTTTCCCTTTTCAGGATATGGGCGATGGAGCTTTAGAAGAGTTATATTCGTTTTCTGTTTATTCAACATTATTTTGTATTATCTTAGTTTTTGTCTTTCCCTCGCCTTTATTTCTGGCAGTTTTTGCAAGAGGGATAGGAGTTTTGATATGTGAAGTTTGCATATTGGTATGATGTATATATATTTATGTATTATTTGTAAGTAGTGTAAACAGTACTATAATGGATGGATAGAAATTTTGAATATTTGGTTTTTAAGTTTTAAACAGGCTCATGTTTTACTATTAAATATTTTAAAAGTCGTCGTAATACTCGAGCTATTAGAGTGGCACAGCCGGAAGCGTGACATTTTAATAGTTAGGGTGTTATAATATGGTATCAGAGCGGTCCTTCCTGTAGAGCCTGAGGAATGGACCGACTATGCTTCAATTGCATACTCTGAGCGTCTGTCATGTAATAGGTCTTGTTCAGATAACGAGAATTAGAGCTTATGCACATGACGGTCTATTGATTAATGCTATTAGTCTTGCATTGAATAATTCCTGGTGTTAAGTTTGACCGGCTTAACACTAGTAAATTATTTATATGGAAGCACTAATGGGTTATCATTGACGATATGCGAGTCATAGATAACGCGAGTCGCGGGTTTTGGGGACGTTAGAAACTAGTTTTCGAAGTTACTCGGTTAGGTGTTCTGAACTTTGTGAATGTCATGTGACTTGTTCTCTCATAAATTTACCTTGGAATCCTCAACTGCTATTTCTTTCGAAAAAGTGAATTGATGTTTTCGCAACCCCATTCTTTTGTTCATATGCTTTCTCGTTTGATTCTTATCTACATATGTCTATTTGAAATCCTGGGTTTATCTGCCTCCTTTGTTTAAACTCTTCTTCTTGGTTCATGTATTCTTTGATACAACTTTGAGCTTGTTTTGATGCAGTGTACCTTTTTAAGTTCCTATTCTGAGTTTTTTTTTAAGTTGTGATTTAATTTTTTTCTTACTTGACTATATTTACAACCATTATTCTTGGAGCCTTTATAAAATTGTTTTTGATTCAATATAGCTTTCTCTATATGAAACTTTGAAATTCTTTATACAATTTAAAAACTATTTACTCCCAATACCTCATTAGTTCTTTTACTGGTTTATGAAAATGTACTTACTTTAGAAATACAACTTGATTTTCTAACAATTACATTAGAATTTCTACAAATATCATTATTTGATTATGTATTTAGATGTGTTTTTTCAAAGAAAGATTTTTGCTTTTTTTTTCAATTGAATTTCGTTTAATAAACTTCATCTAATTTATTTTTAACTTGAATTTGGTTTAGTATAACACATTGTCTATGTAATTGTTGTTCTTTTGAAAATGTCGGACTCGTGTCTTTCTTCTTATGAACGGACCAATTCCCTTAAGCTTTTCATTTTTGTGCATGTCAAATTTGATTCTGTTTTTAACTACTGTCTTACTTTTGTGAACATCACCAATAGTCTTAGTTTTTCTTTTCTTGTGAATCTCTTACTCATCGAGTCAACTTAAATTCGTTTCCATCAAGTGCATCGTTTGTCCTCTTATTTTTCTTTGTTTAGTCAGAGGTTCTTTCTCTAAAATTCACTATTGATTGAGTTATCTTTCCTTACAAGTTTTGTATTCTTTTGAATCGATTGAAAGCTTGTTTGATGTCTCATGCCTCGTGAATCTTATTTGAACTCCCTTGATTTAAGATTCTTCCTCGTATAACTTGATTTCTTTTTCAGTACATCTTAATATTCTTGAATGTCCCTAGGTGATGACGATTTCAAGTGTATTCTTGAAGTTTTGGTGTGAATTTAAAAAAAAAAAAATAAAATAAAAGAAAATTTTGGATTCCCTTCTTAAGAAATTTTAAATCAAGTTTTTTTTGCTTAAATGCATCCATAGCTATTTTTAAATTTGACAAAATTGTTTTTAAAATTGGCATGTGCTATTTTAAATGAAGTTTTGAAAAGTTTCCTTATTTAGCGGAGACCTGTTTGTTTACAACGCATCACTTATTTCCGTTTGATTCTTATCTACATATGTCTATTTGAAATCCTGGGTTTATCTACCTCGTTTGTTTAAACTCTTCTTCTTGATTCATGTATTCATTGATACAACTTTGAACTTGTTTTGATGCAGTGTACCTTTTTAAGTTCCTATTCCGAATTTTTTTAAAGTTGTGATTTAATTTTTTTTCTTACTTGACTATATTTACAACCATTATTCTTGGAGCCTTTATAAAATTGTTTTTGATTCAATATAGCTTTCTCTATATGAAACTTTGAAATTCTTTATACAATTTAAAAACTATTTACTCCCAATACCTCATCAGTTCTTTTACTGGTTTATGAAAATGTACTTACTTTAGAAATACAACTTGATTTTCTAACAACTACATTACAATTTCTACAAATATCATTATTTGATTATGTATTTAGATGTTTTTTTTCAAAGAAAGATTTTTGCTTTTTTTTTTCAATTGAATTTCGTTTAATAAACTTCATCTAATTTATTTTTAATTTGAATTTGGTTTAGTATAACACATTGTCTATGTAATTGTTGTTCTTTTGAAAATGTCGGACTCATGTCTTTCTTCTTATAAACGGACCAATTCCCTTAAGCTTTTCATTTTTGTGAATGTCAAATTTGATTCTGTTTTTAACTACTGTCTTACTTTTGTGAACATCACCAATAGTCTTAGTTTTCCTTTTCTTGTGAATCTCTTACTCATCGAGTCAACTCAAATTCGTTTCCATCAAGTGCATCGTTTGTCCTCTTATTTTTCTTTGTTTAGTCAGAGGTTCTTTCTCTAAAATTCACTATTGATTGAGTTATCTTTCCTTACAAGTTTTGTATTCTTTTGAATCGATTGAAAGCTTGTTTGATGTCTCATGCCTCGTGAATCTTATTTGAACTCCCTTGATTTAGGATTCTTCCTCGTATAACTTGATTTCTTTTTCAGTACATCTTAATATTCTTGAATGTCCCTAGATGATGACGATTTCAAGTGTATTCTTGAAGTTTTGGTGTGAATTTTAAAAAAAAAATAAAATAATAAAATAAAAGAAAATTTTGGATTCCCTTCTTAAGAAATTTTAAATCAAGTTTTTTTCGCTTAAATGCATCCATAGCTATTCTTTAAATTTGACAAAATTATTTTTAAAATTGGCATGTGCTATTTTAAATGAAGTTTTGAAAAGTTTCCTTATTTAGCGGAGACCTGTTTGTTTACAACGCATCACTTATTTCCTTTAGTGACTTATAAGCAAATTTTACCTCGGAATTTCTTTTCTAAATGGAGTTTGAATATGAACTTTGAAAGTTTGTGTAATTTAAAACGTTGCCCCAGATTCTCCTTTTCTAACAAAATTTGACTCCTTCCGACTTTGCCGCGATTTCATGGCACGACATTATTTGATTTAGTACCTATATGTCCTTCGAGAATGGTGAGACAATATTTTGGCTTTAACACAATTGATTCCCTTTAAAAAAAAAAAACCTCACCTATTCTGTCTTTTACTTGGAAACTGCTTGGACGAAATGCAATTAAATTTTCTTTTGACCATATTGCAGATTTAATATATGTTTGTCATCCTTTTGCAAAATGCGAGTTACATATCTTTTCTTTTAGAACTTGAGGTGATCTTCCTTAAGTTTTTCAGTCTTTATATTTAAATGTATTAGAAGGTGTTCTTAATCATAAAATTTTAAACCTTGTGAGCGTCATCACTGACTCTAGTTAACCTTTTATAATTTTACACTTCTGTAATTCAGCTTGACTTTGTTTCAAATTACCGTACTGCTTTTCCTTTTGTTGTTCCTATCGGTCTTCTCTGATTCGAGGGTCGTTCCTAAGGTTGCCAAATTGATTTTTCTTTCCAATACTCTTCATTCCTTGTACGTCCTTGATTACTTGTGACCCCAAGAGTTCTTTCAAATTCTTGCGGATATTGTCCTTGCCGCTTGTCCTTTTTCTAAGGTTTAGTACCCTTCTGATTAAACTCGGAGATTGTTTTAATGTCACGTGTGACCCTTAGTTATAGTAATACAATGCGTTGATTCTTTAAGAGGTGGTTTAAGAATATGGAAGGTGAAGCGATAAGTGTGCAACATTATGAGAGGTTGTGAGAGTTTGTTACTTGAGAAAGAACTGCGGATGATTAGGCTTGTAACAGGTTAGGAGGCTGTGAGGTGATTGATGGAGTTGGAAATTAAAATTCTGAAAGGAGTACGATATCTGTGAGTGAGCGTTATATCCATTGTTTTAGTACCAACTTGCTTTGTAGCCTTTTGCTACTATAACTACTGCTTTACCTTGTGAACATCGATCTCGTAAAGCTTGCATATAACCTTTTGCATCAAGCTTTTTTGTATCTCCTGCCTGGTACCACACCTTTTCTTCCTTATGTGTATATTCAAGTTATAAGACCTGTATTTGAAAGATTATATATATATATATATATATATATATATATATATATATATATATATATATATATATATATATATATATATATATATATATATATATATATATATATATATATATATATATATATATATATATACAAATATTTCTCATTTTTTTTCAAAAGTATTTA
>NC_029788.2:97051018-97061310 GCF_000816755.2 Arachis ipaensis
AGAGAAGAGTCGGAAGAGTCGTCACCGTTGTAAGCCGCCGTTGTTCTCATCGTGAAGTCAGAGTGCGCATAGGGGAGGGAGACCGCTGCGCCTTCGTTGCCGTTCCTCGCCGCCTCTGCCGCCGGAAATCTCCACCGAAGTCTGGGTAAGCCGCCGCCGCCGCCCAGCTGCGCCCAGTCCATCGCCAGTCACTGCTGTCGTCGCCGCCAGCTTCGTCGGGTCTCCGCTGCCGAACCCGTCCTTGCCGCTGCCACTAGAAGCACGAACAGAGAAGAGTCGTCACCGTTGTAAGCCGCCGTTGTTCTCATCGTGAAGTCAGAGTGCGCATAGGGGAGGGAGACCGCTGCGCCTTCGTTGCCGTTCCTCGCCGCCTCTGCCGCCGGAAATCTCCACCGAAGTCCTTTTTCCCTGGGTAAGCCTTATCGTCTCTGAAACCTTTGAAATCAGTTTTCCGTCATAGCCTATTAGAATAACTGAGATGATGGTAATGTAGGGCTGAGTTGTGGTTCTTGCATGCTGAGTTCGGTACCCGTGCATGCGACATCAAGTTGCCGCGTCGTCAACGGAGTCACCGCCGTTCTATTTCTTGGATACTCGTAGATTCAGTAAGCCTTTCCCTGTTCTGATTTCTTTTAGTCACTATTCTGCTATATGTTTATAAGGTCCTTGCAACGTTAATGCTTTAGGTTTGAGTTCGGTTCTTACGTGCCGTGGTTAAAGTTGCTGTGAAAGAGATCAGGGGCTGAGGCCTAAGTTGCCGTTGATTTCGGCCTAAGCGAAAAGAGTTCAGTTGACAAGTATGGGTTATGGTTTTGCTTATCGAGGTAGGGGATTTTATAAAACTAATCTATTTTAAAGTAGAATTGTTATAAATTGATATGACGAGCGAAATGATTTTCTGGTGATTATGTAAGTCTTATGCATTGTTTGATTTGTTTGGATGAGTATGGTTGTCTTTTAACTGAGATAATGTTTAATTTTGTTAAAATTGAGATTTCTGATTGGTTTGGCCTGAAATGATTCTTGATATTTAAAAGTCTGGATTTGGTTTATTTGGAAAACTGATTTGGTCTTGAACCTGTTGGAAAGAGTTGAGGATTTGTTTGGTTGGGACCCGAAAAGGGTGGCTAGATCCAAGTTTTAGGAGAGATGCTGCCGAATTTTTATAAAATTAAGATTTTGTTTTAAAATATGATTTAGAAAAAGAATGAATTTGAGAAGGTCCATTACTTTGTTCTTGATTTATTAAGAAATAGATATTTCGAATTTAATCTGTTTACAGGAAGTTTATATTTAAGATCGACTTAAATATGAAAGAACCTGTGTTTTGAAGTTTGACTTAAGAAGTACTTTTGGGAAGGTTACCGATTTAAGAACGAAATGGAATTGATCTAGAACCTAGTATTTTAAACATGTTTTGGATTTTAAACTTAGTTTGGAATTTCTTGATTTGGTTTAGAAACTTCCTTTGAATAACTCAATTTAAGGAAACAATGATTTTTTTAAGAATCTTTACTGAATTTATGGAAATGAGGTCGGTTGTTTTTCCCCTAGAGTCTTGAGACTGTTGAGGAGTTTGATGACCAAATTCTGACTTAGAATGAATGATTTTGAGTTTTCAGAAGAGAATTTAAAGGTGACTTTGTTTTGAAAGGAAATTGAATTGAGGAAAGGTGGCCCTTGAATATGTTGATTATTGAAAGTAAGTGGGGGCAAGAATGATTTATTTTGAAATAAGATTTTAAGCCTGATTGATTATGGATATTATTGAAAATATGATGAGGATTTCTGGCCTGGCAAGGATGGTGGTATAGTCCCGCTTGCTCAGTGCGTAAACCGTTGTGCAGGGATGGTGGTTTTGTCCCGCTCACATACTGATAAATTATTTGGCAAGGATGGTGGTTAAATCCCGCTTGCGTGTTCCGGGCAAGGATGGTGGTTTAATCCCGCTTGCTTGTGGAACCTACGGATAAGGATGGTGGTTTAATCCCGCTTATCCGAGTCGGGTCTGGCAATATAACTGACGTGTGAGCTCATGGCCAGTAGGACAGGCATGCATCATATGCACTTATATGACATTGTTTGGGTGTGCATATTGTAATTGGTTTGCCTATGTGAATAGTTATATTTAATTGCTAATTGCTCTACTTGACATAACTGCTTGATTGTGTTTGAATCTTCTTACTTGTGTTTGTGACTGAAAATTGGTTGGATTATGATGAATTGGTTGTTGATTGAGTTGCTTGGGCCTAGAGCCGTGATTGATTATGAGATGGCTGAAAGCTGTGTTTGGTTTGTGCTTTGGGTTAGAAAAGTATGAAAAATTAAACTGGTTCAGCATAGACTTAATGAACCTATGCTTGGAACAGTTTGGTCATTCATGCTGTCTAGGAAAAACTTTAAAAAAAAAAAGCTTTTAGATTTATGAGAAATTAACAGCTTTCCCTTTTAGAAAGAATTTCGGATTTTGAATATTAAATCTTTGGTTTTGAAAAGAAGCATAAGGCGGTTATTAATCACTGTACTTTAATAAACGGTTTTATTCTCATGTCTTACTATAGCAATTCTGTAACCCTATAGTGAGAACCCTTTCGAGGACGATGTTCTCACTCCCCTACAGATTTTTCCCTTTTCAGGATATGGGCGATGGAGCTTTAGAAGAGTTATATTTATTTTCTGTTTATTCGACATTATTTTGTATTATCTTAGTTTTTGTCTTTCCCTCGCCTTTATTTCTGGCAGTTTTTGCAAGAGGGATAGGAGTTTTGATATGTGAAGTTTGCATATTGGTATGATGTATATATATTTATGTATTATTTGTAAGTAGTGTAAACAGTACTATAATGGATGGATAGAAATTTTGAATATTTGGTTTTTAAGTTTTAAACAGGCTCATGTTTTACTATTAAATATTTTAAAAGTCGTCGTAATACTCGAGCTATTAGAGTGGCGCAGCCGGAAGCGTGACATTTTAATAGTTAGGGTGTTATACGGGTCGTCTTCTCAAGGAATTGCAGGGATGTATGTTCTTATTATTGGTTATGAGTTTGTAAATTGTGTAAATTTAGAGTTTGGGCAATGGGCACAGGTATATTTTCAAAGCAATAAAAATAAATAAATAACTGAAAAATAAACTCTTGGCAAGGTATTAGAACCGGAAATCCTGTCCTTGTTATCCTTATCAGATGTGATGAGAATTGGATTTTAATCCTACTTAGTTAAGTCAAGTGGACTAATTAGCTTGATTCTCAAGTCCTAGTCAACTCCTTTGGAGAGACTAGTGTTAGAGCAATCCTAGCTAAAGCAAAATCTGCCAATTTCAACCACTCCTGAGTTTGACAACTCAAGTGTTACCAATTACCTCAAATAAAATACATTCAAAGTAGTAAAATCTAACATGAAAAATTTCATAAGCCAATTGGAAAAATAAATAAAAATAAAGAACCTGGGATTGAGTGTCACTCCTAAAACTAAGAGAAGTCCTAAATCCTAATCCTAAGAGAGAGGAGAGAACCTCTCTCTCTAAAAACTACATCTACTCCTAAAATTGTAAAATATGAGAGCCTCCTATGAATGGATGCAGTCCCCCACTTTATAGCCTCTAATCTGTGTTTTCTGGGCCGCAAACTGGGTCAGAAACAGTCCAGAATTCGCTGGTTTCGAATTTTTGCCACGCTGGATTTCCGTCATTGCGATGCAGCCGCATAGATCACGCGGTCGCGTCGCTTAGCGTTAGGGAAACTATAATATATTATATATCAAATCGAAGCCCTGGATGTTAGCTTTCCAACGCAACTGGAACCGCATCGTTTAGACCTCTGTAGCTAAAGTTATAGCCGTTTGAGTGCAGAGAGGTCAGGCTGGACAGCTTAGCAATTTCTCCAACTTCTTGCATTCCTTCCACTTTTGCATGCTTTCTTCCCATCCTCCAAGCCATTCCTGCCTTAAAATATCTAAAAACACTTAACACACATATCAAGGAATCTTATGGTAATAAGAGATGATTAATATTAGCAATTTAAAGCTCAAAGAAGCATGTTTTCAATCAAAGCACATAATTAGGAAGGCAAATGTAAAACCATGCAAATAGTATGAATAAGTGGGTAAAGAGTTAATAAAAACCACTCAATTGAGCACAAGATAAACCATAAAATAGTGGTTTATCAACTACCAACACCATATAACACCATTTCTTTTAGTTAGTTAGTTAGTTTAATCTTTGTTTAACTTTTGTTTTCCATTATAAGTGTTGGATTATTAATCTTGTTTACTGATTATTGCTGCTTATTATTAACTGAATGCTATTTTAGCATAACTGTTTTGATATTCATTGTTGAATTCTTTATTGCGGGTACAAGTTTGTTACTTGGTTTCGAGTTCTTAATGCTTAATGTTTTGAATACCAAGTACTTGTACATTGCCTCCAAGTATCTCAATTCTTTTGAATTGTATATTTTGACTGCCATACATTCATCATCCATTGTTAGGTAAGTGTACATTATCAATGCATTTTTTAGGTGATGCTTGTTTATGATTGACCCTTATTTACATCACCTATTTCATGCATTGAGATTTTGGGATTGTAAAATTGGATCGAAAGTTTACTTAATGACACATTTTTGAGCTTTCTAAGCTTTGTGGACCATGCTTGCTATGTGATTGATTTTCACTTCTATATTCTTTTTCTTAAGTTCCATAGCATCCATATGCTCCACCTCTATGTTACTTAGGTGTTGCAAATAAACTTCAATATGTGTCATTGTTTGATGTGTAAGTTTCACATTCCATCTTATTCATTAAAGTTACCTTGCACATCAATCAATGTCCATTCATTATCCAATTTCACAATTGCTTGATTTCGCTTGAGTGCTTTTATGCTTCTTTATTGCTTGTTTGGTGTCTTAACCCGCAAGTTCTCTTCGAAGTATCTTAAGCACATTAGAATGAGTGACGTGCATACTTTCTTTGTGTAGTTATGACATATCCTTCTATGATAGTGTGTGTGTGCTAAAGGGCACCTAATTTAGAATTCACACACCTATTTTTCACTAATGTCACACCAATTCACTCACTCCATCCTAGTGATTTACCTCATCCCAACAATTTACGCTTCCTTGCTTTTGTATTTCTCATCTTACGGTGTTATTCTTTTAATTTTCATGAATGATGCACCACAAGCAAAAATGGAAGTGGAAGAAAGAACACGCAGCACCAGTTGATCCGCCAGCTGAGGGTGGCAACTCGGAAAGTCGTCGTACCCCTTGCTCATCTTTGAGTGCACCGAGGACGGTGCAAACTTTTAAGTGTGGGGAGCTCGTCCGACCAATCGGCATTTTTGGGCGACAAGTTTCTAATCCCAACAATTTTGCATTTTATTTTTAGGTCTTTTAGGATTTTTAGTTACATTTTCTTAGTTTGCATTTATAATATAATAAGCTTAGTAAAAATAATAAAATTTTTCAAGAAGTTTATCTATAGGGTACCCCAATTGGTTGAAAATTTTTCTTTTTAGAACTTGCTTGAATTACATATATTGTGGAACATGATTTTTAAGCTAAGAACACAAGCATGTGAGATTTGAGCCTAATTGTGTGGTTACATCATACAACCACTTATTTTTATTCTTGTGTGCATTATTCTCTTTCTATGAATGCAATCATTGATTTATTTGATTCTTTATGTCCATTGTTTTGTGTATGAATGCATTTATATGATTGAGGCCATTGTTTCGATTAGCTCACTTACCCAAATAGCCTATCTTTTATCTTCCATTGTTAACTAACTTTGAGCCTATGCTTAACCCTTCTGTTCTTAATTTTAGCACATTACAAGCCTAAGTGAAAAATAATAAATGTCCCTTGTTTGGATCTTTGATTATGGAAAAGTTGGGAACATTGGATAGAGATAAAAGTGTATTTTGTGGTTTTGTTGAAAATAATGAGAATTGGGTACATACTCATGCATTGAATGTTAAACCATATGCATTGATATTCTTGTATATATTTTTGTTTGAAAAGAAAAAAAATGAGAAAAACAAAAAGGAAATATATATATATATATATATATAAAAGGAAAAAAAATAGAAAAGAAAGAAAAAGAAAAGCAATAAAAAAGGGACAAAATGCCCCAGAGTAAAGTTCAACAAAAATCAATGCATATGTGTGGTGATCAAGGAGAGAATGCATGAGGGTGTGAAAAAGTGAAGAATGGGTAGTTAGATTAGCTTTGAAATTTTATAGGTTGTTATATAGGTTGGGTGGGAAGCTTATGTTAATCAAAGATTCAAATCTCAAGCTCACTTGACTATATGCATCCTTACCTTGACCCTAGCCCCATTACAACCTATGGAAAGTCCTCATGATATTTGTATGCATGCATGAAATAATTGTTGATTGTTAGATGAAAAATAAATCTTGGAAAGCATGATTAGGGGAGAATTGAGTAAATCAACCCCATACACTTGAGTGACTAGAGCGGATACACATCTGGTGAGGGTTCGATCGCTCAATTACATGCTTCCATCCATGATAATCTTTTCTTGCAACTTTGTAAAATCTTTTCAATAATTCAATTCAATTGAGGGTTTGCTTTGATTGCTAGTGCTTTAGCCCTTGTACTTGTATATGCTTTCTTAGAAATTGATTTATTTTGACCAAGTACTTGCATTCATTTAGATAGATTGCATATAGGTAGTTGCATTTAGGTAGTTTACATTGAATAAATGTTGATACCCTTTGTTTCTTTCTTGAGTTTAGCATGAGGACATGCTTGGTTTAAGTGTGGGGAGGTTTGATAAACCCCAATTTTGTGGTTTATCTTGTGCTTATTTTGGGGGATTTTATCACCTTTTCCCACATTTATTCAATGAAATAGCATGGTTTTGTAATTCTCCCTTAATTTGTGTTTAAGTGTAAAAACATGCTTTTTAGGCCCTTAAATCGGTGATTTTAATTCAATTTAATGCCTTGATGTATTTGTTGAGTGATTTCAGGTTCATAAGGCAAGTATCGGGTGGAAGAAATGAAGAAAAAAGCATGCAAAGTGGAGAATTCATGAAGAAATGAGCATTTGAAGAATTGAGGGCCACGTGCATGCGTCATGCACGCGTACGCGTGCATTGAAAATTTGCAAGCCACGCGCACGCGTCACCCACGCGTACGTGTGAGTAGGAATTTTGGCTAGCGACGCGCACGCGTCACCCACGCGTACGCGTGACGCTCGGCACGTGACTCACTTAAAGTAAAATCGCTGGGGGCGATTTCTGAGCTGCCCAGGCTCAAATCCAACTTGTTTCTGAGGATATTTCATGCAAAATTCAAGCTTGAGCAAAGAGGGAGCACTTAGTTAGTCATGATGAGCCTTTAGTTAGTTTTCTAGAGAGAGAAGCTCCCTCTTCTATCTAGAATTAGGTTAGGATTAGGTTAATTTCTCTTAGATCTAGATTTGATTACTTGATTTCATCTTGTTCCCTTTATGAATTCTTACTTCTACACCTTTATTCTCTTAGTTTGTGATGTTAATTTTACTTTTATGCCTCTTTTATGTTCATGCACTCATGTTGGATTTGGATCTCTTTTAATGAAATTTGATGTTGATGTTCTTTTATTATTGATTTGAGTTGTGAATTTTACTTTCCTTGCAATTGGTAGTTGGTAGATTTATATTTCTTGCACTTTTACTATGCTTTACTTTTATTGCACACTAGGTGTTTGATGGAATGTTTCCTCTAGTTTTTGAGTAGTTTCCTTTACTCTTAGCCTAGGCTATGGAAATTGAGTGACCTTGAGTCATTAGGTCTTATTGAATTGGTGATTTGAGAACCTTTAGTGGTCAATTTGATAACCATTGACTCTAGCCTACTACTAAGTCAATTAGTAGCTAGGTTAGGACTTATGGATTGATGTTGATCAAGCCATTTGATGTACTTCAAGCCTAGGAGTAGATATTACATACTTAAGGCTTTTGTAAGTAGACTTAACAAGCTTGGTTCCTCACAATTGTCAATACATGGTTTGTAGACTAGGATGGTGATCTCAATTACCTATGTCTAGCCAAGAGTTCTTTTCCTTGCTTTTTTTAATTGCTTGATTTACTCTTCTTGTCATTTAAATTCATGCCATTTAATTTTTTGCCCATTTATAAACCAAACCCCTTGTTCCTTCATAGCCAATAATTGACCACTTCATTGCAATTCCTTGTGAGACGACCCAAGGTTTAAATATTTCGGTTAATTCTTATTGGGGTTTGTACTTGTGACAAAACCAAATTAAATTTGATGTGAGAATTGTTTGTTGGTTTGGAGCTATGCTTACAACGAAGTTCTTATTTCTATAAGAGAAATTATAGACCGACGATAATTTTCGTGTCAAGGTGCCTCAAGGAATTGATCAACCTTCTTGGCAACAACCTCCTCCGGTTTCTTATGGGTACAATCCAACTCCTAATGCATACCAATCTAATGTATGTTGTGACCCTCATTGTGATTGTCAACCACAACCACCACATACATATGATCCCTTCCCTCAACATAGCCCTCAACAACCATACTCACAAGCCCCATACCACCAAACACCTCTATATGACCCTAATCCTTACCCACCATACCAACCACCTTGTGAACTATATGAACCATATGTAGAACCACTCCAATTCCATCACCAATACCCTCAAGAACCACCACCTCACTATTCTTACTAAGATGAATCACCTCCCATGTATGATAACTTTCAACCACAAAATGAATTCCCCTTTCTACCACAACCTTCCATAGAAGAATACCCATATCCATTGGTCCAAGAGCAATATGATCCTACTTATGTTAGTAAAGTGGAACAAGAGCCAATGGATCGCTTCAACGAAGGAATGGACCGGCCTCAAGCAATCATCCGTCAAAAAGAGCAAGAGGAAGCCCAAAAAACGTACGAAGATATCATGGCTAACCTTGCCAAAATTAAAGCCACCTTGGACTCATGGGACTCATGCAACAAGCAAAGTACCTCCACGGATGAATGTGAGAAATCAACCGAAGAGTGGAGTAGGAAGGAGATTTTAGAACCCCAGCATGAGGACAAGGATAGGGGGTATGTCTTGCAACAAGTAGAGGAGGAAGAGATTGTTAAAGAAGAAGAAGTGGTTGAAGAGCTAGAGGAAGTTGAACAAGAGGTGAATTTCAAGCCTGAGAACACTTCCACACTAAGTGATATTGTTGATGATCTTGTGGAAGCTGTTGAACCTTCTTCTAATGAGCTTGAATTTGATGTTGAGGAGGGTGTACAACCTCCAAAGCATATCATGATTGAAGACTTTGAAGAGGTTGATCAAGAGATGGATTCAATCATTGAGGAGTTCCTATCTACAATTGAATCCTCTCCCATTGGACTTGACATTGAGATCTAAGAAGGAGATGCACAACCTCCTGATGAGTATTTTGGTGGAAAAATGAATTTCTCCCAAAACACACAAATCTAACCGGCAAGTGCACCGGGTCGCATCAAGTAGTAATAACTCACTTAGAGTGAGGTCGATCCCACAGGGATTGATGGATCAAGCAACTTTAGTCCATCTACAACTCAAGTTATGATCATTTGAAGAGGGCATGGTTGCTGGCTTTGGTGTGCAGCGTTTGAGGTAACGTTTGCCTCAAATGTTGGCGAAAACGCCAGTTCTGGAGGCTCAAACGTATTGTCCACCCCATACTATTATACATTTTTGGAAAGCCCTGGATGTCTACTTTCCAATGCCGTTGGGAGCACATCAATTGGAGCTCTACAGCTCGAGTTATACTCCATCGAAGGTGCAGAGGTCAAGTGGCCTCACTGCATGTTGCCACCATGTTCATTTATGCACATTACGGGGCAGTTTTCTCCCTCAATTTTAGTGTCCATCATGCAGTGCTATATATGCTTGGAAAGCTCTTGATTCCTACTTTCCAATGCTTCTTGAATCACCTCATTTGGAGCTCTGTAGCTCAAGTTATTTTTGTTGGAAGTATACCCCTTCAAGCTGTTGTGGTGTGTGGCGCCAACGTTAGCCTCAAAGTTAGGGGGCTAACGTTGGCACAAACTTTTGCTCCTCTTCCTTGAATTTTCATGTGCCAACGTTAGCCTCCAAGTTAGGGGTCTAACGTTGGCGCAAAATTTTGCTCCTCCCCTTGTGAATTTCATGTGCCAACGTTAGCCACCAAGTTAGGGGGCTAACGTTGGCGCAAACGTTGGCTGGCCCAGGGATGAATTTCAAGTTTCTCTTGCCAACGTTAGCCTCCAAGTTAGGGGGCTAACGTTGGGGCTAACTTC
>NC_029788.2:97061717-97064363 GCF_000816755.2 Arachis ipaensis
TACCTACTGTCTACCTGTTCTTTACTTTCTTCCTTTTCTTCCAATTTGTTAAGAGAAATGACTTCAAAGGAGGAGAAGATTCAGCTATTACCCCTTGTCTTGGTCTCTCCTCAGCAAGCTTCCTTGTGAAATTGGCTTGATTGATCTTGCTTGCTGGATCAGGGGGAGGATTGTTTGCAGTTGACCTTCTCATGAATGTTGTCCTTGGTGTCTTGGTCACAATCCTCTTCTTGGTGCTTTTGTCAATTGCCTTCACTTCTTTGAATCCAAGTTTTGGTGGTTGTGTGATTGTTGGAGTTTTGTATTCATCCAGAGCCTTTTGTATTGGTGGTTCCATGAACTCCTCCTTTATGTACTTCTCTGCCTCACTTGAGTTTGGAATGACTTCTTCACTTTCTTGCTCCTCCACTTCCTCTTTTATATCCATCAATTGGCCTTCATTTTTCTTGCTCAGTGGTTCTAAGCTCCTCCTTATTTTCTCTACTTCTCCATTCATATTTTTGAAGAAAGCTTCTTGCCTTTTCTCGGATATTTGTGCTTCTTTCGCATATTTTTCGAGCTTGGACTCAAGCTCTGAAAGCCTTGAGTGGTTCAAGGAAGTTTGTGTGGGTGGTGAGTTTTGAAAGGGGCTTTCGGTTGAAGTATGGTCAAGTGATGATATCTTTGGATGATTATCATATGGAGCACTAGAATTCCCTTCCCAGCCACCATTAGAATCATGACTTGCATTATTTTGTGGTGGAGAGAAATATCCCATATGATTTTCTTTCTCATCTTGTGGTTCTGAAGCATAGCTCCATGAATTGGAGTGCCCAGAATTTGAAGTTTCTTGGTGATATTCCCATCCATCATTAGAGATTGGTGATGGTGGGTGATATCCATAGAATTTGTTTGATCATGAGATGAGTTGAACTCCATTTGAGTTTTGTAAAACACACAGCCAAGGAAAATTGAAATTACTCATATCAGAGATGAGAATTTCTTAGTGAGGAAAAAACTCAAACACCTTGGTTTCACTTTGAAACAGAAACCAAAAATAAAGAAAATGCTTAATCTAGACTTCTCACCCACTTAATCATTGTTGATCTAATCAATCCCCGGCAACGGCGCCAAAAACTTGATGAGTATTTTGGTGGAAAAATGAATTTCTCCCAAAACACACAAATCTAATCGGCAAGTGCACCGGGTTGCATCAAGTAGTAATAACTCACTTAGAGTGAGGTCGATCCCACAGGGATTGATGGATCAAGCAACTTTAGTGGGTGATTAGTTTAGTCAAGCTAACATAGAGTGAATTGTGTGAAGTTGAGCAATAGAAGGTAAAAATTGCAGGGAAATTAAAGTTGCAGAATGTAAATGGACAGAAGCTTAAAGAGCAAGAAATATAAATTGCAAGAATCTTAAATGCCAAGAAATATAAATTGCATTAAACGCTGGGTGCTGGAAAATTAAATGGAAGCAGTAAATTTGAACTCAGACCAATTGCCGAAAATTAAACTTGCAGGAAAGAAAAGTGTAGCAGAGAATTGTAGAAACTGAGATTTCATAAACTGAATTCAATATTAGAAAATGACAATTGCAGAAAATTAAAAGTGTATCAAAGGGGACTTTCTATTCTACTCTACTCCTAATGCTCTAGCAGAGCCAGCCTCCCTACAACTATGAAAATGATGCCTTATATAGGCTTTACAAAATGGAAATGAAAATGAAATTAAAAACAAATTACAATTAAATGAAATTCCTATTTTATCTATTTCTTGTGCCTTTGAGAGATGATCATTTGGGCCCTTGCTCTTGATGGAATTGGGTTGATAAAGGCCTTGGTTGATTGCTCTTGGAGTTTGAAGAGGAACCGAATTGAACCGGGTTGAGTTTGCAAAAGTTGGACCAAAAGTTGGAGCTAAAGTTAGGGGTCTAACTTTGACTCCAACTTTTCATAGCAGCCCACAAAACTTGCTGGTATGAACGTTGGTGCCAACGTTAGGGGTCTAACTTTGACCCTAACGTTGGCCTCCCTTATGCACATTTATGGCGCCAATTTTGTCCTCTTGTCATGTTGCCAATTTTATGCCCAATATAGACTATCATATATGGTTGGAAAGCTCTGAATGTCAGCTTTCTAACCCACTTGGAATCACTTCAATTGGACATCTACAACTCAAGTTATGATCATTTGAAGAGGGCATGGTCGCTGGCTTTGGTGTGCAGCGTTTGAGGTAACGTTTGCCTCAAACGTTGGCGAAAACGCCAGTTCTGGAGGCTCAAACGTATTGTCCACCCCATACTATTATACATTTTTGGAAAGCCCTGGATGTCTACTTTCCAATGCCGTTGGGAGCACATCAATTGGAGCTCTACAGCTCGAGTTATATTCCATCGAAGGTGTAGAGGTCAAGTGGCCTCACTGCATGTTGCCACCATGTTCATTTATGCACATTGCGGGGCAGTTTTCTCCCTCAATTTTAGTGTCCATCATGCAGTGCCATATATTCTTGGAAAGCTCTTGATTCCTACTTTCCAATGCTTCTTGAATCACCTTATGTGGAGCTTTGTAGCTCAAGTTATTCTTGTTGGAAGTATACCCCTTCAAGCTGTTGTGGTGTGTGGCGCCAACGTTAGCCTCAAAGTTAGGGGGCTAACGTTGGC
>NC_029788.2:97064459-97071803 GCF_000816755.2 Arachis ipaensis
CGCAAACTTTTGCTCCTCTTCCTTGAATTTTCATGTGCCAACGTTAGCCTCCAAGTTAGGGGTCTAACGTTGGCGCAAACGTTGGTGCCCAGGGGAGAATTTCAAGTTCCAACGTTAGCCTCCAAGTTAGGGGTCTAACTTTGAGGCTAACTTTTCACCCAAAAGATTTTGCTTCCTGGTTCAACTTATTCCATTGTCCTCTCTTTACTCCTAGCCATTCCTTCTTGCTTCACCCTTTCTCCAAGCCTTCTTCACCTATCATTAATCAACCAAACACATCAAAGCTATGCTCAAAATCATGAGATATTCATTCTTTCATAATATGTGACAATTTTAGCATAAAATCTCATGAAATAGCATGAATTCATACATGGTTGATTAAATCAAAGGAAACATGAAAATCTACCCACTTGGCTTGCTTATGGCTCAAGAAAGTGCATAAAACCTATTGAAAACAAAGGAAAAAGGCATAGAAAAACATGACATGATGACATGTCATCACCTCCCATGCCCTTGGTAAGCAATGAAGAGGAGATTAAATTGGAAGAAAGCCACCAGGAGGATGAGGTTAAAATTGAGGAAGCTTGTAAAGAGGTGGAGGTAATTGAGGAAGAGTACAAGGGAGTGGAGCTTGCAAGATCATTGGAACCACCCCTTCCTAAGTCACCATCCTACACAACATTCAAGTGGGTAAAATTCTTATCCCTAAGCTTTACTTTCTCACTTGAATATAGTTTGATTGAAAATGATGGTAAACTTAGAGCTCTTTGTGGAGTTAAGAGTAGGCAAGAGTTGTGTGGTGGTTGGAAACATCACTCTAAGTTCATGATGGTTGCATGCTCAAAGTTGAATAGCAATGGTTGGTGTAGAACCAAATTGCATGAGTCTAGGAAGTTGTTTGGAGGCCTCATTGAGAATTCGGCTTGTCTACCACCCAAGTGGAACCATGATGATCAATTAGAAGATGGGTGTGAAAATAAGACATGGGATCCCAGATCACAACATGAAGACCAATTTTGGGAGCTCATATCTTGGGAAGAACTTCCCCCAAGCTTGATGAAAATGGTTGGAAATTCTGACAACCAATTGAGGAGCAAGCATTCTTGGAGGTTCAAGGATAAACACAAGCATAAACCACCTTGACAAGGAGCCTCCCAATAGTCCAACTTAAGGACTTAAACTAAAAGTGCTAGGTGGGAGACACCCTACCATGGTAAACTCTTTCCATTCTCTTGTATATATAATCAATGGATGAATTGAGTTGCCATTGTTAGGTAGTTTTCTTCTTTGCATACTCTTGTTTTAGTGTTTTGGTTGCTAGTTTGTTTGATTAGATTTATGCCTTAAGTTGTAGAGTAGTGTTTTGCTTGAGATGTAAGTTTTGTTTGTTTTGTATTTGAAAAATTTTTCAAAAATCAAAAGATTTGTTGATTTTGAATTTTAATTGTTTTAGAATGCTTGTAGAATAGGAGAGTGCCCTGTTTCTGTTTTCATATGTAAAATAAAAAAAAATCCGTGCCCCGCCTAAGCGTGACCGACGCACACGCGTCGTGTGGCATTTTGGGACTCCTGGTATAAAAACCAGAGAGTTGTGCGAAATTTGTGCGAAAACTGTGTGGGGAGCACAACTGCTACCCACATGTACGCGTGGGGTGATGCTTACGCATCACCTGTACTTTTTGCATTCCACGCGTACGCGTCACTTGTCCTTCCTGCCATCCACGCGTATGCGTGGGCGATGCTTACGCATCGCCTCCGTGCCCTGCTTCTCCTATTTTTGCTCTGTTTTCTTTTCTCTTCTTCTTTTTCTTCTTTCTTATTTCTTCTTCTTTCCTTTTCTTTTCTTCTTTGCAAATCTCTCCTTTCTTCTTTTCTCTTCTCCCTTTCTTACTTTCTTTCTTCTTCTCTTTTTAAAATTTCACTTTTTATTTTTCTTATTTTCATTTTCTTTTATATGTTGCATTTGCATATTATCATTCATTGCATTTTAATTTTGTTTTTATAGCTTGTTCTTATTTTCTTTTCTAAATTTCTTATTTTAATAATGGTGTTGAATTTCCCTACTCAATTGTTGAGAATTTTTTGGTTAGTTTTGGTGCTTCTTGACTTGTTTGATATTGTTGGGTGATGAAATTTCTAAGTCAATGCTTAATCTTTGATGACTCTTGTATCCTTTGTGCATTGATATGAACTTCTATTATTTTTCATGACCCACTCTTTCTTGTTTGAACTTGATGCTCAACATACTCTTCATGCTTTGACTTTACTCTTGCATCAAGTATTAGTTGATATGCCTTTTGCCTATATTGCTCTCTCACTTACATGCATAGCTAACATGTAGTGAGAACCCTACTCTTATTTGGCATTAGCCCTAGCCTATGATTTATTTGCTTTGATATCTTTGTGTAGGCTTAAGTCTCTTTCTTTTTCTTTCCTTTTAGGTTGGCCACCAAGAAGGGAATGGAAAAGCGTCTGAATGGGGTAACAAACAAGTTCATCCGCACAACCTTTTGAAGGAGCTCATCAATTGTAGCAACCCGTCCACCTTGCACTTCTTTGCATGCACCGAGGATGATGCAATCTTCAAGTGTGGGGAGGTCGTCTGACCGATCTCCATGGGTAACAATTTCCTTTTTCAACACCGATTCTTAATTTTCTTTGTAGTTAGTTGTTACATTGCATGATAGGTTGCATGTAGTTATAATTTGTATATATTTTACCATTTTTTTATGTTAGGACTACTTGGTGAGGGTGATGATTTCTTTTTCAAGAAAACCGTTTTTAGGGCACCCTAGCAATTTTACAAATTTTTTGTTGAACTTGCTTGAAGAATTTATTTTGGAACATGGTTTTTGAGCTAAGAACACAAGCATGTGAGTTTTGAGCCCAATTATGTGGTTGTATCTTATAACCACTTATTTCCATTCTTGTGTGGATTGTTCTTTTTCTATGATTGTAATCTTTGATTTGTTTGATTCTTTATGTCCATTATTCCATGTATACATGCATTTTTATGATTGAGGCCATCAATTCATTTAGCTCACTTACCCAAATAGCCTACCTTTCATCAACCATTGTTAGCCAATTTTGAGCCTATTTAATCCCTTTTGTTTTTAATGTTAGCACATTACTACCCCTAAGTGAAAAACAACAAATGTCCTTAATTTGAATCTTTGATTAGCTTAGGCTAGTGAGGGTGTGTATCATTTGGGTATGGGAAACTTAGGACATTGGTTGAGGTAAAAGTGTGAATTTTGTGCTTTTGTTGCAAATCATGGGATTGGGTATGTATTTATACACTAAATATGTAAAACCATATGCATTGGCACTGTTGTATACTGATGAGAGGATAATTTATATGCTTTTTGACATTGTTTTTAAGTAGTTTTCAGCATGTTTTAACTAATTTTTAGTATATTTTTATTAGTTTTTATTCAAAATTCACATTTCTAGACTTTACTATGAGTTTGTGTGTTTTTCTGTGATTTCAAGTATTTTCTGGCTGAAATTGAGGGACCTGAGCAAAAATCTGATTCAGAGGCTGAAAAAGGACTGCAGATGCTGTTAGATTCTGACCCCCCTGCACTCGAAATGGATTTTCTGGAGCTACAGAAGACCAATTGGCGCGCTCTCAATTACGTTGGAAAGTAGACATCCAGGTCTTTCCAGCAATATATAATAGTCCATACTTTGCTCAAGTTTTGACGACACAAATTGGCATATTGGGACATGCCAGTGAGCATGCCATTGGTGCAGTATTGGGACAGAGGCATGACAAACTTCTGCATGTCATCTACTATGCCAGCCATGTTCTAAATGATGCACAGAAGAATTACACAACCACAGAAAAGGAATTGCTTGCAGTGGTTTATGCCATTGACAAGTTCAGATCCTATTTAGTAGGATCAAAGGTGATTGTGTACACTGACCATGCTGCTCTTAAATATCTACTCACAAAGCAGGATTCAAAACCTAGGCTCATAAGGTGGGTGTTTCTCCTGCAAGAGTTTGATATAGAGATAAGAGACAGAAAAGGGACAGAAAACCAAGTAGCAGATCACCTGTCCCGGATAAAACCAGTAGAAAGGGCGTCCCCCCTACTGAGATCTCCGAAACCTTTCCGGATGAGCAACTCTTTGCCATTTAGGAGGTACCATGGTTTGCTGACATTGCAAATTATAAGGCTTCAAGATTCATACCCAAGGAGTACAGCAGGCAACAAAAGAAAAAATTAATTACTGATGCAAAGTACTACCTGTGGGATGAACCATATCTCTTTAAGAGATGTGCAGACGGGATAATCCGTAGGTGTGTACCTAGAGAAGAAGCACAGAAGATCCTATGGCATTGTCATAGATCACAATATGGAGGACATTTCGGTGGTGAGCAAACAGCCACAAAAGTCCTCCAATGTGGCTTCTATTGGCCCACTCTCTATAAAGACTCCCGAGAGTTTGTGTGTAACTGTGACAGCTGCCAGAGAGCTAGTAATCTGCCTCACAGTTACGCCATGCCTCAGCAAGGGATCTTAGAGATTGAGTTATTTGACGTATAGGGCATTGATTTCATGGGGCCTTTCCCACCATCAAACTCAAACACTTATATTCTGGTGGTAGTCGACTATGTATCCAAATGGGTAGAGGCCATCGCAACACCCACCAATGATACTAAGACAGCGCTGAAGTTCCTCCAGAAGCATATCTTCAGCAGGTTTGGTGTCTCCAGAGCACTAATCAGTGATGAAGGCACTCACTTCTGCAAAAAATAGCTTTACTCTACTATGGTCCGATATGGAATTAGCCACAAGGTGGCAACTCCGTATCATCCATAGACAAATAGGCAAGCTGAAGTCTCTAACAGAGAAATAAAAAGAATCCTGGAACGGACTGTAAGTACCTGTACAAAGGATTGAGCAAGAAGCTTGGATGATGCTTTGTGGGCATACAGAACAGCATTCAAGACTCCTATAGGAACCTCTCCATACCAGCTTGTGTATGGTAAGGCCTGTCATCTGCCTGTGGAACTGGAGCATAAGGCCTACTGGGCAACTAGGTTCCTAAACTTTGATGCCAAATTAGCTGGAGAAAAAAGATTGCTCCAGCTGAATGAGCTAGAGGAATTCAGACTCACTGCTTTCGAAAATGCCAAGCTTTACAAAGAGAAAGCAAAAAGGTGGCATGCAGAAAGCTGTCATCTAGAGTCTTTGAACCAGGACAGAAGGTTCTGCTGTTTAACTCTAGGATCAGATTATTCTCCGGGAAACTAAAATCCCGGTAGAGGGGACCATATGTGATCACAGGTGTGTCACCATATGGCTATGTGGAGCTTCAAGACATTGATTCTAATAAGAAGTTCATTGTTAATGGACAGAGAATCAAGCATTATCTTGAAGGCAATGTCGAGCAAGAGTGCTCAAAGCTAAGGCTAGATTAAAAACTCAGCAAGGTCCAGCTAAAGACAATAAAGAAGCGCTTGCTGGGAGGCAACCCAGCCATTAGCAGGGCTTATTTGTTATTTAAATAATAATTATACGAGTTTAATATAAATAATCTTTAAGGTAGAGTATCAATTGCATAAGTTCACAGAGTTACAGAGGGATTCAGAGTATAAAATAGGAAAAAGGAGCTCACTTTCAAGAAAACGCCAGTAATGATACCTTTTTAGGCGTTAAACGCCAGAATGGGTACCATTCTGGGCGTTTAACGCCAAACATGCAGCATCCTAGGCGTTCAGAAAAATGCCCAGTGACAAAAGATTTCTGGCGTTTAACGCCAGGATTGTGGAGGGGAGGAAGTTTTGTTTTTCAACTCAATTTTTTTTCAAATTTTCATGATTTCATCCATAATTTCTTGCATAAACATGTTACATATCATCATCTTTCAATTTCAATTTCAAAAAAAAAATTAAAATCTTTCTTCATTCTCCATCAACTTCTTTTCAAATCTTTTCCAAATCATCATACTATCTTTTCAAAAATTAGATTTATTTTTTTCAAATCTCTCTCTCATCTTTTCAATTTTAAAACTACATCGTTTGCATATCATAATTGTCCTTTTACAAATCATATCTTCTAGCATATATTTTTCAAAATTTTTGAACCCACCCCCTCTTTAAATTCACATTTGGCCATCCCCCTCTCCTCTACAATTCGAATCTGTTTCTCCTTCTCTTCCTCTCCTTTCCTTTATTTTGTTTGAGGACAAGCAAACCTCTAAGTTTGGTGTGCTTTTCGTGATCACTGAGCTAAGACTCACTAAGATCATGGCTCCTAAAGGAAAACAAACCACTTCAAGAGGCAAGAAAGAGAATATTCTAAAATCACTTTGGAATCAAAAGAGGTTTTTAACCAAAGAACATGCAGACCATTACTACAGAATAATGGGTCTAAGATCAGTGATCCCGAAAGTTAAATTCGATCTGAAAGAAGACGAATATCCAGAGATCCAAGAGCAGATTCGAAAAAGAAGCTGGAAAATTCTGGTAAATCCTGAGACAAAGGTGGGTAGAAACATGGTTCAGGAATTCTACGAAAATCTGTGGCAAACAGATAAGCAGAGATTAACTGGAGCCGCTTTCTATACCTTTCGAACCTTGGTCAGAGGGAAGATTATGTACTTCCACCAGGACAAAATAAGAGAGGTCTTCAAGCTGCCTCAACTACAAGATGATCCAGAATCCTTTAATAGGAGAATGGTGAAATTTGATAAGCGCTTAGACCAAGTTCTAGAGGACATATGCATCCCTGGAACCAAGTGGATAACCAATACAAAAGGTGTCCCAAATCACCAAAAAGTTAATGGAAGGACAAGTGCAGGATAACTCCATCAAAAGGAGGGCACAGGAGTTCCTCCCAGAAATCCCTCAGATTGACTACTAGACCCGCTTAGAAGCATCTGTCACCAAATTGCAAGAAGCTATGGATCAACTGAAAGAAGAACAGCAAGTTTAAAATAGCATGCTCTGCAAACTGCTGAAGGAACAAGAGGAGCAGGGGCGTGTACATGAAGAACAAGAAAACACTAATTTTCGTAAAAAGTAAATTCTTTCCACTACCTAAGTACCCTGTAAGTATTGAAATTCCGTATCTGAGATTAGAAATAAATAATAAATTATCTTTATTATATTTTATCCGTATCTTCGTCTGTTAACCATTATTTTCTTTACTTTAATTGTTGTATCTCTGTTTATTGAGATTATGATTATGAGTACATGAGAATTTTACCTATTTTCCAATAGTGTCTCAATCCTGAGTTTTTGGAAATAAAACCCTCTACCTACGAGGAAATCAGATACCCCACGAACCGGGAAGTTCTCTATCGAAGACCACGAAGTCGAGGACATCGA
>NC_029788.2:97076590-97083312 GCF_000816755.2 Arachis ipaensis
ACCATATGGCTATGTGGAGCTTCAAGACATTGATTCTAATAAGAAGTTCATTGTTAATGGACAGAGAATCAAGCATTATCTTGAAGGCAATGTCGAGCAAGAGTGCTCAAAGCTAAGGCTAGATTAAAAACTCAGCAAGGTCCAGCTAAAGACAATAAAGAAGCGCTTGCTGGGAGGCAACCCAGCCATTAGCAGGGCTTATTTGTTATTTAAATAATAATTATACGAGTTTAATATAAATAATCTTTAAGGTAGAGTATCAATTGCATAAGTTCACAGAGTTACAGAGGGATTCAGAGTATAAAATAGGAAAAAGGAGCTCACTTTCAAGAAAACGCCAGTAATGATACCTTTTTAGGCGTTAAACGCCAGAATGGGTACCATTCTGGGCGTTTAACGCCAAACATGCAGCATCCTAGGCGTTCAGAAAAATGCCCAGTGACAAAAGATTTCTGGCGTTTAACGCCAGGATTGTGGAGGGGAGGAAGTTTTGTTTTTCAACTCAATTTTTTTTCAAATTTTCATGATTTCATCCATAATTTCTTGCATAAACATGTTACATATCATCATCTTTCAATTTCAATTTCAAAAAAAAAATTAAAATCTTTCTTCATTCTCCATCAACTTCTTTTCAAATCTTTTCCAAATCATCATACTATCTTTTCAAAAATTAGATTTATTTTTTTCAAATCTCTCTCTCATCTTTTCAATTTTAAAACTACATCGTTTGCATATCATAATTGTCCTTTTACAAATCATATCTTCTAGCATATATTTTTCAAAATTTTTGAACCCACCCCCTCTTTAAATTCACATTTGGCCATCCCCCTCTCCTCTACAATTCGAATCTGTTTCTCCTTCTCTTCCTCTCCTTTCCTTTATTTTGTTTGAGGACAAGCAAACCTCTAAGTTTGGTGTGCTTTTCGTGATCACTGAGCTAAGACTCACTAAGATCATGGCTCCTAAAGGAAAACAAACCACTTCAAGAGGCAAGAAAGAGAATATTCTAAAATCACTTTGGAATCAAAAGAGGTTTTTAACCAAAGAACATGCAGACCATTACTACAGAATAATGGGTCTAAGATCAGTGATCCCGAAAGTTAAATTCGATCTGAAAGAAGACGAATATCCAGAGATCCAAGAGCAGATTCGAAAAAGAAGCTGGAAAATTCTGGTAAATCCTGAGACAAAGGTGGGTAGAAACATGGTTCAGGAATTCTACGAAAATCTGTGGCAAACAGATAAGCAGAGATTAACTGGAGCCGCTTTCTATACCTTTCGAACCTTGGTCAGAGGGAAAATTATGTACTTCCACCAGGACAGAATAAGAGAGGTCTTCAATCAGCCTCAACTACAAGATGATCCAGAATCCTTTAATAGGAGAATGGTGAAATTTGATAAGCGCTTAGACCAAGTTCTAGAGGACATATGCATCCCTGGAACCAAGTGGATAACCAATACAAAAGGTGTCCCAAATCACCAAAAAGTTAATGGAAGGACAAGTGCAGGATAACTCCATCAAAAGGAGGGCACAGGAGTTCCTCCCAGAAATCCCTCAGATTGACTACTAGACCCGCTTAGAAGCATCTGTCACCAAATTGCAAGAAGCTATGGATCAACTGAAAGAAGAACAGCAAGTTTAAAATAGCATGCTCTGCAAACTGCTGAAGGAACAAGAGGAGCAGGGGCGTGAGCTACAGGAGCTGAAGCACCAGAAGCTATCTCTTGAAGGGCCAAGCACCCCATAGACTAAAGGAGCATCCATCTCCCAAAATAAAGGTTTTTGAGTCCTAACTCTGTGATAACCTTTTATCCATTTTAAGAGTACATGAGTATTAGTATTAGAGTTATTTGTCTCTATGTTGTTAATTTCATTTCTTTTATTACCAATTGTCTGCTTCTATGCCTATTTTATATTATTTCTATTAAATAATAAATAAAGATTAGAGTCTATGCCTTAAAGTTATGAATGTCCCATGAATCCATCACCTTTCTTAAATGAAAAATGCTTTTAATCACAAAAGAACAAGAAGTACATGATTTCGAATTCATCCTTGAAAATTTTTAATTATTTTGATGTGGAGACAATACTCTTTGCTTCTCTGAATGAATGCTTGAACAGTGCATATGTCTTTTGAATTTGCTGTTTATGAATGTTAAAATTGTTGGCTCTTGAAAGAATGATGAAAAAGGAGAATTGTTATTTGATAATCTGAAAAAAAAATTGATTCTTGAAGCAAGAAAAAGCAGTGAATAACAAAGCTTGCGAAAAAAAAAGAAAGAAAAAAGAAAAAGCAAGCAGAAAAAGCCGATAACCCTTTAAACCAAAAGGCAAGGGTAAAAAGGATCCAAGGCTTTGAGCATTAATGGATAGGAGGGCCCGAAGGAATAAAATCCTGGCCTAAGCGGCTAAACCAAGCTGTCCCTAACCATGTGCTTGTGGCGTGAAGGTGTCAAGTGAAAAGCTTGAGACTGAGCGGTTAAAGTCGAGGTCCAAAGCAAAAAGAGTGTGCTTAAGAACTCTGGACACCTCTAATTGGGGACTTTAGCAAAGCTGAGTCACAATCTGAAAAGGTTCACCTAGTTATGTGTCTGTGACATTTATGTATCCGGTGGTAATACTGGAAAACAAAGTGCTTAGGGCCACGGCCAAGACTCATAAAGTAGCTGTGTTCAAGAATCAACATACTGAACTAGGAGAATCAATAACACTATCTAAATTCTGAGTTCCTATAGATGCTAGTCATTCTGAGCTTCGAAGGATAAAGTGAGATGCCAAAATTGTTCAGAGGCAAAAAGCTACTAGTCCCGCTCATTTAATTGGAACTAAGTTTCATTGATATTTTGGAATTTATATTATATTCTCTTCTTTTTATCCTATTTGATTTTCAGTTGCTTGGGGACAAGCAACAATTTAAGTTTGGTGTTGTGATGAGCGGATAATTTATACGCTTTTTGGCATTATTTTTAAGTAGTTTTCAGCATGTTTTAATTACTTTTTAGTATATTTTTTATTAGTTTTTATTCAAAATTTACATTTCTGGACTTTACTATGAGTTTGTGTGTTTTTCTGTGATTTCAGGTATTTTCTGGCTGAAATTGAGGGACCTGAGCAAAAATATGATTCAGAGGCTGAAAAAGGACTGCAGATGCTGTTGGATTATGTCCTCCCTGCACTCGAAATAGATTTTCTGGAGCTACAGAAGAACAATTGGCGCACTCTCAATTTCGTTAGAAAGTAGACATCCAGGGCTTTCCAGCAATATATAATAGTCCATACTTTGCCCAAGTTTTGATGACGCAAATTGGCGTTTAACACCAAGTCTTTACCCTATTCTGGCGTTAAATGCCAGAAATAGGTTGCAAACCAGAGTTAAACGCCAGAAACAGGCTACAACCTGGCGTTTAACTCCAAGAGAAGCCTCTACACGTGTAAAGCTCAATACTCAGCCCAAGCACACACCAAGTGGGCCCCGAAAGTGGATTTCTGCACTATCTACACTTAATTACTTATTTTTTGTAACCCTAGCTACTAGTTTAGTATAAAAACAACTTTTAGAGACTTACTATAGACCTCATGACATTTTACACATTTCATATTGTATTTCTGACGACATGAGTCTCTAAACCCCATGGTTGAGGGTGAGGAGCTCTGTTGTGTTTCGATGAATTAATGCAATTACTACTGTTTTTCATTCAATCACGCTTGTTTCTATTCTAGGATATTCACTCGCACTTCACTCTGATGAATGTGATGATCCGTGACACTCATCATCATTCTCACCTATGAACGCGTGCCTGAAAACCACCTCCGTTCTACCTGCAATAGCTTGAGTGTGTGTCTCTTAGCCTCCTAGTTCACGATCAGAGTCTTCGTGGTATAGGCTAGAATTATTGGCAGCATTCCTGAGATCCGAAAAGTCTAAACCTTGTCTGTGGTATTCCGAGTAGGATCTGGGAAGGGATGACTGTGACGAGCTTCAAACTCACGAGTGTTGGGCGTAGTGACAGACACAAAAGAATCAATGGATTCTATTCCAACATGAGTGAGAACCGATAGATGATTAGCCGTGAGAGAATTACAAAATAACCATAGCTTGCTTCAAGCCAACAATCTCCGTGGGATCGACCCTTACTCACGTAAGGTATTACTTGGATGACCCAGTGCACTTGCTGGTTAGTGGTACGAGTTGTGAAAAGTGTGATTCACAATTTGTGCACCAAGTTTTTGGTGCCGTTGCCGGGGATTGTTCGAGCTTGGACAACTGACGGTTTATTTTGTTGCTTAGATTAGGAAAAATTTATCTTTTTGATTTAGAGTCATTAAATTAGAGTCTTTTATTTTCTCTTCAAAAAACTTTCAAAAATTTTTTTTATTTTTCTTTATTAATTTATAATTTTTCTTTGAGTCTTCTGTTTGAGTTTAGATTCATATTTTAAGTTTGGTGTCAATCGCATGTTTTTATTTTCCTTTAAATTTTTGAATTTGTGTTCATTGTTCTTTCTTGATCTTCAAGTTGTTCTTGCTATTTTTCTTGTTTGATCTTTAGTTTTTCCTGTTCTGTGTCTTTTCTTGTTTTTCTTGTGCATTTTCAAATGATCAGTATTCAAAAAATTTATATATATTAAATACTTTTTTTAAAACACGTTAAATTTATAGCTCAGTTGGCTAGAGCGTTGTGCTTATGTTCTTGGTAATTGGGTATCTTCTTTTTAAAACTTTTTCAAAAATAATTTTTCTTTGATTAAATCTTGTGTCAAACTTTCAGGATTTGGTATGCATTAGTATTTGGATTATACCCATAAGAATCTGGAGAGTAGTCATGTTGGGGCGGCACTTGAATGGCTTGGATGGAGTAAAATGCCTTTTGGTCCTGGCGCATCTCCGTAAGGAGAGTAGTCATATCTCCAAGCATTATTGTCAAACTTGATTCGGAAGGAAGTTGTTGCTAAGAGGGTTGTCCATAACCTTGGGGCTCCTTCCATCTTTGATTTCCAAATCCTTGATGCACATCCTCATTAAAGCTTCTATTTCCCACAACATAGTTTGAACCACACTCATAGCCAAAGTGATGATATTTCATGGTGATAAGAGAAAACAAAAACAAATTCTAAAAAGAAACAAAGAAAACCAAACCCTAAAACTAGCAAAAACTAACAAACAAACCAAAGATCAAGCTATTCACAATATATATAATAGCCAATAACATAGCACCATTGCAATTCTCCGACAACGGCGCCATTTTGATGAAAGGAATTTTCGTCGGTCTAGAATTTCTCAATGAAATCTCGTTGCAAGTATAGTTTCTAAACCAACAAACAATCCTCAATAAAAAATTTGAGTTGTCACAAGTACAAACCCCAATAAAAATTAACCAAAGTATTTAAACCTCAGGTTGTCTCACAAGGAATTACAATGAAATGTTCAATTATTGGCTATGAAGATACAAATGGGGTTTTGATTGATAAAAGGGGCAAGAAATTAAATGACAAGAAAAGTAAATCAAGCAAGTAAAGAAAGCAAGTAATAAAGAGAGACATTCATGGCAAGGGTTGAGAATATAGGCTTTCTATCCTAGTCACTAATAACAATGATTAACAAGAATTTATCCTATTTTGTCATCTCCAATGTTGGAACAAGGTGTAAGTTATCTTCCACGAGAGAAAGTCAAACAAGATTAGTTAATATCAATCCAAAAATCCTAATCAACTTACTAATGGAATTAGCAAGAGATTAGAGTCAATGGAAATCATATTAACTAACAACTCTAGATCACCAATCTAAATTGGATATTAATGACTCAAGATTGTCCAATGTTTCTTTCCAAGCCAAGAATGCTCAAAAAGCTACTCTAATATCCAACCAAGCATTTTGTCAAACACTTGAAAGGCATAAAAGGAAAGCATAATAAATGTGCAATAATAATAAGATCTAACAACTACCAATTGCAAGGAAAGTAAAATCCACAACTCAATTCACAATAAAAGAACATCAAACATTAAATTGCATTAAAAGAGATCCAAATCCAACATGAGTTCATTAACATAAAAGAGGCATGAAGGGGAAATTAACATGAAAACTAAGAGAATCAAACTACTAGAGCATGAAAATGTAGAGGAAACAAGATGAGAACAATAGACTGAACCTAGATCTAAGATGGAAATAAGCCTAAGAACCCTAATTCTAGAGAGAAGAGGGAGCTTCTCTCTCTAGAAACTAAACTACATGATTCCAAGCTACAACTAAGTGCTCCTCCTTTGCTCAAGCTTGAATTCTGCATCAAATACCCTTAGAAACGAGTTGGAATTGGGCCTGTGCAGCTCAGAAATCACCCCCAGCGATTTCACTTTAAGTGGGTCACGTGCCGAACGTCATGTGTGCGTGTGCATGACGCGTGTGTGGTGCACAAAATTGTGATCATCAATGGTGCCAACAACTTGGTACGCACAATTGTAATCTCAACTCTTTATCACAACTTCGCACAACTAACCAGCAAGTGCACTGGGTCGTCCAAGTAATAAACCTTACGTGAGTAAGGGTCGATCCCACGGAGATTGTTGGCCTGAAGCAAGCTATGGTCACCTTGTAAATCTCAGTCAGGCGGATTCAAATGGTTATGGTGAATTGATAATAAAAACATAAATAAAATATAAACTGGGATAGAGATACTTATGTAATTTATTGGTGAGAATTTCAGATAAGCGTATAGAGATGCTTTCGT
>NC_029788.2:97083335-97083577 GCF_000816755.2 Arachis ipaensis
CACTGCATGGCTAATCATCTGTCGGTTCTCGATCATACTGGAATAGGATTTACTATCCTTTTGCATCTGTCACTACGCCCAGCACTCGCGAGTTTGAAGCTCGTCACAGCCATTGCTTCCCAGATCCTACTCGGAATACCACAGACAAGGTTTAGACTTTCCGGATCTCAGGAATGGCCGTCCATGGGTTCTAACTTATACCACGAAGATTCTAATATCTCGGACTCGGTCCTCTGTATTAG
>NC_029788.2:97083705-97103405 GCF_000816755.2 Arachis ipaensis
TTTGGGCGTTCAACTCTGGTTTTGAATCCTTTTCTGGCGCTGGACGCCAGATTTGGGCAGAAGGCTGGCGTTGAACGCCAGTTTACGTCATCAATTCGTGGCCAAAGTATGAACTATTATATATTGCTGGAAAGCCCTGGATGTCTACTTTCCGATGCAATTAGAAGCGCGCCATTTCGAGTTCTGTTGCTCCAGAAAATCCACTTTGAGTGCAGGGAGGTCAGAATCCAACAGCATCAGCAGTCCTTTTTCAACCTCTGAATCTGATTTTTGCTCAAGTCCCTCAATTTCAGCCAGAAAATACCTGAAATCACAGAAAAACACACAAACTCATAGTAAAGTCCAGAAATGTGAATTTAACACAAAATTTATTAAAAACATCCCTAAAAGTAACTAGATCCTACTAAAAACATACTAAAAACAATGTCAAAAAGCGTATAAATTATCCGCTCATCAGATATCTAAGAGATATTCATTCTAGCTTGTTTGCATGTAGAACGGAAGTGTTTGTCAGGCACGCGTTCATAAGTGAGAATGATGATGAGCGTCACATAATCATCACATTCATCATGTTCTTGGGTGCGAATGGATATCTTAGAATAGGAATAAGCTTGAATTGAATAGAAAAATAATAGTACTTTGCATTAATTCATAAGGAACAGCAGAGCTCCACACCTTAATCTATGGTGTGTAGAAACTCTACCGTTGAAAATACATAAGTGATGAAGGTCTATGCATGGCCGAGAGGCCATCCCCCAAACGTGATCTAAAGATGAAACTAAAGATGTAAATACAATAGTAAAAAGTCCTATTTATACTAAACTAGTTACTAGGGTTTACAGAGATAAGTAAATGATACAGAAATCTACTTCCGGGGCCCACTTGGTATGTGCTTGGACTGAGCATTGAGCTTTACACATGTAGAGGCTTCTCTTGGAGTTGAACGCCAGTTTGTAACCTGTTTCTAGCGTTTAACTCCACTTTGCAACCTGTTTCTGGCGTTTAACTCCAGAATGCAGCATGGAACTGGCGTTCAATGCCAGGTTACATCGTCTATCCTTAATCAAAGTATGAACTATTATATATTGCTGAAAAGCCCTGGATGTCTACTTTCCAACGCAATTAAGAGCGCGCCATTGGGAGTTCTGTAGCTCCAGAAAAGCCACTTTGAGTGGAGGGAGGTTAGAATCCAACAGCATCTGCAGTCCTTCTTCAACCTCTGAATATGATTTTTGCTCAAGTCCCTCAATTTCAGCCAGAAATTACATGAAATCACAGAAAAACACACAAACTCATAGTAAAATCCAGAAATTTGAATTTTATTTAAAAACTAATAAAAATATACTAAAAACTAGCTAAATCATACTAAAAATTATGTAAAAACAATGCCAAAAAGCGTATAATTTATCCGCTCATCACAACACCAAACTTAAATTGTTGCTTGCCCCCAAGCAATTGAAAATAAAATAGGATAAAAAGAAGAGAATATACTATAAATTCCAAAATATCAATGAAACTTAGCTCCAATCAGATGAGCGATACTTGTAGCTTTTTGCCTCTTGAATAGTTTTGGCATCTCACTTTATCCATTGAGGTTCAGAATGATTGGCATCTATAGGAACTCAAAATTCAGATAGTGTTATTGATTCTCCTAGTTCAGTATGTTGACTCTTGAACACAACTACTTTATGAGTCTTGGCCGTGGCCCTAAGCACTTTGTTTTCCAGTATTACCACCGGATACATAAATGCCACAGACACATAACTGGGTGAACCTTTTCAGATTGTGACTCAGCTTTGCTAAAGTCCCCAATTAGAGGTGTCCAGGGTTCTTAAGCACACTCTTCTTTTTGCTTTGGACCTTGCCTTTAACCGCTCAGTCTCAAGTTTTCACTTGACACCTTCACGCCACAAGCACATGGTTAGGGACAGCTTGGTTTAGCCGCTTAGGCCAGGATTTTATTCCTTTAGGCCCTCCTATCCACTGATGCTCAAAGCCTTGGATCCTTTTTATTTACCCTTGGCTTTTGGTTTTAAGGGCTATTGGCTTTTTGCTCTTGCCTTTTGGTTTAAATAGCTTTTGGATTTTTCTGCTTGTTTTTTCTTTTTTTCTTTTTTTTTTGCTATTTTTCTTTTTCTCTTTTTTTTTCGCAAGTTTCTGTATTCACTACTTTTTCTTGCTTCAAGAATCATTTTTCTGATTTTTCAGATTATCAAATAACATGTCTCTTTTTTCCTTATTCTTCAAGAGCCAACATATTTAACATTTATAAACATCAACTTCAAAAGACATATGCACTGTTCAAGCATTCATTCAGAAAACAAAAAGTATTGTCACCACGTCAAAATAATTAAACTAGTTTCAAGGATGAATTTGAAACCCTGTACTTCTTGTTCTTTTGTAATTAAAACATTTTTCATTCAAGAGAGGTGATGGATTCATATTCATGACTTTAAGGCATAGACACTTAGACACTAATGATCATGTAATAAGACACAAATATAAATAAACATAAAGCTCAGAAATAAAAAAAAAGAAAATAAATAAACAAGGAGATTAAGAAATGAGTCCACCTTAGTGAGGGTGATGTCTTCCTCTTCTTGAAGAACCAATGGTGCTTTTGAGCTCCTCTATGTCTCTTCCTTGCCTTTGTTGCTCCTCCCTCATAGCTGTTTGATCTTATCTAATTTCATGGAGGATGATCGAGTGCTCTTGGCGTTCCACCCTTAGTTATCCCATGTTGGAACTTAATTCTCCTAGGGAGGTGTTGATTTGCTCCCAATAGTTTTGTGGAGAAAAGTACATCCCTTGACGCATCTTAGGGATTTCATGGTGGGGGATTTCCTCATGCTCTTGTTGAGGTCTATGATCTCTTGTTTCCTCCATCCTTTTCTTAGTGATGGGCTTGTCCTCTTCAGTGAGAATGTCTCTGGCCTTAGGTGCCCTAGATGGTTATGGAAAAACAAAAAGCAATGCTTTTACCACACCAAACTTAGAAGGTTTGCTCGTCCCTGAGCAAAAGAAGAAAGAAGTGAGTAGAAGAAGAAGAAAATGGAGGAGATGGAGGTGTGTGAATGGTTCGGTCAAGGGGGTTTAGGTGGTTATGATGTGTGAAAAGGAAGGAGTGATGGTTTGAATTCAAGTGGGTGGGTGTAGGTGGGTTGTATGATGGTTTTGGAGGAGTAATGGAGGTGATTGGTGGAGGTTAATTGAGGAAGAGTGTTATGAAAAGGTGTGAAGATGAGAGAAGAAGTGGTAGGGATCTTGTGGGATCCACAGATCCTGAGATGTCAAGGATTTTTCATCCCTGTACCCTTTAGACGTGTAAAACGCCCTTGCTGTGCAATCCTGACATTTAACGCCAGACTGCTGCCTGTTTCTGGCGTTAAACGCCCAAATGTAGCTTATTTCTGGCGTTTAACGCCAGGCAGATGCTTGTTTCTGGCGTTAAACGCCAGCTTGGTGCCTGTTTCTGGCGTTAAACACCAGACAGATGCTTGTTTCTGGCGTTTAAACGCCAGATTGCTCTCCTCCAGGGTATGCTGTTTTCAATGCTGTTTTTCATTCTGTTTTTGATTTTTCAGTAGTTTTTGTGACTTCACATGATCATCAACCTAATAAAACACAAAATAACAAAAAGAAAATAAAATAGATATGATTAAATAAGATTGAGTTGCCTCCCAACAAGCGCTTCTTTAATGTCAATAGATTGACAGTGAGCTCTCATGGAGCCTCACAAATAATCAGAGCAAGGTTGGAACCTCCCAACACCAAACTTAGAGTTTGGTTGTGGCCTCCCAACACCAAACTTAGAGTTTGACTGTGGGGGCTTTGGTTGACTCTGCAGTGAGAGAAGCTTTTCATGCTTCCTCTCCATGGTTACAGAAGGAGATCCTTGAGTTTCAAACACAAGGTTGTCCTCATTCAGTTGGAGGACCAACTCTCCTCTGTCCACATCAATCACAGCTCTTGCGGTGGCTAGGAAGGGTCTTCCAAGGATGATGGATTCATCCTCATCCTTCCCGGTGTCTAGGATTATGAAATCAGCAGGGATGTAAAGGTCTTCAACCTTCACTAACACGTCCTCTACTTGTCCATAAGCCTGTTTTCTTGAGTTGTCTGCTATCTCTAATGAGATTCTAGCAGCTTGCACCTCAAAAATTCTTAGTTTCTCCATTACAGAGAGTGGCATTAAGTTTATTCCTGACCCAGGTCACACAGAGCTTTCTCAAAGGTCATGGTGCCTATGGTACAGGGTATTGAAAATTTACCAGGATCCTATTTCTTTTGAGGTAATTTCTGCCTGTCCAATGCATTCAGTTCATTGGTGAGCAAGGGAGGTTCATCTTCCCAAGTCTCATTACCAAATAATTTGGCATTCAGCTTCATGATTGCACCAAGGTATTTAGCATCTTGCTCTTCAGTAATGTCTTCATCCTCTTCAGAGGAAGAATACTCATCAGAGCTCATGAAGGGCAGAAAGAGGTTCAATGGAATCTTTATGGTCTCTAGATGAGCCTCAGATTCCTTTGGTTCCTCAAAGGGATACTCCTTATTGGTCATTGAACATCCCAGGAGGTCTTCCTCACTAGGATTCACGTTCTCCTCCTCCTCTTTGGGTTCGGCCACATCATGTAAGGCTATGGCCTTGCACTCTCTTTTTGGATTTTCTTCTATATTGCTTGGAAGAGTACTTGGAGGGATTTCAGTGACTCTTTTACTCAGCTGGCCCATTTGTGCCTCCAAATTCCTAATGGAGGACCTTGTTTCATTCATGAAACTCACAGTGGCCTTAGATAGATCAGAAACTATATTTGCTAAGCTAGATGGATTCTGCTAAGAATTCTCTGTCTGTTGCTGAGTGGATGATGGAAAAGGTTTGCTACTGCTAAACCTGTTTCTTCCACCATTATTAGAGTCTTGTTGAGGCTTTTGTTGATCCTTCCATGAGAAATTTGGATGATTTCTCCATGAGGGATTATAGGTGTTTTCATAGGGTTCACCCATGTAATTCACCTCTGCTATTGCAGGGTTCTCAGGATCATAAGCTTCTTCTTCAGAAGATGCCTCTTTAGTACTGTTGGATGATTTCTTCAATCCATTCAGACTCTGAGAGATCATATTGACTTGCTGAGTCAATATTTTATTCTGAGCCAATATGGCATTCAGAGTATCAATTTCAAGAACTCCCTTCCTCTGAGGCATCCCATTACTCACAGGATTCCTTTCAGAAGTGTACATGAACTGGTTATTTGCAACCATGTCAATGAGTTCTTGAGCTTCTGCAAATGTTTTCTTTAGGTGAATGGATCCACCTGCAGAATGGTCCAGTGACATCTTTGATAATTCAGACAGACCATCATAGAATATTTCCAGGATGGTCCATTCTGAAAGCATGTCAGAAGGACACTTTTTGGTCAGTTCCTTGTATCTCTCCCAAGCTTCATAGAGGATTCACCTTCCTTTTGTCTGAAGGTTTGAACATCCACTCTAAGCTTGCTAAGCTTTTGAGGAGGAAAGAACTTGGCTAAGAAAGCCGTGACCAGCTTATCCCAAGAGTTCAGGCTATCTTTAGGTTTAGAGTCTAACCATATTCTAGCTCTGTCTCTTATAGCAAATGGAAAAAGCATAAGCCTGTAGACCTCGGGATCAACCCCATTGGTCTTAACAGTATCACAGATCTGCAAGAATTCAGTTAAGAATTGAAAGAGATCTTCGGATGGAAGTCCATAAAACTTGCAATTCTGTTGCATCAGAGAAACTAATTGAGGTTTCAGCTCAAAATTCTTTGCTCCAATAGCAGGGATTGAGATGCTTCTTCTAAGTAAATTGGAATTAGGTGCAGTAAAGTCACCAAGCATCTTCCTTGCATTGTTATTATTTTCGGCCATTCCTCCTTCTTTTTCGAAAATTTCTGTCAGATTTTCTCCAGAGAGTTGTGATTTAGCTTCCCTTAGCTTCCTCTTCAGAGTTCTTTCAGGTTCAGGATCAGCTTTAACAAGAATGTTCTTGTCCTTGTTCCTGCTCATATGAAAAAGAAGAGAACAGAAAATATGGAATCCTCTATGTTACATTATAGAGATTCCTTTATGTGAGGAGAAGAAGATATGAATAGAAGAAGGAGAATCCAAACACAAGGGTGAGGAGTAGGTTTGAATTCTTAGATGAAAGAGGGGTGTTAGTAGATGAATAAATAAATAGAAGGAGGTGAGAGGGAGAGAATTTCGAGAAAAAAAATTAAAATAAAAAATATTTTTGTTTTTAATTTAAAATTAAAATTAGAATTCGAAAATTAAGAAAGAAAAATTGAATCAAATTAAATTAAATTTGAAACAATTAGTTAATTTAAAAAGGAATTTTGAAAAAGAGGGAAAGGATTTTCGAAAATTAGAGAGAGAATTAGTTAGGTAGTTTTGAAAAAGATATGATTGAAACAAAAAGATAGGATTGGTTTGAAAAAGATTTGAAAATCAATTTTTGAAAAGATAAGAAGTTAAAAAAGATTTTGAAATTGATTTTGAAAAAGATATGATTGTAACTTAATTTGAAAAAGAAATTTAAAAAGATTTGAATTTTGAAATCAAAGTTGATTACTTGACTAACAAGAAACTAAAAAGATATGATTCTAAAGTTTAAAGATTGAACCTTTTTTATTAGGCAAGTAACAAACTTAAAAATTTTGAATCAATCACATTAATTGTTAATAAAGATTTTGAAAATCAATCATAAAGTTTTCGAAAATATGAAGGAAAAATTGAAAAAGATTTGATTTTTGAAAAAGATTTGAAAAGATAGAATTTTTAAATTGAAAATTTGATTTGACTCATAAGAAACAACTAAATTTTAAAAAGTTTTGAAAAAGTCAACTCAAATTTTCGAAAATTTATGAGTGAAAAAGGGAAAGATATTTTTTTTAAAATTTTGAATTTTAATAAAGAAAGAGAAAAACATCAAAAAGACTCAAGATATAAAAATTTTGGATCAAAACAAAGGAAACATGCAAGAACACTTTGAATGCAAGGATGAACACCAAGAACACTTTGAAGATCATGATGAACATCAAGTATGTATTTTTGAAAAATTTTTAATAAGAGAAAACATGCAAGACACCAAACTTAGAAATTTTTAATATTTGGACACTAAGAATTCAAGAATGCATATGAAAAACGAGAAAAGACACAAAACAAGAAATTTTAAAGATCAAACAAGAAGATTTCTCAAGAACAACTTGAAGATCATGAAGAACATCATGTATGAATTTTTGAAAAATGCAAGAAAGGGATAAACATGCAATTGACACCAAAGTTAAAATTTGACTCAAGACTCAAACAAGAAACATTAAATTTTTGGTTTTTATGATTTTATTAAATTTTTTTTGGTTTTTTTTTCGAAAATTATTTTGGGAAAAACGAAAAAGAAGAAATTTTTTTTGTATTTTTCAAAAATAAGAAATAATAATAAAAAAACTTAAAAATAAAATAAAATTACCTAATCTGAGCAAAAAGATGAACCGTCAGTTGTCCAAACTCAAACAATCCCCGGCAACGGCGCCAAAAACTTAGTGCGCAGAAATCATGACGGTTCCATTCCTTGGTAACGGCGCTGAAAACTTTATACGCACGTTCATAATCTTAATTCTTTGTCACAACTTCGCACAACTAACCAGCAAGTGCACTGGGTCGTCCAAGTAATAAACCTTACGTGAGTAAGGGTCGATCCCACGGAGATTGTCGGCCTGAAGCAAGCTATGGTCACCTTGTAAATCTCAGTCAGGCGGATTCAAATGGTTATGGTGAATTGATAATAAAAACATAAATAAAATATAAACTGGGATAGAGATACTTATTTAATTTATTGGTGAGAATTTCAGATAAGCGTATAGAGATGCTTTCGTTCCTCCTAAACCTCTGCTTTCCTGCTGTCTTCATCCAATCATTCCTACTCCTTTCCATGGCAAGCTTTATGTAGGGCATCACCGTTGTCAATGGCTAAATCCCATCCTCTCTGTGAAAATGGTCCAATACGCTGTCACTGCATGGCTAATCATCTCTCGATTCTTGATCATACTGGAATAGGATTTACTATCCTTTTGCGTCTGTCACTACGCCCAGCACTCGCGAGTTTGAAGCTCGTCACAGCCATCCCTTCCCAGATCCTACTCGGAATACTACAGACAAGGTTTAGACTTTCCAGATCTCAGGAATGGCCGTCCATGGGTTCTAACTTATACCACGAAGATTCCAATATCTCGGACTCGGTCCTCTGTATTAGATATCTAAGAGATATTCATTCTAGCTTGTTTGCATGTAGAACAAAAGTGTTTGTCAGGCACGTGTTCATAAGTAAGAATGATGATGAGCGTCACATAATCATCACATTCATCATGTTCTTGGGTGCGAATGGATATCTTAGAATAGGAATAAGCTTGAATTGAATAGAAAAATAATAGTACTTTGCATTAATTTATGAGGAACAACAGAGCTCCACACCTTAATCTATGGTGTGTAGAAACTCTACCGTTGAAAATACATAAGTGATGAAGGTCTAGGCATGGCCGAGAGGCCAGCCCCCAAACGTGATCTAAAGATGAAACTAAAGATGTAAATACAATAGTAAAAAGTCCTATTTATACTAAACTAGTTACTAGGTTTACAGAGATAAGTAAATGATGCAGAAATATACTTCCGGGGCCCACTTGGTGTGTGCTTGGGCTGAGCATTGAGCTTTACACGTGTAGAGGCTTCTTCTGGCGTTTAACTCCACTTTGCAACCTGTTTCTGGCGTTTAACTCCAGAATGCAGCATGGAACTGGCGTTCAACGCCAGTTTACGTCATCTATCCTTAATCAAAGTATGGACTGTTATATATTGCTGGAAAGCCCTGGATGTCTACTTTCCAACGCAATTAAGAGCGTGCCATTTGAAGTTCTGTAGCTCCAAAAAATCCACTTTGAGTGCAGGAAGGTCAGAATCCAACAACATCTACAGTCCTTCTTCAACCTCTGAATCTGATTTTTGCTCAAGTCCCTCAATTTCAGCCAGAAATTACCTGAAATCACAGAAAAATATATAAACTCATAGTAAAGTCCAGAAATGTGATTTTTATTTAAAAACTAATAAAAATATACTAAAAACTAGCTAAATCATACTAAAAACTATGTAAAAACAATGCCAAAAAGCGTATAATTTATCCGCTCATCAGTGTGCGTCGCTGGCAAAATCTCTACTCACACGTACGCGTGCTTGACACGTGCGCGTGGCTTGCAAATCTTCAATGCACGCGTACGCGTGCATGACGCATGCGCGTGGCCCTCAATTCTCCATTTTGTACATCTCTTCATGAATTCTCCACTTGCATGCTTTCCTCTTCATTTCTTCCATCCGATACTTGTCTTATAAACCTAAAATCACTCAAGAAACACATCAAGGCATCGAATGGAATTAAAGTGAATTAAAACAACCAATTTAGGGCCTAAGAAACATGTTTTTACACTTAAGCACAAATTAAGGGAGAATTACAAAACCATGCTATTTCATTGAATAAATGTGGGAAAAGATGATAAAATCTCCCAAAATAAGCACAAGATAAACCACAAAATTGGGGTTTATCAGCAACGCGCAAGCGTCATCCACGCGCACGCGTGATGTTGGTCACGTGACTCATTTAGAGGCAAAACACTGGGGGGCAATTTCTGAGCTCAAGGAGGCCCAAATCCAACTCATTTCTGATGCTTTTGAACCCAAGGATGGCAAGGGATTGGAGGGAGAACCATAGTGTAGTTTCCATCATGTTGTAGGTAGAATGCTAGAGAGAGAACCCCTCCCTTCTTTCTAGAATTTAGGGTAGTTTAGGTTAAATTCTCTTAGATTCACTTTTAATTCTTATTTTGATTTAGTTTTCCCCTTTTAATTTCTTGTTGTTATATCTTTTCTCTTCTAGTTTTTCTTGTTAATTTCTTTATTTTGCTCTCTTTTATGTTTGATGAACTCTTGTTGATTTGAATTTCCTTTTAGTGCAATTTTATGTTTCCATGTCTCTTTCATGTTTGTCTTCATTGTTATTGTTGATTTCTTGCTTATGTTAGTTATGGGTTTCATTAATTCTTGCATTTTGTAATGTTTACTTTTATTGCACACTAGGTATTTGATAGAATATTTTCACTAGTTTTTGGGTAGTTCTCTTTACTCTTGGCCTAGGCTAAGGGAATTGAGTGACCTTGAGTCATTGGGTCTCATTGAATTAGTAATTTGAGAACCCTATGTGGTCAATTTGATAACCATTGACTCTAGCCTACTACTAAGTCAATTAGTAGCTAGGTTAGGACTTATGGATTGATGTTGATCAAGCCTATTTGACGTACTTAATGCTTAGAGGTAGACATTATACTTACTTCAAGCATAGGAGTAGACTTAATGGGTTGGTCACTCATAATTGTCAACATTTGGTTTGTAGACAAGGATGGTGATCTCAATTACCTATGTCTAGCCAAGATTTCTTTTCATTTCTTTATTAGTTATTGTCATTTACTTTCTTGTTATTTACTTTTCTTGCATTTTACAAAATCAAACCCCCTTGCATCTTCATAGCCAATAGTTGAGCACTTCATTGCAATTCCTTGTGAGACGACCCAAAGTTTAAATACTTCAGTTAATTCTTATTGGGGTTTGTACTTGTGACAACCAAAATCTTTTAAAATTTGATTTGAGCATTGCTTATCAGTTGGAAACTATACTTGCAACGAAGTTCTTATTTCTATTGAGAAAATTCTAGACCGATAATAATGCTCTTTCACCTCCTGTGCGTATGCACAGGTGGTTGTACGCACGCGCACGTTAGTGTGTGCTTCTCCTTTGTCTTCTTCATGTGTTCTCCCTTTGTACATGCTTCCTTCCACTTCTACCAACCCATTCTTGCCTAAATGACCTGAAATCACTCACAAAATATATCACGGCATCGAATGGAATAAAAGTGGAATTAAATCACTAATTTAAGCACAAAAACGCATGTTTTTACATTTAGGTTCAACTTAGGGATGAAACACAAAAGTATGCTATTTAAGTGAATAAATGTGAGTTTATGTGATGAAATCCATTCAAATCAAGCCAAAATATATCATCAAATATGGACTCATCAGGTGGCGAGCTTGAAGAAGAAGGGGGAGCTGCTAGCGGATGTGAAGGGCATGATTTTCACTGCCGAGGAGACGATGAAGGCTCAGACTTTGGTTCTTGCACCGGGCGTGGACGTGTCCATGATAGGTGCGTTCAAGACCGTTAGGGATGGCCAAATCGTTGACTTGGAGTAGCTTCTTCTATGTAATTTTTCTTAAGTTTGGTAGGCCATTTTGGTGTGACATTTTTTTAATTTTGTGAGCCGTGTGTTTGGCTGTTACTATTTATTTTGAAGTTTTAAGTTGTTGGGCCGTTTTCTCAGCATAACAGTTCGTTTTGTAAGCCGTTTTGATTACTTTCATTACTTTCATTGCGGTAGGTCCGTTTTCAGGCTATTAAGTCATTTTTATGACTTCTGTTTAGTATGATGGGTCCACTTGGGGTTGTTTTACTTTATCAGTGTTATTTGAGGTCTCTTGGTGGACCGTTACTGGGTAGTGGGCTTTCGGTGGGTTGCGCTAGTTCTATTTATGTCGTGGATATCCGTATTTATTTTGGGTGATTCTGAGTAAGCTATGGGGTGTTTAGCTTTAGTGATTCTGGTGGTGAACTGGGCCATGAATTTCCTGGAGATGTCATGAAAGCTGGCTACGGAGCCATTCGGGAGGGTGTTGAACCATTTAATTACGAGGCCGACTAGGGTTACTGGGAATGCCCTGCATTGGACCGCATCTACGGCTCTTTCCAGGTTTATCCTGGCTTCGAAGGCCGTCAGGTGTTCCTAGGGATCTTTGGTCCCATCGTACTTCATGTCAGTGTGCTTGTCGAAGCCCTTCGAGAGTTTGGCTCTCAAGATTCTTTCTGTGAATGGGGTGGTTCCCATTATCATGTGCTAGCTTCATGCAAGTTTGGCCTCCCGATGGTGCTGTCGATCGTCTTCTCCACATTGGCGTTCTGGATCCCAAAAAACACTAAGTTCGTGTCACTTGCTGTGTCATCGTTCAGGTGACCAGTTTCTGGTATTGCGATAAGACTGGATCCTATAAGTCGCTTGAATTGCATGCTACGGGTGATACCGTTCTTTGGGCGTAACTCGGCCTTCAAGGTTTTTCACCCTGAGGCATAACTCTTGGATTATTTGGACTGCCTTCTCTCCTAGCCCATTGGATGCCCGAGCTTCAGTGGGTAGATGGTTGTCCTCTTTTGGTTGTTGCCGGGTCGGGATTGGTTGGCGATACACAGTGCTTGTCATCCTCCTGTAGATGGGGGAGTGTTACCTTGGAGTTCAGGAGTTGGGCTTCTTGGGTGTGAGTCATGGTGGTGGCTTGAGGATTGCTCCTCGAGATTGTCCGTCATCTCACCACGATTTGGCAGTCCCCACAAACGGCACCAATATACTAGAAGTCTCTGGTACGGGTTTTGAGATGGATCAGAGCCTTGAGAGTCGAGGCAGTTGTCGAATCATCTTTTTAGAGTGGCGGGTGGTGGTACCTGCAAAGACACTCCGACAACCAAGTCAGAATGGATCTGAGACGTAATAGGTGTGTGGAATGAGTGACGTACCTGAAGGGGACTCTGGTTCTCCTTTATATAGCTGGTGGTAGTCATCTCATCATATTTGAATTCGAATGTTGGTTAGAGGTTGAAGGGACGTTTTTGGGCCACCAACAGAGGGTCTGAACCTGGGTAGTTGGGTAGAGGCCATTCTAATGCAGGACCCGAGGACTGGGTCTATAACAGAGGTAAATACCAAATCGGTACCCAAAAGATTTAGACGCTGACAAAATGGTACTTGAAAGATATTATCGATAAAAAGATCCCTAAAATAAGATTAATTTTGACAAAAATGATCAGCCATCAATTGAGTTACCTGGAGTTAAGATTAAATGCTGGGATGTCAGTTAACAATTATCATAATTACAAAAGTTATCCATGCTTTTAATTTTTATAATTTTAAAATCACTCCAATTTTAATTTTTCTAAAAACTCTAATCCCTTTTTTCTGAGACTCTCATCTCTTCATTCTCTTCATTGTCATTCACACATGTTTTCTTCTTCTTCCCAAATAAACTCCTCCTTATTTCTGTTCGCCACTGCCTCTACCTTCCTCGTCGGCGGTGTGGTCCCGTCCTCTGACAGCCAATTAGTTCGGGGAGGCATTCTCTGGCCTGGGAATGTGGGCTTGGCTTACGGTAGACTCAGGAACCTGAGCTTACCTTTAGCAACCAAATTTTGTGATGAAGATGCAGGATATTCAGAAGGACCGAAATAATATCTTTATCTAAAAGATCTGAGGGGAATGCAAGCCATTGGTGTTTTTCTTAATGTGAAGATCCAAACATGGGATGATGGTGATGAAAATATGGAGGAGGCGGCTCCTTTAGCTTCATCTTAGTCATCGCAGGCCCAGGCGAGAGAGGAAATAAGTTGCTACTGCTGTAGAAGAGACTTTGAAACCGGTGGAGCCAGAGGTGGCGGATTTAACAGAGGAGGAGGAAGAGAAAAAGAAAAAAAAGAGGAAGAGTTTTGCTCAGAAGGAGAAGGAAGCTGGTTATGCTACTTGCAAGAAGAAGCAGTTTGAGATCGCGATTGTACATTACTAAAAGGCTATGGAGTTGGTTGGAGGAAGGAGGAGGAGAAAGGTAGAAGCGGAGAAGAAATAGATGAGAGTCTCATAAAAAGGGATTAGAGTTTTTAGACAAATTATAAATGGGGGTGTTTAAAATTATAAAATTAAAGTTATGGATAAATTTTGTAATTATGATAATTACTAACTGACACCTCATCATTTAACCTTAACTCCAGGTAACTCAATTGACGGCTAGTCACTTTTATCAAAATTAATTTTTTTTAAGAGATCTTTTTGTTGATAATATCTTTCAGATACTATTTTGTCAGCGTCTGAATCTTTCGGGTACCGATTTGGTATTTATCTCATTAATTTATATATTTACATAACATGATATAATGTTTTATACTTTGGTTAGTATTTCTATTTCATTTCATTTCATGACTCCTCAAAAAATAAGAAAAAAAAAAACAAAAAAGAAAGAAGAGGTTGTGGATTGAATCTGAATCGAAAACTTTTCTGAGCTTCTTTTCCTTCCCCTAATTTCTTTTTTGTTGTGAACTTGTGGTCTTTCTTTTCTATTTCTCTCAAAACATGACTTACAGAGGGAGGCAGGGTCCAAAGTTTTCAACCTTTGAGAAAGAGATTCCTCAATCTCAATTATCATCATCTGAAAACAATAAAATCAGGAGACGGGATGAATTAACTAGACAAACTAGATAAGTTGTGTTTATGTTGGGGATGAATTCTAGATCTGGAATACAAGGCTCATGTTGTGGACTTAGGAACTGCTAAGCTTCTTAATGTAAAGTCATCAAATTGGGTCTTTTTTTCACTAATCATTACACATTTTGTTTGCAATACTTGTTTGCTATGCAATATTCACTAATTATTTTTATGAAAATAATCTTTAATCTCGTTATTAACAAAAATACTGATGATAAAGTTGTTCGTTTTGATTTAAAAGATGACAAATTTATACCAAATCTACAACTTTACAAAGGATCGGTATATCTGTTTCTTTAAAATTGTGAGGGTCAAACTTGTCCTTAAAAAAATGGTCAACGACGAATTTACGATTTTTAGATCCTAAAAAACTGCCTTTATCCCCCTTGTTTATAATCACATAATTGGGGTTTATTATTCAATTTCTTTTCATCATTATCTAAACACCACTAATAATTTGACATATTAATTTTAAAAACTATAGTTTCCTCTTCCAAAATAGGATCCCCCTTCCCTCTCTTTTATCATCCTCACAATTTAAATTCAAAACCATTAAAAAAAAGAATATGAATTTGCCTACCACTCAAGCAATCTAGTGTCGCTCAACAACAATTACTTTAATATGCCATTTAACTAGGGTGTTCATGGTTCTATTTTTTTATAAACTGAACTAAAACTACACCACGCCATCTTAAATGGATTAAAAATTAAATTAAATTATTCTTTCACATAACAAATTAGTTTAAACCCAGTTTATAATGCAATGCATTAGTTTAAATTAGTTTATAAAAATAAAACCAATTTTAATTTAAAAAATAATTTAAACTAATTTATATGCTAAAACTAGTTTTTAACATATAAAAAATTGATTTTAATCCATTCTCTTCTCTCTCCCCCTCTCACCCATTCTCTTCTCTCTCTTTGTCTCTCTCTCTCCCTCCCTCTCTCTCTCTCTCTCTCTCTCTCTCTCTCTCTCTCTTCTTCTCTCTCTCCCTCCCTTCTCTCTGTTGCTCTCTCTTTCTCTATCTCCCTCTCTCTTTCTCATATCAAAGAGGCCTTAAATCATCCCATAAAAAATTCAAAAGTTGCATGAATCATAAAATATGCACATACTAATAAACTACATAATTATCATATTTTTTTTCAATGACAATGGTCAAAACATGATATGATATAGCACTAACTTAAATAAAGTTAAAAATAAACTAATTCAAACCCAACACAATTTTTGTCCATTACAATATTCTAATCATCTTCTAAAAAAATACGCGTGCCAACATTTGTTGCAGGAATTTTTTTTACATAAAAAAAAATCTCATTAATTGTAGAAAAAATAACAATTAGTAAATAAGCAATAAAAAAATAGTATATTACCTTGTTCAGCTTTTTCAATCTCTTCAAAATGTTCAATTAGTCCAAAAGGCTCATCTATTACCCAATCTTGAGTGCATACAAGAGCTTCCACCATATGTGGTATTAAGGAGCTCCGATAAGGGTCAATAATCCTTTCTCCCGTACTAAACGCGTCATCAGATGCAATTGTAGAAATTGGTATGGCTAGAACTTCTCGAGAGCCATACATGCAAGATTAGGGAATCAATGATAAACCACTATTTTATGGTTTATCTTGTGTTTAATTGAGTGGTTTCATCAAGCCTTTACCTACTTATTCATACGATTTGCATGATTTTATAATTCCTTTCTAGTATTGTTTTATGATTGAAAACTTGCTTCCTAAAGATCTTTAATTAGTATATTTTAATTCTCCTTTATACCATTCGATGTCGTGATCCGTGTGTTAAGTGTTTCAGGCTTTATAGGGTAGGAATGGCTTAGAGAATAGAGAGGAAGCTTGCAAAAATGGAAGGAACACAAGAAACTAAGGAGATGACCAGCGAACACCGACGCGCGCGCATGGCTCACGCGAGCGCGCGTAATAGAGAAAATTACAGCGACGTGTGCGCATGGATTGGAGTCTGCACAAATGACGTGAACGCGTGAATGACGCGCTCGCGTGACAAGAAAAATCGCTAAATGAGGCGAACGCGTGGATGACGGGTACGCATGACCTGCGCGATCTGCAAACTTAACAGAAAACGTTGTGGGCGATCTCAGGCCGCATTTTGACCCAGTTTTTGGCCCAAAAATATACAATAAAGCCAGGAAACATGCAGAGACTCAACACACAACTTTACACGACTTCATATATTCTCATTAGGATAGTTTTAGGTCTTTAGATCTGAATCTAGAGTGAATTACTCTTCCTTTAGGTTCTCTTTACATTCCCAATTTATTGCTTTTGCTTTTAGATATGAAGAGTCATTACCTCCATTAAAGATACTATTCTAGTTTGTTTCCTTACTTACTCTTTTATTTATTCCATATTTTTAATTCTTGTTTAAAGTAGTAAGTGGATTATTTTCATGAATTGTTAATGCAAAGGATTACTTTTATTTTTAATCAATTTTGAATCCATATTTTATTTAAATTCATCATGTCTTCTTCTTATATTTTTATCAGCGTTATATTCATGTCAATGGAGTAGACTCCATACTTGACATGGGGGTTGATTAGGAAGAGACACTTGAGTTGGAAGGCTTAGGTGTTGATTAAACTGGAAGTTGTTGGCTAGTTTTGTATTTACTAACGCTAGACCTTCCCAAGGGAGAAGATTAGGATTTGCGAATAAGAGTTAGCTCAATCACTTGACTTTCCTTTATTTAGTAAGGGTTAACTAAGTGAAAACAACAACCTTTTTAATACTACACTTAAGAGATCCCAACAAGGATAGAACTTCCAATTAATCATTCCCCTAGTCAAGGCTTTTTATCTAGAATATTAATAATAATTCTTAGTTTTTATTACTTTAATTTACAATTATTTAATTGCTCATTATTCAACTCTCAAACTCTCGTGGAAATTCCTAATTAATAAAATAGCATCCTTTTTCGCAACTCGTTGGGAGACGACCTGGGACTCATACTCCTAGTATTTTTCTATTCTAAACTTTTTGTGACAACCTTTCTAAATTGATGAGGCGAATTTTTGCTGGTTAAGAGCTATACTCGCAGCGCTGTTCTATTATATTATAATCTCTTAATTGGTCTAACTTCCGCCACTCGTCAATTGGGTTGAATTTTCCTTCCACCAATCCAAAATATCCAACTCTGCCGATTTATTTATAGGCTCACAATCTTCTTTCAGATATTTGTCAAGTTCATATTTAGCATCTGAATTACATCCAGTTGACTGCAAATAAATATTCAAGATATCATCTTCATCCTCTTCATTATTTATTGCATCTTAATTACTTTGAGACTCATTTTCTTTGCCTTGATAGTGATTATAAAGGGAGTTTAAACAAGTAAGCAATTTTGACTTGAATTCTCCTTCCTTTTCTACACCAAATAACTCATCCAAAATTCAATTTACAAAATCCAACTTGTGACATGGATCAAGCACAATTTAACATGTTAATGCCATTTGGAGTTCCCCAATACTTATCATATTTTCTTTGCATCGTAGACGCTATTAATAAATACATTGTTAATTACTATGATAGTCACAGGTCAAAGAAACTTTAGTACCATGTTCATCTTGAGAATATTCTATTGACAAATATGCGGTAATTATAACTATTAGAAGTTTCCAAAGTGAGTCAGTTCAATAGTCATATCTCTATATGCACTATCTATATATATAATTTAATAAATAAAATCTATTAATCTTCATCCAATGAAGACCTAAATTTTTAAATTTAGTCAAAGACCTTATCATATTAACCCTTTAATTGAATAAAATATATAATAACAATAATAAATTATTTGACACATGATTGATTAAATTGTGGTCATACTACTTATTCCCAATAATCTCCTACTTGCACGAGAGTCAATCATGATAGATTGGATCTTGGGCATTGATGAGCGGATAATTTATACCCTTTTTGGCATTATTTTTACATAGTTTTTAGTATGTTTTAATTACTTTTTATTATATTTTTATTAGTTTTTATTCAAAAATTACATTTCTGGACTTTACTATGAGTTTGTGTGTTTTGCTGTGATTTTAGGTATTTTCTGGCTGAAATTAAGGGACCTGAGCAAATCTCTGATTCAGAGGCTGAAAAAGGACTACAGATGCTGTGGGATTCTGACCTTCCTGCACTCGAAGTGGATTTTATGGAGCTACAAAAGCCCAATTGGCGCTCTCTCAATTGCGTTGGAAAGTAGACATCCTAGGCTTTCCAGCAATATATAATAGTCCATACTTTTCCCGAGATTTGATGGCCCAAACTGGCATTCAAAGTCAGCCTAAAACATATTGGTGTAAATCGCCCAAATTGGCACAAGAATTGGAGTTAAACGCCCAAACTGGCACCAAATGTAACACCCTAACTACCAAAGCTCACGCTTCCGGCTGCGTGACTCTGATAGCTCAGACATTACGACGACACTTATACTATTTAATACTAAAAACAGAATATATCAAGATAAAGGCGAGGGTACAACAAGTAATAATCTAAAGCAATACAGAGCATTTCAACAACTAAATAAACTCTTCGTGACTTCTGCGCCCATATCCTAAAAGGGGACAAATGTAGGAGGGTGAGAACATCATCCTCGAAAGGGTTCTCAGTAGAGGGTTTTTGGGAATTACTGTAATAGGATACGTGAAGATAAACCGTACTAGTGATTAATAACCGTCTTATGCCTCCTTTTCAAAAACAACGGTTTACAATAAAAGTAAGGTCTGAAAATCTTTTCTGAAAGAGGAACTGTTACATTCCTAAAACTCAAAAGCTTTTCAAAAGGTTTATCTATGCTGAACCAAATAACATTTCATACATTTCCAAACCAGGACCACAAAACCGAAACCAACCATCGGTCCATCTCAATTCAACCACGGCCCTAGGCCCAAGCAATCCAACTGATGAGGGATATTTTATACGCTTTTTGGGGATAATTTCATATAGTTTAGAGTATGTTTTAGTTAGTTTTTAGTCTATTTCTAGTAGTTTTTAGGAAAAATTCATATTTCTGGACTTTACTATGAGTTGTGTGTTTTTCTGTAATTTCAGGTAATTTTCTGGCTGAAATTGAAGGAGCTGAGCAAAAATCTGATTCAGGCTGAAAAAGGACTGCTGATGCTGTTGGATTCTGACCTCCCTGCACTCAAAGTGGATTTTCTGGAGCTACAGAACTCGAAATGGCATGCTTCCAATTGCATTGGAAAGTAGATATCCAGGGCTTTCCAGCAATATATAATAGTCCATACTTTACACAAGGATAGAC
>NC_029788.2:97103458-97103728 GCF_000816755.2 Arachis ipaensis
TACAGTTGCCAGGAATCAGCATCTGTATCTAAGCAGCAACCCTTCCATGAATGAAGAGGTTAAAACAGTAACTGCTTAATTAAGTACTGTAAAACAAGCTGCTGAATTCAATCAGCAATTAGATTTTCTAACAAAGCAGCTAGCTGAATTCAAAGACAGGTTACAGGAGACAAGGATAGCTAATATACATATGGATGAACAGTTTAAACAAACAAAGCAGCAGCTATCAAAGCAAATAGCAGAAGAATGCCAAGCAGTTCAATTAAGAAG
>NC_029788.2:97103745-97124310 GCF_000816755.2 Arachis ipaensis
TTTTTTCTTTTGCTTGAGGACAAGCAAAGCTCTAAGTTTGGTGTGCTTATCCGTGATCACTAAGATCATGGCCCCTAAAGGAAAACAACCCACTCCAAGAGGAGCAAGGGCGTGATTTAAAGGAACTGAAGCGCCAAGCACCTCACAGACTAGAGGAACATCCACTTCCCAAACCTCAAGGTTGTTGAGTTCTAATCTTAGCCTTAACTCTGTGATAACTGTTCTTATTTTAATTTCACCTTAGGAGTCATATAATAATAATTAGTATCTATTTTGATTTTATCTCCAATTAAGTTATAGTCTATTTCTCTCATCATCATTTAACATGAATAAAATAGTAGATCTTTTGAATAAGAGGCAATAAAATTTTGAGTTTTTAATAAGAGAAATTCTAATTAGTTACATGTGGTGGCAATGATTTCTGTCTTCTGAATGAATGCTTGAACAGTGCATATGTCTTTTGAATTTGTTGTTTAAGACTGTTAAATATGTTGGCTCTTGAAAGAATGGTGAACATGAGACGTGTTATTGATAATCTGAAAAATCATAAAAATGATTCTTGAAGCAAGAAAAAGCAGCAAAGAACAAAGCTTGCAGAAAAAAAAAAGAAAAAAAAATATAGAGAAAGAAAAAGAGAAAGCAAGCAGAAAAAGCCAAATCTCCCTTAAAACCAAAAGGCAAGGGTAACAAAAAAAAAGGGGATCCCAAGGCTTTGAGCATCAGTGGATAGGAGGGCTTAAGGGAATAAAATCCTGGCCTAAGCGGCTAAACCAAGCTGTCCCTAACCATGTGCTCGCGGTCGCGTCCATGACGCGATCGCGTCACTTGCACAACATCAATCCCACGCGACAGCGTGAGCGACGCGATCGCATCGCATGGATTGCACACCACTCCAAAGGAGACAGAGAGTTGCGCTGAAACGATGTTGGAATTGTGCGTTTCGCACGATTTCCAGCGACGCGATCGCATGCCCCACGCGATCGCGTCATTCATTATTTACCCATTCCATGCGATTGCATCACTCATGCGATCGCGTCAACCCCCATTCCACCCCAGCCACGCGACCGCGTGCCCCACGCAATCGCGTGGATTCAAATTTAATAACCCCAGCCACGCGAAACCCTACCCATTCGCGCCCTGATGAGCGGATATTTTATACGTTTTTTGGGGATAATTTCATATAGTTTAGAGTGTGTTTTAGTTAGTTTTTAGTCTATTTCTAGTAGTTTTTAGGAAAAATTCATATTTCTGGACTTTACTATGAGTTGTGTATTTTTCTGTAATTTTAGGTAATTTTCTGGCTGAAATTGAAGGAGCTGAGCAAAAATCTGATTCAGGCTGAAAAAGGACTGCTGATGCTGTTGGATTCTGACCTCCCTGCACTCAAAGTGGATTTTCTGGAGCTACAGAACTCGAAATGGCATGCTTCTAATTGCATTGGAAAGTAGATATCCAGGGCTTTCCAGCAATATATAATAGTCCATACTTTGCACAAGGATAGATGACGTAAACTGGCGTTCAACGCCAGTTCTCTGCCCAATTCTGGCGTCCAGCGCCAGAAAAGGATAAAAAACTGGAGTTGAACGCCCAAACTGGCATGCAATTCAACTGATAAACATAATTGACTTCCTGACTAAGATTTACAAGATAACCATAGATTGCTTCAAACCAACAATCTCCGTGGGATTCGACCCTTACTCACGTAAGGTATTACTTGGACGACCCAGTGCACTTGCTGGTCATGTGTGCGAAATTGTAAGAGAGTAACAATTTTGTGCACCACCAACCAACAACCAATCACCACCATCCAACAGAGTCTCAGTTGCAAACACATATAGGAAGTTCAAGCACAAACAAACAGTTACAGCAAGTAGAACAAGTAGCAGTTAATCTCAAGGGCAAACCACGTACAATATGCACACCCAAACAATGTCACATAAATGCATATGATGCATGCCTACCCTAGTGGCTGATGATATCATCTATCGGTTATATAGCCAACCCGACACGTCCTGGTAGCTAACCATGGACAGAAACACCCATCGCGGAGCAAGTAGGTTTGAGCTACAACCCCATTGCTACTACCCGCTCAACCCAGAGCCAGTGGATTAACCACTACTGTTGCTACTACCCAAGCGGGTGTTTAAAAGCTCAACCTGGAGCGAGTGGAATCACCACTACTACCGCTACTACCCAGGCATCACGATCTCTGACCTGGAGCAAGTGGGACGAACCATAACCCTTGCTACTACCCAGGTATCTCAAGCATATATTCATTCAGTCCCAGCCATGGATCAACATCCATCTCAGCCATCCGGCTTAAATTCATAATTCATAGTCGGCCATACGGCCCATAACTCATTCGGCAATCAGCCATAAATCAATATCATACACAGCCATTCCGGCTCACGGTTCAATCCAGAACCAGCCAATGTTCATAATCATACACAGCCATTCTGGCCCATAACAAAACAACACTTCCACCATTCAACATCATTAAACTCATAAAACCGGCATTTAAGCCATAAATCACTTTTTCTCAATTCATTTCACTTTGAAATCAAGTTTTAACTCTTTTCAGCCTTGGCTTTAAAGATCTCATTTCTCAAATCATCTCAGGCTCATAAGCCAAATTTACTCAAAGTAAGTTCCCTTTTTAAAACAAAGCCGCTCTCGGCATCCTCTTTCCAAAACTTCCAAAAGCATGGAAAGTTAAAGATTCACTTTGAGAACATTCAAAATCACCCATCCCACAATGGGATTTTATAACAAAGTTTCTCGGCAGAGTCCCAAGTCTTTAAGGGAGAATAACATAACTCATTTCGCCAAGTTCATTTAAATTCATTAAAAACCTTGGCTTCCTGATTTGGGTAATAAAATAGGATCTAAGCCAAACCGAGTCATATAATCATTCACTTCTTTCAAATCCGTTTCCTTTACTTAGGCAAAACCAACTTCAACCCCCATGATAAATTCTAGAATGTTTCAACGACTCAAAATTGTTTTAGTCTTGCAAGAATTCAGAATTCAAAGAGTACTTAAAACCTTTCTCAAAACATTTTAAAATGAAACTTGTCAATAGACATTCAGTTTCTTTCAAAGTCATTGAAACTCCTCTAATTGAAACCCTCAAGTCAAATTCAAAGGCATTGCCCTTGTCACATTTAAACAGCTTTAAAACATAAGTTTCATCTAAATAACTTTCTCCTGAAAGTGATACAATGCCTTTCTTAAGAAGCAAGACTAAATCACAATTTCCTCTTTAATAAATCATTTCAAAAGTATGAATCATCCTTTTCTTGATAATTCAAATAAAATAGTAGAAGTCTTTAACTCATCGTTTTTCCAAACAACATTTCAATAAAGACTCGGATTTTATAGAAATTTCGACAGCATCTCCCCTAAAACTTGGACTTTGCCACCCGGTTCGGGTCCCAACTAAACCGTTTCACAATTCTTTTCAACAGCCCAAAATCCAAAAATCAGTCCAAGGCAAGCCAAAATCCAACAGTCATCTCAATTTCATATTTCAAGAAAACCGTTTCAAAAATCAAATCAATATCAACCGATTTAACTCATTCCCACAGCTTTAAAGAAACGGTTCAGTAACAAATCTTTTGTCCAAAACCAAGTCAATCAAAGTAAACCAGGCTGAATTCAAAAGTGCATTCGACTTTTCACATCATCAAACTAATTAACGCAATTCAAATCAATCCTCAATGGATTAAACTCATATTTCAAACCTTTAAAGAATCAACTTCAAAACATTGCATTTCACAAAAACACACAATAATCCAGCCAAGCAAACATTCATAATCATTTGAGACAATCAATAATACATAAGGCTGATACCATCACCAAATACAAAATTGTTTCACAACAGTATCCATATGTAATAATTCCAACATATAAAATATAGTTTTCGGAAAGCGCCCCTACCTCAAAACGTAATTCCATAACCCAAACGCCTCATCAAGTCCTTTCCGCCTTAACCCGAACTGACGGCAACCAAAACCTCAACTCCCAGCCACTTTCGCAATAACCATAGCAACACTAATCGCAACATATAATAATCAGGACTCGATCTCACGTTACCAAAAATCATATTCATTAACCAAACACAACCGAATACTAATGCGAGGATTTTTCGAAACATAAGATACTTACTGTAATACAAAAACGAAGCAGCTGCGATTTCGAACAGGCCCGGCAACAGCTCCGGCAGTGGCCAGAAGCTCTGGTGGATCAACTATAAAAACTGTGCAGCTATAAACCTTCTCAAAATCCAAAAAGGCAGAAACCTAAAATAAAACCCTTACCGGCATACTTTTCCGGCGACGGCACCAAGGTCTCAAGTGGCAGAAGCTTAGCCCGGAGCTTTGGCGGTGGTTTCAGCAGCCACAACGACTTCTCCGGTGACCGTACACAACGGACTCCAACCACAGCGGCGGCTAGGAGGCCGGCGGCCGTGGCGACAGCTTCTGACGGCAGCAAGGGCGGCGGAATAACCTACCACCATCGCGCATCACCCTCTCTGTAAGATCCCTCGTGCGTGTTCTTCTCCCATTCGTGCCTCCAACGGCACCGACGAAGGCAGCTTCTGTGGCGACGACAAGGAGGTTCGGCGACGGCAAGGAGGTCCGGCGACGGTGACACAGGCGGAGATGGCTTCCCTTGTCGCGCTCTCCCTTTCTCCCTACTGTGCAAAAATCCGATTTCTCTCTCCCTCTGTGCCTCCTGGCAGTGATAAGGTGGTGGCGGCAAACCCTAGCAGTGGCGGTGGCACGGCGTGGACGCGGTGGTGATGAAGGCGCGGCGGCTCCGAGCCCACGACCACCCACATTCGCGAGCCAACCCCTTCTCGGTTCTGTTCTCCCTAGCGACGGCACAAACGGGAGCACGATCGGCAGCGAGCTAGACGTGGTGGCAGAACGTGGCTGGCCGGCGAGCTGCTGCTTTCCCGATGCTCTTCCTCCGGATCTCCTTTTCCCGCATTCCCCTTTTCGTTTTCTTTGCTTCTTTCTTTCAGGGATAACAAAGGAAACTGCGTGTGTTGAACTTGTGAGGGAGAAAGGGAACTCAATGGCTGAAGGAGTTAAGTTAGGGAAGGGTTTCATTTTGAAAATTAGGGTTAAGGGCATTATGGTAATTTCACATAAAATTGGGAATAATATAGTAATTGAAACCCAATGTAAATCCAACACTAATTGTATATGGAAAAATACTATTTGCTCATCAATTTTACCAATTATTTTCAATAAAATTCCCAAATCTAAAAATTAGAAATAATACACTTAATTTCTTCATTTTTCAAAATAGCAGTATTATATTTGAAATATTAATTATTTAATTCAAATCATATAAAATTCTTATCATTTCGTAACTGCCAACTTTATAATTTTAAATATAGAAAATAATCCAATAATTGTAAAATTGGATAATGATCATAACTTATCTCAAATTCAATAAATCAAAACTCGCCTTAATTCTCTTTAATAAAGAATCCCTGAAATTAAAGCTACAAAAATACTGAATTTGAAATTAGCTCATAATAGCCCTTTTTCAAAAGTTCTGGGTCTTACACCAAAGCTGGCGTTTAACTCCAGGAACAGCCTATGCACGAAAAAGCTTCAATTCTCAGTCCAAGCACACACCAAGTGGGCCCCGAAAGTGGATTTATGCACTATCTGCCCTTAGTTACTCAATTTCTGTAAACCCTAGTAGCTAGTTTAGTATAAAAACTACTTTCAGAGATTTATTTTATGTCTTTGACCACCTTTAGGTCTTTGGACGGTCTTTTGTAGAGCTTTTATGCTATATACACGTTTGGAGTATGGCCTCACGGCCATGCCTAGACCTTTCACTTATGTATTTTCTACGATGGAGTTTCTACACCCCATAGATTCAGGTGTGGAGCTCTGCTATTCTTCATGAATTAATACAAGTACTATTGTTTTTCTATTCAACTCACGCCTACTTCTTCTCTAAGATATTCACTCGCACTTCAACCTGATGAATGTGATGACCCGTGACACTCATCATCATTCTCACTTATGAACGCGTGCCTGACAACCACTTCCGTTCTATCTGCAATAGTTTTAGTGTGTATCTCTTGGCCTCCTAGTTCACGATGCATGGTTGCCTCTCCTGACAATAGAGCATTCCATTCCATGAGATCAGAGTCTTCGTGGTATAGGCTAGAACCATTGGCAGCATTCTTGAGATCTGGAAAGTCTAAACCTTGTCTGTGGTATTCCGAGTAGGATCTGGGAAGGGATGACTGTGACGAGCTTCAAACCTGCGAATGTGGGGCACAAGTGACAATGTGCAAAAGGACAATGGTCCTATTCCGACGCTAGTGGGAACCGTCAGATGATTAGCCGTGCGGTGACAGCGCATATGGATTTGTTTTCATCCGAGAGGATCATACAGCTTGCCATGGAAGCAGGTAACGCATGGTTGGAAGAAGACAATAGGAAGGCAGAGGTTCAGAAGCAACAAAGCATCTCCAGACGCTTATCTGAAATTCCCACCAATGAATTACATAAGTAACTTTATCTTATTTTATGTTTTATTTGTATTTTAATTATCAAAACCTCATAACCATTTGAATCTGCCTGACTGAGATTTACAAGGATGACTATAGCTTGCTTCAAGCCGACAATCTCCGTGGGATCGACCCTTACTCTCGTAAGGTATTACTTGGACGACCCAGTGCACTTGCTGGTTAGTTGTGCGGAGTTGTGAAAAAGAGTTGAGATTAAGATTGTGCGTACCAAGTTTTTGGCACCATTGTTAGAGATCACAATTTCGTGCATCAAGTTTTTGGCGCCGTTGTCGGGGATTGTTTGAGTTTGGACAACTGACGGTTCATCTTGTTGCTCAGATTAGGTAATTTTATTTTATTTTTAAGTTTTTTTTATTTTTTATTATTTTCGAAAAATTCAAAAAAAATTATTTATATTTGTTCTTCAGAATTTTTAAGAATGAATTCTAGAGTTTCAAATGATATGTTGAAGCCTGGCGGCTGTTAAGCCATGTCTAAATTTTTTGGACTGAGGCTTCCACTTATCATTGCAAGAGCCTTTGGATTCCCATCTAATTGGCTGTCGTATGTCTGATTTGTATGTCGAAGCTTTAGACTAACATTGCATGATTCCTGGAATTCCTATTAAAAATTTTGAATATATTTATTTTCTTTTTCCAAATTAATTTTCAAAAAATTAAAAAAATTTAATAAAATCAGAAAAACAAAAAAAATTGTGTTTCTTGTTTGAGTCTTGTGTCAAATTTTAAGTTTAGTGTCAATTGCATCTTTTTAATCTTTCTTCAAAAGTTTTCAAAAATCCATGCATTGAGTTTTGTTCTTCATTGATCTTCAAGTTGTTTTTTATGATTGTCTTTGTTTGATCTTTACATTTTCTTATTTTGCGTCTTTTTTTGTTTTTCATATGCATTCTTGAATTATTAGTGTCTAAAGTTTAAAAATTTTTAAGTTTGGTGTCTTGCATGTTTTTCTTTTCTTACAAATTTTCAAAAATAAGTTCTTGGTGTTCATCTTGACATTCAAAGTGTTCTTGTATGCATTAGTTGTTTTGATTTTAATTTCTTATGTCTTGTGTCTGTTTGATATTTTTCTCTTTCCTCATTAATTTCAAAAATCAAAAAAATATCTTTCCCTTTATTTTGCTCATAATTTTCGAAATTTTGAATTGATTTGGTCAAAAAAATTTTAAAATTTAGTTGTTTCTTGTTAGTCAAGTTAAAATTTCAAATTAAAAATTCTATCTTTTTTAAATCTTTTTTTCAAAAATAAAATCTTTTTCATTTTTTTCAATATTTTCAAAAATTCTAAAAATTTGATTTTCAAAATCTTTTTCTTATTTTTATTTCATATTTTCGAAATTAATGCTAACATTTAATGTTTAGATTCAAAAATTTTCAAGTTGTTACTTGCCTATTAAGAAAGGATCAATCTTTAAATTCTGAAATCATATCTTTTAAGTTTCTTATTAGTCAAGTAATCAACTTTAATTTTTAAAATCAAATCTTTTTAATTTCCTTTTCAAATCTTTTTTCAAAATAAATTTCAATCATATCTTTTTCAAAATCAATTTCAAAATCTTTTCTAACTTCTTATCTTTTCAAAATTGATTTTCAAATCTTTTTCAATTAACTACTTGACTTTTTTGTTTGATTTTAAAAGTTTTCTATTTCAATCATATCTTTTTCAAAACCACCTAACTACTTTTCTCTCTCCAATTTTCAAAAATTACTAACCACTTTTTCAAAAATCTTTTTAATTAATTAATTTATTTAGTTTTCAAATTTTATTTTATTTCTTCTCTTAAATTTTGAATACTAACCAATAATCAAAATAAAAACAAAAACATTTTCCTTTTATTTTAAAATTCGAATTCTCTCTCTCATCTCTTTCTATTTATTTATTTATTTATCTACTAACACTTCTCTTCTTCTTATAATTTGAACCCTCTCATCTTCTTCATTCTACTCTTCTATTCTTCGACTCACATAAAGGAATCTCTATACTGTGACATAGAGGATTCCTATTCTTTTCTGTTCTCTTCTTTTTCATATGAGCAGGAGCAAGGATAAGAACATTCTTGTTGGAGCTGATCCGGAACCTGAAAGGACTCTAAAGAGGAAGCTAAGAGATGCTAAGGCACAACACTCTGGAGAGGACCTGACAGAATTTTTCGAAAAAGAAGAAGAGATGGCCGAACCCAACAATAATGGTGGAGATGCAAGGAAGATACTTGGTGACTTTATTGCACCCTCTACTGACTTCTGTGGAAGGAGAATCTCAATTCCTGCAATTGGAGCAAACAACTTTGAGCTTAAGCCTCAATTAGTTTCTCTGATGCAGCAGAATTGCAAGTTTCATGGACTTCCATTGGAAGATCCTCATCAGTTCTTAGCTGAATTCTTGCAAATCTGTGACACTGTTAAGACCAATGGGGTTAATCCTGAGGTCACAGACTTATGCTTTTCCCCTTTGCTGTAAGAGACAGAGCTAGGACATGGTTGGACTCACAACCTAAAGATAACCTGAACTCTTGGAAAAAGTTGGTCAATGCTTTCTTGGCCAAATTTTTTCCACCACAAAAGTTGAGCAAGCTTAGAGTGGAAGTCAAAACCTTCAGACAGAAGGAAGGTAAATTCCTCTATAAAGCTTGGGAAAGATACAAACAATTGATCAGAAGGTGTCTTTCTGACATGTTTTCAGAATGGAGCATCATATGTATATTCTATGATGGTCTATCTGAATTGTCCAAGATGTCATTAGACCACTCTGCTGGAGGATCTCTTCATCTGAAGAAGACGCCTGCAGAAGCCCAGGAACCCATTAAAATAGTTGCAAATAACCAGTTCATGTACACTTCTGAAAGGAATCCTGTAAATAATGGGACAACTCAAAAGAAAGGAGTTCTTGAGATTGATACTCTGAATGCAATATTGGCTCAGAACAAAATATTGACTCAGCAAGTCAATATGATTTCTCAAAGTCTGTCTGAAATGCAAGCAGCATCAGGCAGTACTAAAGAAGCTTCCCCTGAAGGAGAAGCTTATGATCCTGAGAATCCTAGAATGGAAGAGGTGAACACCTATAATCATTCATGGAGGAATCATCCTAATCTCTTATAGAAGGATCAACAGAAGCCTAATCAAGGCTTCAATAGTAATAATGGTGGAAGAAACAGGTTTGGCAATAGCAAACGTTTTCCATCATCTTCTCAGCAACAGACAGAGAATTCTAAGCAGAGCCACTCTGACTTAGCAACTGTAGTCTCTGATCTATCTAAGACCACTCTCAATTTCATGACTGAAGCAAGGTCCTCCATTAGAAATTTGGAGGCACAAGTGGGTCAGCTGAGTAAGAAGGTTACTAAACTCCCTCCCAGTACTCTCCCAAGTAATACAGAAGAGAATCCAAAAAGAGAGTGCAAGGCCATCAATATATCCTACACGGCCGAACCTGGAGAGGAAGAAAAGGCAGTGATTTCCAATGAGGAAGACCTCAATGGACATCCACTAGCCACTAAGGAGTTCCCAAATGAGGAACCCAAGGAATCTGAGGCTCATATAGAGACCATAGAGATTCCACTAAACTTACTGTTGCCATTCATGAGCACTGATGAGTATTCTTCCTCTGAAGAGGATGAAAATATTGCTGAAGAGCAAGTTGCTCAATATCTAGGAGCAATCATGAAGCTGAATGCCAAGTTATTTGGTAATGAGACTTGGGAGGATGAACCCCCATTGCTCATCAATGAACTAAATGATCTGGTTCAACTGAAATTACCTCAGAAGAAACAAGATCCTGGAAAGTTCTTAATACCTTGTACCATAGGCACCATGACCTTTAAGAAGGCTCTGTGTGACCTTGGGTCAAGTATAAACCTCATGCCACTCTCTGTAATGGAGAAATTAGGGATCTTTGAGGTACAAGCTGCTAAAATCTCACTAGAGATGGCAGACAATTCAAGGAAATAGGATTATGGACTTGTAGAGGATGTCTTAGTGAAGGTTGAAAGCCTGTACATCCCTGTTGACTTCATAATCCTAGACACAGGGAAGGATGAGGATGAATCCATCATCCTAGGAAGTCCCTTCCTAGCCACAGCAAGAGCTGTGATTGATGTGGACAGAGGAGAGCTAGTCCTTCAACTGAATGAGGACTACCTTATGTTTAAGGCTCAAAGATCTTCTTCTATAATCATGGAGAGGAAGCATGAAAAGCTTCTCTCAATACAGAGTCAAATAGAGCCCCTACACTCAACTTCTAAGTTTGGTATTGGGAGGCCATCATCAAGCTCTGAATCTCTGTGAAGCTCTCTAAGAGCTCACTGTCAAGCTATTGACATTAAAGAAGCGCTTGTTGGGAGGCAACCCAATGTTATTTAATTATATTTATTTATTTTCCATTGTTACTTTATGTTTTCTTTAGGTTGATGATCATGTGAAGTCATAAAAACAACTAAAAAATCAAAAACAGAATGAAAAACAGCATTAAAATAGCACACCCTGGAGGACAGGCTTACTGGTGTTTAAACGCCAGTAAGGATAGCAGAATGGGTGTTTAACGCCCAGTCTAGCAGCATTCTGGGCGTTAAACGCCAGAATGGGCAGCATTCTGGACGTTTAACGCCAGAAAGGGATGTCTGGCATCTGGCTGGCATTAAACGCTAGAAATGGGCAGTAGAGTGGCGTTTAACGCCAGGAAAGGTAGCAGAGCTGGCATTAAACGCCAGATTTGGCACACAATGGGCGTTTGAACGCCAGAATGGTGCAGGGAGTAGAATTCCTTGACACCTCAGGATCTGTGGACCCCACAGGATCCCCACTTACCCCACTTCTTCTTCTCTTCTCCTCACACCTTTCCATAATAATCTTCTCCAAACACCATTGACCAATCCCATTAATAACTCTCCCCCAAATACCCCTCACCTATCAAATCCTACCCTCTTCCCCACAACCTCTTCACCACTCACATCCATCCATCATTAAACCCCACCTACCTCACCATTCAAATTCAAACTATTTCCCTCCCAAACCCAACCCTTCATACACGGCTAGCCTCTCTCCCTTAACCTATAAATACCCCTCCTCACAACCTAAACTTTCAAACATCACAAACACTTCTTTTCCCCTTGGCCGAACCACTCACCTCCCTCCATCTCCTCCAATTCTTCTTCTACTACTCCTTTCTTTCTTCATTTGCTCGAGGACGAGCAAATCTTCTAAGTTTGGTGTGGGAAAAGCTAAGCTTTTTGCTTTTCCATAACCATTAATGGCATCTAAGGCTGGAGAAACCTCTAGAAAGAGGAAAGGGAAGGCAATTGCTTCCACCTCCGAGTCATGGGAGATGGAGAGATTCATCTCAAAAGTGCATCAAGACCACTTCTATGAAGTTGTGGCCAAGAAAAAGATGATCCCCGAGGTCCCCTTTTAAGCTAAAAAAGAGTGAATATCCGGAGATCCGACATGAGATCTGAAGAAGAGGTTGGGAAATCCTCACCAACCCCATTCAACAAGTCAGGATCTTAATGGTTCAAGAGTTCTATGCCAATGCATGGATCACTAAGAACCATGACCAAAGTGTGAACCCAAACCCAAAGAATTGGCTCACAATGGTTCGGGGGAAATACTTGGATTTTAGTCTAGAAAATGTGAGGTTAGCATTCAAATTGCCAATGATGCAAGGAGATCCTCACCCTTTCACTAGAAGGGTCAACTTTGATCAAAGGTTGGACCAAGTCCTTAGGGACATTTGTGTGGAAGGCGCTCAATGGAGGAGAGATTCAAGAGGCAAGCCGGTTCAACTAAGAAGGCTTGACCTCAAACCAGTGGCTAGGGGATGGTTGGAGTTCATCCAACGCTCTATAATTCCTACTAGCAACCGGACTGAAGTTACAATAGACCAGGCTATCATGATCCATAGCATCATGATTGGAGAGGAAGTAGAAGTTCATGAGATCATATCCTTAGAACTCTACAAGGTGGTGGACAAGTCTTTCACTTTGGCAAGGTTAGCCTTCCCTCATCTCATTTGTCACCTATACAATTCAGCTGGAATTGTCATAGAGGAAGACATCCTCAATGAAGAGGACAAGACCATCACTAAGAGAAGGATGGAGCAAACAAGAGAGTCCACTCATGGACCTCAACAAGAGCATGAGGAAGTTCCTCATCGTGAAATCCCTGAGATGCCTCAAGAGATGCACTTTCCTCCACAAAACTATTGGGAGCAAATCAACACCTCCCTAGGAGAATTAAGTTCCAACATGGGACAACTAAGGCTAGAGCACCAAGAGCATTCCATCCTCCTCCATGAAATTAGAGAAGACCAAAGAGCCATGAGGGAGGAGCAACAAAGGCAAGGAAGAGACATTTAGGAGCTCAAGCACTCCATAAGATCTTCAAGAGGAAGAACTAGCTGCCATCACTAAGGTGGACCCGTTCTTTAATTTCCTTGCTCTTATTTTTCTATTTTTTGAAAATTATGCTTTATGTTTTGCCTATGTTTGTGTCTTTATTACATGATCATTAGTGTCTAGTGTCTATGCCTTAAAGCTATGAATGTCCTATGAATCCATCACCTTTCTTAAAAGAAAAATATTTTTAATTGCAAAAGAACAAGAAGTACATGATTTCGAGTTCTATCTTGAAATTAGTTTAATTATTTTGATGTGGTGACAATACCTTTTGTTTTTTGAATGAATGCTTTAACAGTGCATATTTTTGAATTTGTTGTTTATGAATGTTAAAATTGTTAGCTCTTGAAAGAATGATGAAAAAGGAGAAATGTTATTTGATAATCTGAAAAATCATATAATTGATTCTTGAAGCAAGAAAAAACAGTGAAAAGCTTGCAGAAAAAATGCGAAAAAAAAGAGAAAGAAAAAAATTGGCGAAAAAAAAAAGAGAAAGTAAGCAGAAAAAGCCAATAGCCCTTTAAACCAAAAGGCAAGGGTAAAAAGGATCCAAGGCTTTGAGCATTAATGGATAGGAGGGCCCAAAGGAATAAAATCCTGGCCTAAGCGGCTAAACCAAGCTGTCCCTAACCATGTGCTTGTGGCGTGAAGGTGTCAAGTGAAAAGCTTGAGACTGAGCGGTTAAAGTCGTGGTCCAAAGCAAAAAGAGTGTGCTTAAGAGCTCTGGACACCTCTAACTGGAGACTCTATCAAAGCTGAGTCACAATCTGCAAAGGTTCACCTAGTTATGTGTTTGTGGCATTTATGTATCCGGTGGTAATACTGGAAAATAAAATGCTTAGGGTCACGGCCAAGACTCATAAAGTAGCTGTGTTCAAGAATCAACATACTGAACTAGGAGAATCAATAACACTATCTAAATTCTGAGTTCCTATAGATGCCAATCATTCTAAACTTCAAAGGATAAAGTGAGATGCTAAAACTGTTCAGAAGCAAAAAGGCTACAAGTCCCGCTCATCTAATTGAAGCTAATCTTCATTGATAAGTTTGGAATTCATTGTATATTCTCTTATTTTTATCCTATTTTGTTTTTAGTTTCTAGGGGACAAGCAACAATTTAAGTTTGGTATTGTGATGAGCGGATAATTTATACCCTTTTTGGCATTATTTTTACATAGTTTTTAGTATGTTTTAATTACTTTTTATTATATTTTTATTAGTTTTTATTCAAAAATCACATTTCTGGACTTTACTATAAGTTTGTGTGTTTTTCTGTGATTTTAGGTATTTTCTGGCTGAAATTGAGGGACCTGAGCAAAAATCTGATTCAGAGGCTGAAAAAGGACTGCAGATGCTGTTGGATTCTGACCTCCCTGCAATCGAAGTGGATTTTCTTGAGCTACAAAATCTCAATTGGTGCGATCTTAATTGCTTTGGAAATTAGACATCCTGGGCTTTCCAGCAATATATAATAGTCCATACTTTGCCCGAGATTTGATGGCCCAAACTGGGGTTCAAAGTCAGCCTAAAACATCTTGGCATAAAACGCCCAAACTGGTACCAAAGCTGGCGTTTAACTCCAGGAACAGCCTATGCACGAAAAAGCTTCAATGCTCAGCCCAAGCACACACCAAGTGGGCCCCAGAAGTGGATTTCTGCACTATCTGCACTTAGTTACTCATTTTCTGTAACCCTAGGCTACTAGTTTAGTATAAAAACTACTTTTAGAGATTTATTTTATGTCTTTGACCACCTTTAGGTCTTTGGACGGTATTTTATAGAGCTTTTATGCTATATACACGTTTGGAGGCTGGCCTCACGGCCATGCCTAGACCTTTCACTTATGTATTTTCTACGGTAGAGTTTCTACACCCCATAGATTAAGGTGTGGAGCTCTGCTGTTCTTCATGAATTAATACAAATACTATTGTTTTTCTATTCAACTCGCGCCTACTTCTTCTCTAAGATATTCACTCGCACTTCAACCTGATGAATGTGATGACCCGTGACACTCATCATCATTCTCACTTATGAACGCATGCCTGACAACCACTTCCGTTCTATCCGCAATAGCTTGAGTGTGTATCTCTTGGCCTCCTAGTTCACGACGCATGGTTGCCTCTCCTGACAACAGAGTATTCCATTCCGTGAGATCAGAGTCTTCGTGGTATAGGCTAGAACCATTGGCAGCATTCCTGAGATCCAGAAAGTCTAAACCTTGTTTGTGGTATTCCGAGTAGGATCTGGGAAGGGATGACTATGACGAGTTTCAGACCTGCGAATGTGGGGCACAAGTGATAGTGTGCAAAAGGACAATGGTCCTATTCCGACGCTAGCGGAAACCGACAGATGATTAGCCGTGCGGTGACAGCGCATATCGATTTGTTTTCATCCGAGAGGATCATACAACTTGCCATGGAAGGTGTAACGCATGGTTGGAAGAAGACAATAGGAAAGCAGAGGTTCAGAAGCAACAAAGCATCTCCAGACGCTTATCTGAAATTCCCACCAGTGAATTACATAAGTAACTTTATCTTATTTTATGTTTTATTTATATTTTAATTATCAAAACCTCCTAACCATTTGAATCTGCCTGACTGAGATTTACAAAGATGACCATAGCTTGCTTCAAGCCGACAATCTCTATGGGATCGACCCTTACTCACGTAAGGTATTACTTGGACGACCCAGTGCACTTGCTGGTTAGTTGTGCGGAGTTGTGAAAAAGAGTTGAGATTAAGATTGTGCGTACCAAGTTTTTGGTGCCATTGTTAGAGATCACAATTTCGTGCACCAGGCATACTATTATCTCAATAATCTCCCACTTGCACTAGAGCCAATCAATCATGTGTATAATTTTTCAATGCACATTTGTGTTTATCGAAATTCCTTTGAACTTAAACACCTTAGCTTTCGAGCATGTGTGCTTGACTTTTGCAAAATAAACTAGTGCATAATAGATATCAAATTTTCTCAAAACATGAAATTTTCTACTACAGTAGTGCATATTTTTTTATTTTAAGGACAATCTTTATTGAAGATGATTCTAATGCCTATCAGTTGATAGTTCATTTTAAAATATTCCATACTATATACCTTTTGCTTGGTATCAATGTACATGGATATAAAAAATATAAGTAACCGTTAGATCTAACTCTATAGAATTGTATCATTATACACAGAGACTACTTTTCGAAAATTAGTTTGACAATCAAACTATCTATACTTTTAAAACTAGAGTATATTCTCTATTGATTGGTATATAATTCTAAGAAAAGTAATTGTGCTCCCACTATTCTTTTATAGATACAAAGTTCCTTTTCACATTACACAAATCGAACTTTTCAATTGTCTTAAAATTCATCAAGTTATATTTGTTCACCTTGTCTTCTTTTTGGTAGGGAATCCCTTTTTTTTTTAAAGAGTTCAATATGTTATTCCAAACACTTTTTCATAAGAAGGATGATAGAAATAATATCGCATTATTTTTATGGTACTGAATAAATCCAATTTATCTTACCTATTATCAATTTTATTGTTGTGCAATCTTTTAACACATGTAAGACATCTCCAAAATCTAATGTTCTTGAGATTTAGTTTATGCCCTTTTCATATCTCATATGGGATCAAAAATTAACTTAGTAAAAATTTTGTTAATTTAGCAATGTTTCTAAAATGTAGTCCAAAATGTAATGAAAGATTAGTAATTCTTATACTAAATCAAATCATATCCAATAAAATTTGGTTTCTTCTTTTTTAAACACAATGGAATACATGGAGTACTAGTATTTATGTATTGAGAGAATCTCATTCTCTATTAAATAAAAATATCGGTTTGATATTAGAGATTTTACTTTAAAGCTCTTATAATAAAAATACTCAATATCTTTATTATTGGTCAAACCAACCCTTTAAGTGCAATTTTGATTCTCATACTCAATACGTATATTGAACTTTTCTAAAGAAATCACAAACCTTAATCATATTAAGGTCAATTATGAATTGTTTGTAACAAAATAAATCTCTAAAATGCTTGTAAGAACAAATCTTGCTAGAGCCATTTGCCTCATGCCATTACAACTCCTAAAGTTATTCAATTTAAAATATATTGCCCAATACTCCTATTAGTTTAAATAAAATCTTTGATAGTCGTACTATCTTACTTTGAACATTATATGTCTTTTCAAGATGTTTAGTAATAAATAGTGGGTAAATGTCTTTGAAATTGAAACTCACGGTTGTCAAAACAACATATATTGCAGTAAAAAAAATATTCAAAATACTTCACAAATTCTGATCGTTCCATAACTAATTTTATTAGAGGATATTATTTCAGTAGAATTATCATCTCAATGATAACCCTTTCGAAAAATAATTTTCAAATTGTAGCCCAAATATTACTTTTAAGTATGCCACACAAAAGGTGGACATATTTAAAAATCTAAAATATGAAAGTAAATTAAGAAATCTATATTTCTGTCAAAATTATTTAGAATCATGAATAAGTACCTTGTCATGTCAAGTAATTACTCATGCATATCCCAAATACACATTGATTAAATTGTATCACATATAATTCTAGTCGCAAATAATTACCTGGTTGTCAAGCATCTATTTAACTAAATTATATTTTATATTCCTAGGTTGTCTAGGTTCAAGTATAAAATTAATTCTCCTTATACATCATCATATGTATGAATAAATTCTATCCTTGAGTACAATTTTCTGGTTGTCAAGCTCCTTATAAATAAGAGATAAATTTATTTTTGTTAATCTTCTAACTTTTAGGACTTATCTCCATTGTTAGAGAATTTATATCAGTACTCATGGATTAAATTTTATACTTCCAAGTTGTTTAGGTAAAAATATGATATTAAATTCCTAATACATCAAATGTATATACTAATTATTATCATAAAAATAAAACTCTTGATTGTTAGGGCACTCTTTATAATCAAGAACATTAGAAAAAAAATAATCTCTAAAAAATTATGGTGTTCAAAAAATACATCAATCAAATCAAAAATTAATTTGTAATAGAGTAACGTTTAGCCTTATAAAAATATCAAATCAAATTTGACATTCTCAGTATACATATACTTATATATATAAGAAACAAACAAAAAAGTATTTTTGTTCTTATTCCTTTTAATGTGACCATAGTCACGATGAAATTTAATAAATAAATCAAATCAAACATTTGATTACAACATAGATATTAAATTAAAGGAATGATAATTTAATCACAAATAAATAATTAAAAATAAAAAAATTAACTATTAATTTATTAAAAAACCATCTCAATAATAGTAGCTACATCGCATGCTTAAATATGAAAAATATGAATTAATCAAATTAATTCACAGACTTTTAGAAAATAAAAATTAAATTTAAACACAAAAAGCCAAAGCTCTAATACCACTGAAGGATTACTATGTGTTCATAAAATGCAACAGAAGAAAAGAAAGTAATCCTAAATATCTATTTTGTGATTAAATTTTATTCTAGTAGCATAAATCAAATCTAAATACCCGAGTACACTAGTAAAAATAACTTTCCCCTTCGATGGTACGAAGGTGCTATGCATATCCACACCGAGATCAACATTTTCTTGTCAACACTTTGAATAATGGATATATGATCTAAATTGAGAAAACTTATTTGCAACTCTTTTAAATAAACATACTAAAACATAATTATATTCTAACATAAATCTTAAAATATTATCCAAATTAAAAATATTACATTACCAAAGTATTATAATCTCATCCAAATACAAACTAAATAAATATCCAAATATCAAAGATATATTAAAATTTGTTATTAATCATCAAAATCAAAACAGAAGAGCCATATTCAAAAACCTTCAACTACTTCTACTTTGTTGGATCACACACTCCCAATGGTGATTCATTCGTTTCTCTCAAACATCTCTTTTAACTTTGTTAGGAGCAATTCTTTAATTGAATAATCAAAGCACAATACGGAGAATGCAAAAAATTAAGTTGGACAAAGCATAAGAATGCAAAAACAGCAGCATAGCAAATAAACATCAATTTTCCAAATTCATGCAAGACAGAAGATATCATCAGTCATGAGCAAAATATACTGCAAGATCCTCAAAGGAGCATTCCCAAAATCCAAATGTGGCAACCTCACCTCCGTAACCCTACAAGCTCCATTTGCTCCACCACCACCACCAATCAAGAACAATAAGAACAAAATCAGCAGTGAACAAAAATCAACAATTAGAACTATCAAGAACAAACACCAACAATCAGAAAAAATAATAAACACAACACTGGATAATTAAAAAAAAATACAACATCTGAACAACAACAATAGTTCCATAATTATTGTAAAACAAAATAATATAAATTACCCATAATAAAAAAATCTAAGAAAAACATTACTTATAACAAGAATAGTTCAATAATGTTCATTGCTCATCATCAGTAATAGAACTCACTTTGTAATTAAATCATTGATAATGAACGAACAAACTAAATTATATTGATTCAAGAAATCGAAGAAAACTTAAAACAGAGATCTGCAAGAAATTACTTACAAAAAAATAATGAACAAATAAAGATTTAGGATTTCAAAGCAGTGATTGAGAGAGAAGGAGCAAGAACATCAAAGACGAGCATAAATTGCAAATTGCATGGAGCAAGAATACCAAGGAGCAGAAATTACTTTCTATGACGTTTTACGTAATCACCTTGTAGTTACAACAACACCATACACAAATCGTAACACAACAGAACAAATTAAAATCAGAAAAATAAAAATTAAACAGAAAAAAAGAAAATCTTTGAAGCAAAGGGATGCAGAGAAACTAAAATTAGATGAAGAAGAGTGATGCGAACTATGGTGGTGATGAAGAGAGAGGTTTTGGATTTGAAAGGAAGACCAGCGACTGATAGTTGGAGAGGGGTTGGACTGTTGGTGAATGAGAGGGGTTGGACTGTTGGACTGTTGTGCCTGAGCGCGACAGACGACAGTATAATAGCGCCTGAGTAGGCAAAGACCAGCGACTGATGGCTAGCTCGAGGAAGACGCACCGATTGTTGAATGAGGAAGAAGCATGGAGTCGTGGATGACCGGACGAAGACACGGTGGTGCCTGAGCCCAACGAATAGTGGCATTGAGTGAGACCCTTGCGGCAGTGGGGAAGTAACCTAAGGGCAAGGGTTTTGTGTTTTAGGGGTGGGGATCTGAATAAGGGGAAAGGGAACCTATGTTATTGAGGGGAAGGAGAACCTGACTTTCTTCTTTTAAGAAATCTCAAAACGGCGCCGTTTCATGAGAACCGGCCGGGTTCCGATGCAGTTTGACCGGCCGATTCCCATCCAGTTCAGTGATTTCTGAGCGATTTTGTAATCAGCAGTTTTTAACATTTAACTGAAATGCAAAGGAGACTAGTTTACAGTTCGACTGGTTCTACTGGTCGGTCCGGTCCAGGTTTCAGAACCATGCCAAAAATTATGCTCACATATATTTGCATATGTAGAGGTAAAGGAATAAAACTCTTTTGTTGGTTAGGGTGAACCTGCCCCTACACGCCTCGGAGTATATATTATATATTATAATATAAAATAAAATATTT
>NC_029788.2:97124879-97143896 GCF_000816755.2 Arachis ipaensis
GAGTATATATTATATATTATAATATAAAATAAAATATTTAATATAAATATGTAAAAATTATTAAATATAAAAAATATATAAAGTAATTTTGTGATTGTGCCTAGGGTTTCACTTTCATTCTTCCAGATTCAAAATTGAAACCTTAACTTCTTCTCCAATGACCAGTGAGTGAGAGTAGTGACAAGTGAGAGGCTGAGGCTGAGAGCAATAGAGCATCGAGCTTCTTCTTCTCCAAACCCGTCGGGTGCCGTCATTCTCCTTCTGAGAGAAGGGCTTCACCTCCATCTTTTGTCTGAGAGCATAACTTCAGCGCCATCCTCCATCTGAGTGCACATATTTTAGCCCCTATCCTCCATCCGAGAGCAGAGCTTTACCGTTGTCCTCTGTCTGAGAGTAGAGCTTCGCCACCGTCCTCCATCTTTCGCTGTGAGCCTGTCACCGTCGCCGTTAGTCTGTCACCATTGCTTTGGGTCCATGGACATTTCTGCAAATCACTGGATCTGTAAGTTCCTCTTTCTCACTCTCTCCCATTGTGAATCTGCAACTATAACTCTGGAACTAAAACTCAGTAACTGTAACTGCAACCTAGGAAGATCCATACTATAATTTTCCACTATTTGATATTGATGGGTCAGGTTGTTCTGTTTAGTTGGGTCATGTTAGTAGAAGTTTGCAACATTCATTGTCATATATGAAAGCTAGAATGATATACATCATAGGAAGAAAAAGTCGAATGAGAATGAATATTTAAACTCAAAAAGAGAAGGAAAAAAATTGAGAAATAATGAAAAAGGTATAATCCAAAAACCAATGGATGTGAAGAATTATGCATAGCTGTTATATATTCTAACAATAATCTTAACTCACTCCCTAATCATGTCTATGAATTATTATTGACAAATGAGTCTTGGATATTATTCATTCTAATAATTTAAAGTTTTATACTATAATAGCACCTAATTATTTTTTCCCTCTAGTTTACATTTACCCCTCATGTGCTTGAATGATCGAATGCTTATAATTTATAGTACTATATATATTGACAACTCATCAATTAAATCTAGTTTCATATGCTTTGTTTAGTCTTTTATAGTGGCATGCTATGTTATTATTTGTTGCAACTTATGTTAGGAAGACTAATATGCTATTTATTGTAATCATATATTACTTGCATAGTACCAATTAATTTATTAATTGTTATCTCTTTTAATTTTTAGCTTTAAATCTTGATTTGTAAATTTTTAATGATGATAAAGATGTAGAAAGTGATCAAGAATAAGGATTGAAGACTCTTTTATATCTAATATTATAATTTCTTTATTATGGTGTTAAATTTGTAGTGATCTAACACTAGCTTTTTTTAATTTCAAGTTATTTGAGCTAATGACATTGTATAAATTTTATGTTTTTATTTTAATTTATCTATGATTTCTTAGTTTTTGTCTTAATTTATATATAAATATATAAAAATTAAAATGTTATTTAATTTTTATAGGGACGGGTAGGGGTGGGGCGAGTACCCGTAGGTAGTGATGGGGCAGGTAGTACCTGAGTAAAAGGACGGTGGGGCGGGTTTGGGTAGGGCAAAAAGCCGTCCCCATCCGCCCCACTACCACCCCTAATTGATCTTTCCGGATTATTAAGGTCCTTTTAATAGTCCTATGACCAAGAACAGTTTAGATTAAATTATAAAAGATTTATCTCTCGATATTATGATTACTATCACAATGATAAATATCTAAATTTAATCAGGGACCTTATTATATTAACCCTTTAATTGAATAATACATATAATAACAATAATAAATCATTTAGCACATGATTAATTAGATTGTGGTCATACTACTTATTCTCAACAATACAAAATAGTAGCTTCCTTTTTCAATGATTTTCCACTGGTAGTCATGGACAACACGACTGCTACAGCAAAATTACACTATGTCGGCACTACTCTGGGCGCCACCCAACAGTTATCACCACTCCACCTTTACAAAATGCAGCTCAAGTTGCCAACAAATTCATCAATTCTCTCGGAAGCATTAATTCAAAAAGGTACCATGTGCAAGTACCAATAATCATTGATCACTCTCTTTTGTCATGCTAACCATTGTGCTACTTCAAGCACATTACTTCGATGTCTGGCATTTTCACAACTGATTTTCCTGCCAACCCTCTTATTGAATTTAACTACTCCAGGAATCCACCATCGAACTTGGGGACTACAGATAGGGCTACACTCTATAGGCTGAAATCTAACGCGACGTTCGAACTTGTATTGTAAGATACCGGTTTGATTATGCTGGAGAGCCATCCGATTCATCTTCAAGGACTAAATTTCTTTGCTGTTGGTAGAGGAATTGGAAACTATTATCCAAAGAAATTTAATCTTATAAACGAGATAAGATACATACATCGATGAACGTATTATGGGTGCATACATGTGTTGTGTAACAACGTTTGTCTTGTTTATAGTATAAACGAAATACGTATATCATTAAATCGTTTACATTATAAACGAGATAAGTACAAACGGAGCTTTTTGGATGTCACTTTTACAATTTCTAGCCTCTTCTCTCTCTCTTATATTCACTGGACTAGCACATTGCAGAGGTGGTGGTACAAGAGGTGAGTCATCATGGACAAAATTCGAATGTCTAGAACCACCACCACCTATGTCACCAACCTCCACAGAAAACTCCATCACTGGTTGCACTACAAGAAAAATGCTTAATACTGTTGGATTTATCAGTGGAGAGCAGTGGTGGTTTTACCAGCAGATTTACCAACAAATTCAATAATAAATTCATCGGAAACAAATTTTACCATCGGATTTTCTTTTCTAATGGTAACACTGAAGGTAATAAATGGAGGGAAAAGGTAAAACATTTGCGCTCCATTTACCGTCAGATTTACAGGTGATAAATCTGACGGTAACCTGGATTAGTGAAACATTACATTTTGGTCACACGCAAAGTTTTACCGACAGATTTTTTCGTCGGTAAATCCGACGGTAATGGTGGCCTAAATTCGAACCGCCAACCCTTTTCTCCCCATTTCAAATTGCGCTCTCTCTCTCTACCCTCTTGCTTCCCACTCTCTCTGTCTACACCATCTCATCTTTCTCTCCACATTCTCTTCGGCAGCCCACCGCCAATTCTGCCACTGTGCCACCGCCGCTTCTGCCGATGTGCCGCCGAACCGTTGCTTCTCCCTCTAGGTAGCACCCACTTTCTAACTCTCATTATTTAAACTCTATTATTTTCTGTGTTGATTTAGAATATAGGATGTTAGGTAGATTAGTTGTTGATTACATCCTTTAGTTTGAAGTTCTAATTAATAATATGTTGATTGTTACTGATTTTTATGATTAAAATATACATACTGCTGATTTTTGTAAAATTGCACTACAAGAAACATCGTTAAAATCGACGGCCAAATCGACGGCTAAGCCGTCGATAATATTAAAATTCGACAGCAAAATAGACGACGAAGGTGGTCGCTATTAAGCTTGTCGATTTTCAAAATTGTAATAAAATCGACGGCTTGCCTAGCCGTCGATAATAATTTAATAAAATCGACAGTGTTTCCGTCGATAATACGAGTTTGAGGATTTTAGCTTCTTACTAAAATCGACAATGTTGCCGTCGATATTATTATATAAAATCGACGCCATTTCCGTCGATATTTAATTCAATAAAATCGACAATATTTTTGTCTATAATGTGCTTAATAAAATCGACAACGTTGCCGTCGATATTTGATTCAATAAAATCGACACAATTGCCGTCGATTTAATTATTTAGATATCGACAAATTCTTTGTCTATATTTTGTTTTTTTTTGTTTATTTTAAATTTAAAAAGCAACAAATCTGCCGTCGATTTTAATAGTTATATGTTTTAATTTTTTTCTATTTGAAAAATAGTAAACAATTAATGTAAATAAATTTTTAAATATAGAAATAAAATTTATATAAAATATTAGATGATAAAACAAATAAAATTTTAAATATAAAAATAAAATTTATACTAAATATTAGATAATGAGTTAAGGAATGCAATTGTTTACTAGCACAACTTAAGGAATGCAACAATTCAGAAGGCTTCAACAATTTACTTCAATCTTTATACATTACCACATGCAAAATTGTTTACTAGCACAACTTAAGGAATGCAACAATTCAGAAGGCTTCAACAATTTACTTCAATCTTTATACATTACCACATGCAAAATTGTTTACTAGCACAACTTAAGGAATGCAACAATTCAGAAGGCTTCAACAATTTACTTCAATCTTTATACATTACCACATGCAAAATTGTTTACTAGCACAACTTAAGGAATGCAACAATTTTAAAATTGACAGACCTAAGATTTTGTTCAAATGAAGATCTAAAGTACTTCAATAAAACTATAAAGAAGACTGCAGTCTAGAGATCATGCTAATTAGTGGTGTTAGTAGTAGCTCAGGACAAAACAACTTAAGATCATTGTTGTGTTCTTGTTTCTTTTCTTCAATGCTCTTGTAGCAGTAAGTTAAATAAGTCTATGAAAATTGATTATCAATCAGTCTAGCGACTATAACAAATATTATTGTATAATAAAAATCAATTATAAACAATAAATATTCTAAGGAAGCTAAAAACATATTCAAGAGAATTTTACACATGCAACAATAATTCTACATTGGAAAATAAGATAGAGAACATACGCAGACTCCACTTATAAACAACAAATACTCACTAAATATTAACAAGACTTGTTAGATTTCACTCTATAGCTATTTAGATATGCCCTATGCTTATTTTGTTTAAGAAAAAGTATAAAAATAGAAAAGATGAACGGTGGGATTTCAGAACTAATGAAACTATATCCTTTCTAAAAATATTGATTAAGGTATATAACAGTTATTCCTCCAAATGAAAGTTGACCCATTACAAAGAGACTATCCACCCATCTGAGTTGGCCATACAGTCTATATTTGATAGCGCCAAAGGCTTGAACAATTGTAATAATGATTTCCAGAATCATCTAACATGCATTTCTGCATGGGAAAAGGTTAGAAAATACTCATTAGTCATAATGCAAGAAATCAGTAGCATGGTAAAAGTGAAACATGTCTAGAAGATAAATGTGCTCATGATGCAAAACTGGCTAAAAGTACTTACACTGTTGCAGGATGCTGAGATCTTGCCAAGAAGTGCATCATATATCTGGCAATAACAATTGGATAGATGCCAAGCTCCATAAATATCCTGGGGCTTGATGCAAAGATGTGGCACATTAGATGAAAGGGATCAGCATTCTTAGTTGAATGTATTCCATAAAGAGAAAATGGCTCCGAAGCCTAATCCTGCCATTTGGACTAGAGAAACTGATTTGTGACTGTTTAAACTCCCTACAAAAACCATTTAAATATATCATAAAAAATGCAGGTAATTGTAAAGATAGAATCATTGAAGATGTAAAACTTCTTGGAGCTATTGTCATTCATAATGGATAACTATAAGTTGAGTCTCATTTTACTCAGAGCAGAGCTCCTTTACTTAGACATAAACATTACACAGAACAATTCATAATATTCTCAATACATCGGATAAGGACAATTAATTTTCCAGAAGAAATGCAAGATAACAAATTTTTATAATTGAGTGCCATATCAGTTAATCTATTAACAGCAAATAGTTATTAGATCATGCATGCCACCATACATACACACAGCTATCTAAATTTCTCAGCCAAAACATTAAGAGCACTGAAATCTTTAGAGGAAATGACATTATATTGGGTAAAAAAAACAATGAATTACTATATACAAATCCAAATCATCTTCATTAAGCAACAAAGTATGAATTACTATAAAACTTACACACATAAGTTTGGCACATCGAACCCAAAAATAGTTATAGCTTTTGTCCTTTTCCAACCTGAAAAAAAGCATAATATCTATTATTAACCAAATATACATTGCATTTTAATGTAAAGCTCTTCTTCTTACCTTGAAAACAATGCACTAACTCTTCAAAGACGCCATAGACGGAGCATGTTGAACAGGCCATAAGTCTGCAGAGGTGCAGGTGACAGCTTTCTAACAAGTTCTGAAGGAATGATAGAGATCAAATCAAATGCAAGCCAAGATCAAATGCACCTCTTTCGATACAGTGGTACCTGCTTCATTTATTTATTTAATGCTAAATTAAATTGAATCTGAGGACAGCTTTAACAATTTTGATTAGGTTAGTTGGAATTGGGATCGGGATTGAGTACCTTTCCATAATTTTGAGAGAGGGCACGCACTTCCTCCGCGATTTCAGATATGATATTCTGCGCCACCGCCTTGCCGTCAATTACGGAGCAACAGCGGCGCGAGTGCGATGGAGTGACGACATGCACGGGAGCAGCAGAGCGACGAGCGGGGGCAGCGGAGCGACAAGCAGGGGCAGCGGAGCGACGACCGGCGCTACGACAGCGGAGCAACGACGGGCGCCGAGGTAGTGGATCCACGAATGTGCAATGGCAGCGGAGCGAAGATGGTGGGACGGAAGCAGAGAGAGAAGGTGGGTGAAATGGAGAAGTAAAAGTGTAAAGCACATTTCTTTATGAAACGAGGGACGCGGGAAGTAAAAACGGTTGCAATTTCTTTTGCTAAAAATCAACGGAAGTCTAGTCGATTTTAGATAGATCAAAAATCGATATACTAACCGTCTATTTTATATAATAAATCTACAGCACCCGTTTGATTTAAAGAAGAGATCTTCGTCTAAATTTATCGACGACAAAAGCTGTCAATATTATAATTATTAAAATAGACGATCTTTCAGTCGATTTTTTGAAAGAATAATTTTTACCCACCACTCTGTCGATAGTATGACGATAAAAAAAGGTATTAGAAAGTTACAAAAATAATAGACGACATGGTCGTCGATTTTAATATTTTATTTTTAATAATTTCTTTTTCGTTTTATCGACGACAAGCCGTCGAAAAATATCGACGGAAAATATGGCCGTCGATTTTTGGCGTCGATAATTATAATGTTTCTTGTAGTGTTGGTTCAAAGAGCTCTTAATAAAATTTTAGTTCAATTATTAAAATCAATACTTGCTTTTGAAATAATATGTTTGAATTCTATGTTGGAATTCTTAAAATTTGATGTTTTGTTGCTATTTTTTAATTTCAATATATGAATGATTCTCTATAAAGTTTGTTTTGATTGTCAAGGTTATCTCAAAATTTAGGGGATGTTATGTCAAAATTTATTGCAAATAATATAACTGTGAGAGAATTTGTGTTAATTGGGCAGCTCTTTGCAAACAACATAAATGTACACATGATTTGTGTTGTATTTGTTGTTTTATGTGATTTAAAGTATCTATGAATTTCATCTTTGCTATCACATTGTATTCGTGACTAGTATTTAGTTATATGCTCTTTGCAGACATGACGAGAGGTAGAGGTGTCACGGGTCGACCTCATGGTCGTGGTAGAGGGAGGGGTTCTACTGCTACCCCTAGGACTTCTCAGTCATCCCTCTCTATTCCAACTACCCCTGTGATGTCACAGGCAATGGATGCGCAAGAGCAGTTGTTCATCATGGTCCCTAACCCCAACTATGTGGCTTCTACTGCTGCACCACCCCCGTAACCAGGAACTCGTCCATCTGCTTCATCAGAGTAGACTCTTCCACCACTTCCCATCATACAGATGACGATTTGGCCTAATGAAACTTCGGCATGAGTACTATTTTAAGTCTTTTATATGCGAACCATTGTAGTTAGTCAGTTTAATTTAGTTACACTCAATTTTCTAGTTTTAGTGGATTTAGGTTGTTAAGATAGGTTCAATTTAGTATAGTAGGTTTGAACTACTTATTATGTTTGATAATTGTTGATTGTTAATGAATGTTGCTGCTTAAGTCATATAATGCCATCACTACGACATTTTTGAGCTATTGCAACATATACTATAAATAACACTTTAAAAATGATGTTTAAAATAGTCAAAAGCAACACTTAAAACTTTTTGCAAAAAAATAAGGCTATTAAAACTCTTTGTTAATAAGTGTTTCTTTGTTCGATTTAAAGAACATATAAAAAATGTTGCTTTAGTAAATTAAACAAACAACATTTATAATATTCCTATATTAGTTTTTATAAGAGTTGCTTTTAAATATATAATAAACTTCTCGTGGTAAGCATTGCTTAAATCTTTTTCATCAAAATTTTAGTTCCTTCCAAATATTTTATTAGAACTTACTTTCCCTTCTAAACCAAAAATAAGAAAGGAAACACGAGCAATAATTGTTTCATCACCTTCCTCACTACTATTAGTCTATTACTTAGAAACAGAACTCAAATCCTACCATTTTAGAATCAAAATCCTAACCCCAACCCTAGCTCAATTTCCCCAATTTCACGACATTGACTCGCGTTTTGCGTTTTTCTCTCTCGCCGTTGGGGTGTTCTTCACTGCTCTGCTCACGTCGTGCTCTACTCGCATCACGTTCTGCTATACTCGTGTCATGTGCTTCTTCTCGCATCGTGTTCTGCTCTCCTCCCCCATGTTCGATCTTTGGCTCATGCCATTCTGAAATATTCTCTTTGCTTCGCCATGGTGTTATTTATATCTTCTTCTCAAGTCTCTTAGGCATGACAAAAATTTCTCTCAAATTTTACTTACTAGTGATTTAATTTGGTTGAATTGTTGAAATAACAAAACTACTCCAACCGTGTTCAATTAGAAACCCTAACCCCAACCACTTTGAATTTTGATTGATGTGCGATTTATTCTTTTCCCTTTACGTTCCTTGTCACTACTTGCGATTTACTCTTCTCTATTCGATTTCCTCGTCATTGCCTGTGTTCCTCATTGCTGGTGTCGCTATTGGCATTTCCATCGTGTTCATCGCTACTCGCCTCGCCTCACCGTTGGGTTCCTCTCTGTTTTCATCATCATCTGTTCATCACTGCTCGCATTTGAAGCTTCTGATTTTTGGTCTTCTCATTTCCAATTTTCTCGTTGCCTTTTGCTCTCAATGTCTTCTTGGCTCTTGGCTGGGTGCTGATCTGCTCTGCTCCGCCATGGTGCATCACAGGTAGGCTCCTTGCTCTGTTCTATTTTTGTTATGGCTAAAGTTGATGAGAAATTTTGGTTCTGCAATTTTTTCTTCTTTGATGAGAAATTACTACTTAATTAATTCTGGTCTTGTAAAATCACTACAATGTTTCATTATTATGATATATTTATCTACCTCCACTTTAATCACTAAATGATGGCAATTTTAAGGCTTGGAATTTAATTATTGTTGGTGGAATCTCAAATTGGAAATTTAACAATGGATTCATTGTTATGTAGGTGTTGGAGTTGGCTGGGAATTCTTTCAGTTCAATTGAGTTAGCGCTAAGTTTTTTGCCATGCTTCCAATTACGTTAACTTCTTTTTTTTCTGCTTCTCTCTTTGCAAATTTTGTAGGTTTGCTTTTATAGCTACAATATTTGGGAAATTTTCGGAAGCTTTATTTTGGCTACAGCTGCCTCAAGCGCTTAAACATTTGATGAATTTTGTGTGTAATAGCTATTTCAATGAAAAACTTGTTGTAAAGTTATCAATATAATGTGCTTGATTTTCTTTGACAAATGTATTGTCATATCTTATGCAGCTACAAGATGCAGAGTACTAGGCAGACATGGGATGATGCTGTAAACATTGCAATATGGTGGAGAGGGCACCAATGGGACCTGCTTGTCATTTGCGATTTTGGTTTATAATTTTAAATTTTGATACTGGTTGCAAAGAAGTATGAAAGAAAAGTCACGAGGTTTTGGAATGTCTTCTACAACTGCCATAAGGACAAGTTAAAGGATGGTTTGTTTATTATGTTTTATTTAATTAATATTTGGTAGATATTCTATTTTAATTAGTATTAATTATAAGCATTTTTTCCATTGGTTTCATTTTGGAATTTGGATTTGGTAAAATATTCTATTTAGTTGTTTTGTTTTGTTTTGTTTTGATATGCTTAAGTATGCATTACAAGGTAGAAGTCCACTCTATAAACTAGTTTTCATATTGAATTTTTGGATTTGTATCCTCTAAAGTTTAAATTTCACTTTAGAGAGTAAAGTGTGATCTCTCACCATTGATTTCATAGGTGGGACCAATAATAAATATGAAAGAGAAACTATTCAAGGGTAGAAGATCACACTTTACTCTCTAAAGTGAAATTCAAACTTTAGAGGATCCAAATCCGAATTTTTGCATGAACAAAACTAAGTTAACAGGGACAAATAATATTATTATTAATTGAAATACCAGTGTAACCTGTAAAAATTTAGTGACATTCATTTTGAGCACAAATAAATAACATTAATTTGACCGATAAGGTTGTTTTTCATAATATAGATGGGTAGATAAGCAAAATTGTAAGACAAATTATGGAAACTAGCCATTGTCCACAGAGTAGAAGAGCTGAAAATATGAATACAATTATGCAGCTTTTAAAATATGAATAAGTATATAGCTGAAATTGTAAGACCCAAAACTTTTGAAAAGTCTTATTATGAACTAATTTTAAATCATATATTTATTTACAGTTTTATTTTCATAAATTATTTTATTGAAGATAATTAAAGGAAGTTTTAATTAATTGAATTTAAAATAAATTAAGATTTTTATCCAAACTCTATAATTATTGATTATTTTCCTATTTACAACTTAAAGTTTTAGAAATTCGAAAGTTGTAACACCCTACCACGTGAAGCTTTACACCTAGGATGTAAAACAGAGGTGGCGAGGCGCTACGACCTCTAAAATAAAATACATACTTATAATAGTAGAAAGAAGATAAAAAATTAGGAGCCTTGAAAAGTGGGTAAAACAAAATCGCAAGATAAAAAGTGCAATGCTCGAGAAAATAGAATTACTTAAGTGCTAAGAAACTTAAGAGTTGAGGGTAGGAAAAGTAAAAGAGTAACAAGAGTGCCAAAAATACAGTGAAACTAGCTCCTGACCCAACCTACGAAGCCAAGGCTGGCCGGAGAATATATATATATATATATCCCAAAATACAGAAACAAATCCCTAACTCTCCTGCAACCTCTAGGAGAAACAAAATAATCAAGTATCTTGGAGAGCAAGCTAAGTATATATATACATATATAAGTAAACAGAAAATCCAAAATATCCCAGACTACTCCGCTTCAGGAAATCCATACACCTAGCGAGGAGCCTCTCGACCTGCATCTGAAAACAACAACACAGTATGGAATGAGAACTGGAGGTTCTCAGCATGGTAAAAGTGCCATGCGTATAATAAGTAAGGTCCTGGGAATGCCAGAGGCAATCCTAGAACTCCGTCATACAATTGTAAAACTTAGTTTCTAAACAGAAGCCATAAATAGGGGTAGGTATACTAAACCTGCCTAAACTCACTCAATCTTAAACCTAACCTAACATCAAACTATCTCACCCTTCCTCCGTTCCCCCGTCATCCATACTTTAGCAAAGATAAGCAACCAGACAAATTCACGCACAAGTAATAGGCAGATAGTGCAAGTAGTAAGTATAGCAGGTAGCAAGTTGTATACATACAGTTAGGCAAACCCAGGTAATGCATAGCAATCAAAATAAACAAATGCACATGATGCATGCCTATCCTATGCCTGATGGGGCCCATCTATCGGTTATCCAGCCAACCCGACAAGTCTGAAAACCTTAGACTGTCCTCCGTCGCGCATCCCCATGAGTCTATGCATAGATTACATAATCATTCATCATTCAAACATTCATTCATAAATCACTCAATGGGGGCTATCCATACCTGGGAATTTATACGTGCCCAGTCACCCTTACGACGTAGGGTCAACAGAGTATCGAGATTCAACCTGGAACACATGGTGATGAGCCACGGTTCTGTTACCCAGAGAAACTTGTATCTCAGATATCACCATTCATAAACCATTTAATGTTCATAATCATTGTTTAGTCATTTATCAAGCCATGGCATCATTACTTCATTTAGTAACCACTTCCCTTTCACATAACTCATCACATTTACCTCTTTCTTCATTCCTAAGTTACCTTAAAATCCTAACTTCTGCTATTTACTAAGCTTACTAGTAGATTCTAGGATTAACAGGACAAAATTAGGGGTTTTAGAGTTTAAAATCATGTTTAAAACTGAAAAACAAAGGTGCTGGAAAACAGGGCATGTGCGTACGCACACACCTGTGCGTGCGCACAGCTCAACAAGAAAGTAGAACGTGTGCGTGCGCACGAGTACGTGCGTGCGCACACATCACTGGGTATGCAAGTGCCTCGCCTGTGCTAGTGCCACCAACAGAAGGCCCATCTTGGCACGTGCGTGCGCACGGGGGCGTGCGTACGCACACTTTATAGAAAATACCATGTGTGCATGTGCACAGAGGCGTGCGTATGCACAAGTGGATTTTCACTTCTATTGGGTGCGTGCGCACGGCTTTGTGTGTAGGCACACATCAGAAAACCTGGTTCTGCTGCAACTTACAAAAATTCAGTTTTTCGCACCAATTTTCCGGCGTCTATAACTTCCTCTACAAAATTCGGTTTTTCGCAAACTTTATATCATTTTCAAGCTTTTAAAACCTTCTTCAATTTAGAAGAAATCTCCTCTTCATCCAAAATTTGTGGAGTAAGCTATGGATGACCAAAGTTCATAAAAATTCACTTTTTGCCAAAATATACCAAATCCCATTTTTACCAAAACTCACATTCCCCTTTTAAAGACCAGTCACATTCATGCTCAACATCTCAAAATCATCAACATAATTTACCCTTCACCATCATACAACCATTTTGCATCCTTAGCTCAATCCTATTATATTTCCCCAACTTTACACATTTTGTTCACAACCAACCCACTAATCCAATTCCACATTTTATCATCATCATGGAAATCCTCAACCATTAGCACAACATTATTCATCATAATAATACCAGCCAATCCAAATAAACATCATTCACTATCTTAACCATACCATTACTTTACCACAATCATAAACCCTTCATTCAACACCATCATATTAGCATGTATACATACATACATTTTAACTCCCAATATCAATTACTCAATACATGCACCATATTAATTTATTCATCAACATCACAAATACTAAACATTTAACTCATTTATCTATTTCAACTTATCCTATAGTGCTCTAGCCTAAGTTTTCACAAAACCATACATGTTAAACGCACGAAACCTAAACCATACCTTGGCCGATCACGTTATTCCACCCAAGGCAGCCTCACAAGCAAAAGACAGCCCCTCCAAGCTCAATCAAAACAGCCTAAAACAAGCCTTGACCACCAATAAGCCTCCAAGTACTTCCAATTCAATTCCAATGCATATATACCCACTTAATCTACACCTAATACATATACATGTTCTAATTTTAGTTTTCCCATTATAAATACAAGATTAAGCTAGGGTTAGAGTATCCTTACCATACCCATATGCGTAGCAACTCAAGTCTAATAAGCTCCGCAAGCTAAATCGAATCTAGAACGCTAAAATTGAATAATTTTCAACATAATTGTTCATGAATTTTTGAAATTGGGGGAAGATGGCTGAGAGGAAAGTAATGATTTACCTACTAAATTGTTCCATGGGTTTCGTAGATCTCGTCGTGGTGAACACATGGTCGCAAACGGTTTGTCAATCGGAGCTCTGGATCAAAAGTTATTGAGAAATCAAATTTGAGTGAGGGTTTTGGAAGTGCTACATGCTCTCACCCTTCATGCTACCTCCCAACGTGTTTTTCAGGCCAAATGGGGGAGAAGAATGAGCTGTGTTCATTTGATTAAGGGAATTAAGTTGGGCTTGGGCACAATACGGTCCCGGTTCGACCAGTTCGGCCGGTTCGGCCCAGTCTTAGGCCAAATTCTTTGAAATTGGTGTCAAAATTTTTGTTTTGACGAGATCTATCCTATTTTGATATTAGTTTTGCATTTTTAATTTTCCTAATTAAAGTTCAAATTATTGACTAATTCTTTACCGATTTTAGCGGGATTTACAAAAGTAATGAGGTTTGGCTATTTAAATTAGAATTTTATATAATTTTATAATTATTGAATTATTTTCTATATTTAAATGATAAAGTTGGTAGTTATAAAATAATAATAATTTTATATGATTTGGACTAAATAATTAATATTTTTAATATGTTAATACTGCTATTTGGAAAATAGAGAAATTAATTTTATTATTTCTAATTATTGGATTTGACTATTTTATTGAGAATAATTTGTGAAATGGATGAACAAATAGTATTTTATATATTATTATTGTTGGATTGAAATTTATTTCTAATTACTATACTATCTCTATTTTTATTTGAAATTACAAAATTACCTTTAAACCTAATTTCACCTAAACCCTAATTCCCAAATTGGGAAAACCCTAACCTAGCTACCCTTTCCCCGAAAAAACCCAGCAGCAGCAGCAACACACAAACACGGTTTTCCCTTTTTCCATGAAAGAAAGGAACAAAAGCAGAAAGAGAGAGGGGGGCTGAGTTGCGGCAGAGGAGAGGAGGAGGGAAGCTCACTGTGTCGTGCCGCCGCTGCAGTCCATGCTGCCAGGGTCACCGTCGCCAAGCCTCCTCACCGTCGCACCACCACGTCGCCACCGATTTGCCGCCGCCGAAGCATCCTGTGACGCCATCAACCTGCTGTCAAAATCATCGCCGCCACTGTGCTATGGAGAAGAGAGAGCCTGCGCCGTCGCTGTCGTGCCTGGGTGCTGCTGCGAGCTCACGTTGCCCGCGTCACCGTGCCACCGTCACACCATAGATCTATCCCGTTCTCGAGCTGAGCTAAGGGAGAAGAGACGAGCGCGACAGGGAGGAATGAGTGAGCCGCGCCGGCGTTGTTGGGGGTCTCACTGCCGCCATCCCTGTTGTGGCTGGTGTCGTCGCCGGAGAACCACCATCGCGGAAGCCACCTGCATCACCACTGGAGGAGGGGAGATCTGCGTTGCTTCTACCGCTCGAAACCCTGCTGCCGTCATCGGAAAATTTTGTCGATACGGGTTTTAAGTTGGTTCTCCTTTTTGTTGAGTTTCCGGAACCTCATTATCACTGCATGTTGTTCAGGTCACCGCTGCCACTTGAGGTGACTGCCAAGCTACCGCCAAACTGGTTCAGAGACCGCTGTCGGTTCAGCCGTTCTTTCTTCGTTTCAGTAAGTGTTTTCGATTTGAAAGCCCTTTAGTTACTGTTCTGTTATCTCATGCTGAGGTTTGTGGCACAAATTGCTATAAGATTAAGTTTCGGTTGATATATGTCGCGATTAGAGTTGCTGTGGTTACTGCGAAAGTAGCTTGGAGCTGAGGTCGCAATTGCCGTTGATTTCGGGTTGAGAGGAAAGGTTCTGTTGGCGCGTTTGGTTTATGTGTTCGACGAGTTGAGGTAGGGGCTTTTCTAAAATCTCAATTTTATAATTTAGAATTGTTATGGATGGATACCGATGTGAGAAATACACCTTTTAGTGATTGTACAAGTCTTATGTATTGTCTGGCTATTTTGGATGAATGTAATGATATGGGTTAAATAGTTAATATTTTTATAATTGAATACTTTATGTTTTAGGAATAAAGAAAATTAATTATATTATCTTATGTTTTCAATTAGAGTATTTGATTGAAAACCAATTAGTATTTTAATACAACAAATAACATTTTAAAGTAATTTTTAGAGATTTAATCATATTTCAAAATTTATACAATATAACCTAATTTGGTTTAGAATTTACCAAAATCCTAATTTATCCAAAAATCCCTAATTTCACATTTTACTCCAAATCCTACCCTAACCCTAAAAATAAAACACAAAACCTTAATCCCCTTGTACCCATCAGCCGCCACCCTTTCCCCCAAAAAAAAACACAACACACGCACACACACAGCAAGGGAGGAGAGAAACGGGAAGAAGGAAATAAAAAAAGAAAGGGAAGAAAGGAGAAGGGGGTCATAGGAAGAAGGAGAGGGGAGAGGGAGGACAGCGCAGGCGGGCGTCACTGCCGCAGCGCTGCCGTATTGCAAAATGGAGGGAGAGAGAGCGAAGAGCAGAGGGAATGATGACAAGTCATCTTAGCCTAGTTTCACTAGCCTTTTTCTTTGTTTTCAATAGGTTTTATGCACTTTCTTGAGCCATAAGTAAGCCATTTGGACAGAATTTCATGTTTTCCTTATATTCAATTAACCATGGATAAATTGATGCATTTTCATGAGTTTTTGTACCATAATCACTTGAATTTCAAGAAGAAGAAGAACTCTCATGATTATAACACAGCTTTGATGCAATTGTTGATTGATGATAGGTGGAAAGAGGTTTGGAAGAAGGTTGAAGAAAAGGGGATAGCAAGGGGCAAGAAGAAGCACTCACGTTTGAGCTCAAGTTTGCCTTAAAATTGGACTCAAATATGAGGAAGAGTGTAACCACACCCTGGAGCTATGCAACATTTGCACCAATGTTTGCCTCCAACTTGAGGTCGAACGTTGGCCACATCTCAGCAAGGAAAATCACCCCTGGAGCTTGGCAACGTTTGCGCCAACGTTTGCCTCCAACTTGAGGTTAAACGTTGGCCACATCTCAACAAGGAAAATTACCCCTGGAGCTTGGCAACGTTTACACCAACGTTTGCCTCAAACTTGAGGTCAAACGTTGGCGCCATAAGAGAATGAATGAACACCCCTGTTTGATGATTCAATGAGCCACGTTTGCGCCAACGTTTGCCTCAAACGTTAGGCCAAACGTTGGCTAGAAAAGCTGCTTAGGAAGGGCCACGTTTGAGCTCACGTTTGACCTCAAACGTTGGCTCAAACGTGGATGACAGCAAGGGGCCGATCTGCATAATGGGTTTCACGAAGACGTTTGAGTCAACGTTTGCCGTTGACTCAAACGTGAATGGTTCATGTTCCGGTTCACAAGTGGACTTCCTCCCAACACCAAGAGCAATCAACGGAGGCTACTACCAACCCAATTCCATCAAGGCCAAGGCCCACATTCAAGGCTTAATGATCAATAGAAGGAAGTGTATAAATAGAAGCTAGTTTGATTTAGAAAGGATCTTTTCTTTTCTACGTTGAAAATTTTGAATTGTAATTGGAGAGCTTTCATTTTGATCTTGGAGAATTGGGAGGAGAATTGAGTTCTCTTCCCCTCTGGGTTTTCTATTTTTTTTTCCGTAAACCTTTATTTGAGTCTTGGGTGTGGAGAATTGAGGAAATTCTGTCTCAATCTCACCTTGAGATCTCTCTTTGTTTCTTTCACTGCACCATTGGAGAATTGAGATTTGAATTTAAGTTTTCTTCTGTTTTAATCTTTAATTTGTTGCAATTGCATTCTAAATTTGGATCTAGGAAGGCATTGAGATCTAGACTTGGTTATCTAGTCTCTTGGGTCCTGAGATCTGGAGTTATCATTTTATTTTCTCTGTTGAATGCTTTTCAAGTTTATTTACATTTCTATTTTAGATCCGGTTCAATTCAAGTCACCTTCTACTCTTCTATGTGTTGAGATTTATTATTCTTTTGTTTAATTCTTGCAATCCCACATCCCCAATTTCTTTTATAATTCAAGTCATTTACATTTCTTGCACTTTAAGATTCAGCCATTTACATTTCTTGCAATCTAAGTTTCTGCAATTTACATTACTTGTTCTTTAAGATTCAGCTTATTTACTTTCTTTGCTCTTTAATTTCCTATAATTTACCCCTCCCCCTTTACGTTTCAAGCAATTTAGTTTCTGTCAATTATAAACAACTCAACCAATACTTGATTCGCTTGACTAAATCAACCACTAAACTAAAATTGCTCAATCCTTCAATCCCTGTGGGATCGACCTCACTCACGTGAGTTATTATTACTTGATGCGACCCGGTACACTTGCCGGTTAGATTTGTGTGTTTGGGATTCATTTTCTAAAAATACACATCAAGTTTTTGGCGCCGTTGCCGGGGATTGATTAGGTTGACAATGATTAAGTAAGGTGGTGGTCTAGATTAAGCATTTTCTTTTTCTTTTTTTTCTAAGCACACTAACTGTTTGAATTTTTGCTTAAGCTAACACTAACTTCACTCTAACAATAGAGTGTATAATTCTGGTTTCTGGTTCTGTGTTTATGTTAGGAGGAAAAAGCAATGAATCCACACCTTTTGATCCTGAAACACTTTGGAGGTTGAGAAGAAAACCAAGAAATGGAGAAAAATCCAACAAATCCACAAGTGGGAGTGGCCAACGATAATGGTCAACCCCAAAGGAGAGTATTGACTTCATATACATTTGCTAATCCAAGGCATTGTGGGAGTAGCATCCTGACCCCAAATGTCGATGCAAATAACTTTGAATTGAAGCCCCAACTCATCACCTTGGTGCAGAACAACTGTTCCTATGGAGGAGGCCCCTTGGAAGATCCAAACTAGCACCTATCCACCTTCCTGAGGATATGTAACACAGTGAAGACCAATGGTGTGCATCCTGACAGTTACAAATTGCTGCTATATCCATTTTCCCTCAAAGACAAAGCCACTCAATGGTTGGAGTCATTCCCAAGAGATAGCATCAACAATTGGGAAGATCTAGTGAGCAAATTCCTTGCTAAATTTTACCCGCCTCAGAGGATTATTAGATTGAAGACCGAAGTACAAACATTCACACAGATGGATGCTGAACCTCTCTATGAGGCATGGGAGAGATACAAGGGTCTAATCAGGAAGTTCCCTCCTGAGATGTTTAATGAATGGGATAAACTCCAAAATTTCTATGAAGGACTGACAATGAAAGCTCAAGAGGCACTTGACTATTCCGCAGGAGGCTCGATGCAACTCATGAAGACAGCTGAAGAAGCTCAGAACCTCATTGACATGGTGGCTAACAACCAATATTTCTTTGGCCATCAGAGACAACACCAACCATCACTAAGGAAAGGAGTGTTAGAAATGGAAGGGGTGGACACCATCCTAGCTCAAAACAAGATAATGCA
>NC_029788.2:97144879-97146815 GCF_000816755.2 Arachis ipaensis
TAGGAGGCTCAATGCAACTCATGAAGACAGCTGAAGAGGCCCAAAATCTCATTGATATGGTGGCAAATAATCAATATTTCTTTGCTCATCAGAGACAACGCCAGCCATCACAAAGGAAAGGAGTGCTAGAGTTGGAAGGAGTAGACACCATCCTAGCTCAAAACAAGATAATGCAGCAGCAAATCCAACAACAATTTGAGCAGATGGCTAAAAAGATTGATAGCTTGCAAGTTGCAGCAGTGAATACAAGCCAACCATCAACCACATGGGGGCAAAATGAAGAAAACCAAGAAGATTAGCAGCAGGAACAACCTCAATATGTGCACAACCAAGGTTCAGGCCAAAATGAGGTTTATAGTGACACCTACAATCCATCCTGGAAGAACCATCCAAATCTCAGATGGGGAGATAACCACACCCACAGCCAGCAACCGTGGCAGAAAAACTCAAACCAGAACAACTCAAAAAACACAACTTACTCAACCCACGAGTAGCAAAAAACTGACCACAATCCATATAGAAAACCCCAAAACAACCACCCAAATTCCAACTATTATCCACCCAATAACTCAGTCACTAACCGAAACAACCATCATCCACCTTCCACATCCACATTCCACCCACAAAATAACCCCGTAAATGGTTCAAATAACTTCCAGCAATAACCATCTCACTTTACACAACCACAACCAAACCCAGACTCCCAAAGAATCTCTAGTCTAGAGATAATGATGGAGAAACTCATGAAAAATCAAGAGATGGAAAGACAAGATCAGGAAGTAGCACGGAAGGATCAAGCCATAACAAGTAAAAACCAAGAGGCTTCAATCAAAAACCAAGAAGCTTCAATCAGAAATCTTGAAAGGCATATGGAACAAATGGCTAAACGAATTGCAGAGATGGGTGAGAAGCAATCAAATGCATCCCCTAGTGCCACTCAAGACCACCCAAGGGACAAAGGAAAAGCTACAAAGTGGGAGGAGTGCAAAGCAATCATAGTGGAAAGTGAGAAGAAATCCATCAATCAAGAAGAACACAACAGAGAAGTTCCACAAGAAGAGACAGAAGAGAAAAGTGAAGAGGATAAAAAGACCAAGAATGCAAAAAGCTCAAAGAGAGACAAAAATATCCTTGAGCCACAGCTACAAGAGAAGAAGGAAGGGGTGAAGCCATATGTCCCCAAATTTCCATACCCTCAGAGGTTCAAAAAAGAAAATGAGGATAAGCAATACTCAAATTTCCTGAACATATTCAAGACACTCAGCATCAATATTCCTTTCTTAGAAGCACTTGAACAGATGCCATTATATGCCAAATTTATGAAAGAAGTGCTAACAAAGAAAAGACCCTTGAAGGAAGGACAGATTGTTGAAATGACAATTGAGTGTAGTGCTATTCTCCAAAGAGGTCTACCAGAGAAGAAGGATGATCCTGGAAGGTTTTATATACCTTGTACCATAGGAAACATAACTATTGAGAAATCATTCTATGACCTTAGTGCAAGCATAAACCTGATGCCTCTATCTCTTATGAGGAAGCTGCAAATTTTTGAGCTGAAACCCACTTGAATAGCTCTTCAAATGGCTGACAAGTCCATTCAGCAAGCACTTGGAGTTGTAGAGAATGTGCTGGTAAAAGTGGAAAAATTCCTTCTCCCAGCTGATTTTGTCATCCTGGATATGGAGGAAGACCCTAACACTCCCATCATCCTGGGGAGGCCTTTCCTGGCTACGGGCAGAGCATTGATAGATGTTGAAAAAGGGGAATTGTTGTTGAGAGTGGATGATGAGCACCTAGCATTCTATGTTTTTAAAACCCTGCATGAGCCCATTCAGGAAGAAGATTTTATGAAGGATAAGGCCAGAGATCAAAGCTTGAAGGAGGCATTCAATGAGTTAACTCCAAGACTTCTAAATCCATGCTTGAAAGAAGTAGA
>NC_029788.2:97152540-97187093 GCF_000816755.2 Arachis ipaensis
CAAATTTTAAATTTTTGAGCTGAAACCCACTTGAATAGCTCTTCAAATGGCTGACAAGTCCATTCAGCAAGCACTTGGAGTTGTAGAGTGGTAAAAGTGATAGATGTTGAATGTTGAAAAAGGGGAATTATTGCTGAGAGTGCATGATGAGCACCTAGCATTCCATGTTTTTAAAACCTTGCATGAGCCCATTCAGGAAGAAGATTTTATGAAGGATAAGGCCAGAGATTAAAGCCTGAAGTCAATGAGTTTCCCAGCTGATTTTGTCATCCTGGATATGGAGGAAGACCCTAACACTCCCATCATCCTGGGGAGGCCTTTCCTAGCTACGGGCAGAGCATTGATAGATGTTGAAAAAGGGGAATTATTGCTGAGAGTGCATGATGAGCACCTAGCATTCCATGTTTTTAAAACCTTGCATGAGCCCATTCAGGAAGAAGATTTTATGAAGGATAAGGCCAGAGATTAAAGCCTGAAGGAGGCAGTCAATGAGTTAACTCCAAGACCTCTAAATCCATGCTTGAAAGAAGTAGAACTGGTGCAACAGACCAAAGAAATCAAGGAGGAACTAGATCCAAAACCCCCAGATGAGAAATTCAACACCCCAGATAAAGAGCCACCAAGGCATGAATTATCTTCTGAGAAAGAAAAGAAGAAGAGGCCAAAAGGGTGGAGAAACAAGAATATCCCCACTGAAGGTTTCTCACCAGGGGATAAAGTGATGTTAAACACCCAACCAATGAAGGTGTTTTCACAATTATCTGAGTGCTATACTGTGAACCAGATCCTTTCACTTGAACACCTAGAGATCATTAAAGAGGAGACCGGAAGGAAGTTCACAGTAAGAGGAGAAAAGCCGAGGCACTATGATTTTCAACCCCTATGATCAAAGGATGAGATGTCAAGCTAGTGACAATAAAGAAGCGCTTGTTGGGAGGCAACCCAACCTGAGGTAATTTTCTTTTCATAACTATTTCAATAAAAAGGATAATCAGCCTTATCTATATTGCAAGAAGCTAAGTTTGGTGTTGCACACCAAAACAATATAAGGGAGAATGAAGTATTCTAAGTTTGGTGTTCCACCAAAATTTCATCATAAAACATATTCTCACCTTCAGCACAATGCTAGCTTCAAACATTTAGATAAACTAGTTAACTATTCTGCCATTTCCTAATCTTTAGTTTTATTATCATTGGTAAAGAAAAAGAAGTATTACATATGGTCAGTCTGATGCATGAGAACCATTGGCAAGGTACTAAGTTTGGTGTTCCCATACCAAAGTAAGTTCAAAAGCCCACAAATAACTCACGCATGCTAACCATTTTTCAAGTGCTTGGGAACAAGCAACTTTCAATATCATTGCAGAGGATCATACAAGCTTTTGGAAGAATTAAGCATCGTCAACCAAAAAGAGGAAAAAGGAATGTAAAGACCAGCAATGATGATGATGAGGAGTAAAGCAAACAAACTTCAAAAGGTTGTATTGTTAAGTTATTATTTTGCATCACTGCTATGATTGAAAGTGATATTATACCCCTATCTGTCTTCCTGTCTAGTATAGTTTCTCTGTAATTCAATAATTAAGATGCTTGATCATTCATAACCCTATAATCTCCAAACTTGTTTGCACTCAATATCTCAAAAATGCACCACATGAAGGTTCTTTGAAAAGAAGGATTGAGGAATTAAACAATTTTGAGACAAGCAAAAGATTAGGAGAAGTGGTGGTTCTGGTTGTGTGATTATGCATTGAGGTTGCATGCTTATGAAAACTTGCATGGGAGCTCATAGGCAGAACATAGAGTTCAAAGAGGTATTGTGGAGATTTTCGAACATTTATTGATCCAAGAAGCAGCAAACAAAGAAAATAAAGAAGATATAAAAACAAAGAGAACATGGCCCAAGGCAATGAGTATCAATTACTAGGCAGAAAAGAAGAAAGAAATAAGAACTTAAAGAGTTATTATCCTTGTAAATGCTTGTGGTCGAACTGTGTCAAAGAGAGAGGCTTGAGTAAGTAAATCCTAAGGGGTGCTTCAACACCTAATACCTTAAAACCAACTGGTTTAGGAGTATTGATTGCAAGCTTATCTAAAGAGCCACTTTGAGACATGACACTTAGAGTCAAGGCCAAAGCACAGAAACTATAAGCTGCTTCAAGGTGATTACCTATAGAGAGATCTCCATGATATTACTTGGATGAAAGTTCTAAGACCTAAGACTCCCAAGATGTAGGGACTAGTAAGCACTGAAGCCCTTGCATGAGCATATAATTTAGAGTTCACCCCACTGTCACTTAATCACTTCACTCACAGGATAGTACATGTAATTCTTCAAATCCATTCTAATTGAAAGAACCTTTGAGCATAATTCTTTGCTTGCTTGGGGAAAAGCACGTTTTAAGGTTGGTGTTGTGATGACAAGTCATCTTAGCCTAGTTTCACTAGCCTTTTTCTTTGTTTTCAATAGGTTTTATGCACTTTCTTGAGCCATAAGTAAGCCATTTGGGCAGAATTTCATGTTTTCCTTAGATTCAATTAACCATGGATAAATTGATGCATTTTCATGAGTTTTTGTACCATAATCACTTAAATTTCAAGAAGAAGAAGAACTCTCATGATTATAGCACAGCTTTGATGCAATTGTTGATTGATGATAGGTGGAAAGAGGTTTGGAAGAAGGTTGAAGAAAAGGGGATAGCAAGGGGCAAGAAGAAGCACTCACGTTTGAGCTCAAGTTTGCCTTAAACTTGGACTCAAACGTGAGGAAGAGTGCAACCACATCCTGGAGCTATGCAACGTTTGTGCCAACGTTTGCCTCTAACTTGAGGTCAAACGTTGGCCACATCTCAGCAAGGAAAATCACCCCTGGAGCTTGGCAACGTTTGCGCCAACGTTTGCCTCCAACTTGAGGTCAAACATTGGCCACATCTCAGCAAGGAAAATCACCCCTGAAGCTTGGCAATGTTTGCACCAACGTTTGCCTCAAACTTGAGGTCAAACGTTGGCACCATAAGAGAATGAATGAACACCCCTGTTTGATGATTCAATGAGCCACGTTTGCGCCAACGTTTGCCTCAAACGTTAGGCCAAACGTTGGCTAGAAGAGCTGCTTGGATGACCTCAAACGTTGGCTCAAACGTGGATGACAGCAAGGGGCCGATCTGCATAATGGGTTTCACGAAGACGTTTGAGTCAACATTTGCCTCAAACGTTGACTCAAACGTGAATGGTTCATGACCCGGTTCACAAGTGGACTTCCTCCCAACACCAAGAGTAATCAACGGAGGCTACTACCAACCCAATTCCATCAAGGCCAAGGCCCACATTCAAGGCTTAATGATCAATAGAAGGAAGTGTATAAATAGAAGCTAGTTTGATTTAGAAAGGATCTTTTCTTTTCTACGTTGAAAATTTTAAATTGTAATTGGAGAGCTTTCATTTTGATCTTGGAGAATTGGGAGAAGAATTGAGTTCTCTTCCCCTCTGGGTTTTCTATTTTCTTTTCCGCAAACCTTTATTGGAGTCTTGGGTGTGGAGAATTGAGGAAATTCTGTCTCAGTCTCACCTTGAGATCTCTCTTTGTTTCTTTCACTGTACCATTGGAGAATTGAGATTTGAATTTAAGTTTTCTTCTGTTTTAATCTTTAATTTGTTGCAATTGCATTATAAATTTGGATCTAGGAAGGCATTGAGATCTAGACTTGGTTATCTAGTCTCTTGGGTCCTGAGATCTGGAGCTATCATTTTATTTTCTCTGTTGAATGCTTTTCAAGTTTATTTACATTTCTATTTTAGATCCGGTTCAATTCAAGTCACCTTCTACTCTTCTATGTGTTGAGATTTATTATTCTTTTGTTTAATTCTTGCAATCCCACATCCCCAATTTCTTTTATAATTCAAGTCATTTACATTTCTTGCACTTTAAGATTCAGCCATTTACATTTCTTGCAATCTAAGTTTCTGCAATTTACATTACTTGTTCTTTAAGATTCAGCTTATTTACTTTCTTTGCTCTTTAATTTCCTATAATTTACCCCTCCCCCTTTACGTTTCAAGCAATTTAGTTTCTGTCAATTATAAACAACTCAACCAATACTTGATTCGCTTGACTAAATCAACCACTAAACTAAAATTGCTCAATCGTTCAATCCCTGTGGGATCGACCTCACTCACGTGAGTTATTATTACTTGATGCGACCCGGTACACTTGCCGGTTAGATTTGTGTGTTTGGGATTCATTTTCTAAAAATACACATCAGGGAAGAGAGAGGAAGAAGGCGCGGGAAGAGAGGAGACCCACGACTGACCCATCGCCGCCGGTCCATCCAGCCCGACCCATCACTGAGCCTCGTCACCATCGCTGCTAGTCCACTTTAGAGCCGCCGTCGTCACTATTGAAGCCGAAGAAAAAAAGTTCGCGAGGAGAGAGGGGATGCGCATATGGCGTCACCATTGTCGTCGTGTCCAGTTGCCGATGTCGCGTGCTCCATCGCTCCTGCTAGAGGTGGGTGGCCGAACCTCTGCCACCGGAGAACGCCACTGTCGTCGCCAATGGCATTGCCGGTAAGGGTTTTGAGTTGATTTTCGTTCTTTTGGATTTTCAGGAAAGTTTTCTGTAAAACCTGAGAAATTAATAAATAATTAGCCAATAAATTAATTATTAATCAAAGAAATTAGAAATTTAAATTTTATAGTTTAAAGAAATAGAATTAATTAAAATATAAATTTTGACACTAATTTCAAAGGATTTGTCTCAAAATTTGGCCACACGAGCCGAAGGCCCAACCCAACTTAATTAAAACAAAGAGCTTTAGCTCTCTCTCCCCCCTTTCTTGATGAAGCACGCTGGAAACACTTTGGAGAAGGAGAAGAAAATCCCAAACCCTTGTTCCGAATTCAAGTTACATAACTTTTGATCCGGAGCTCCGATTGCCGCACCGTTTGCGGCCACACGACTGCGGCAGCAAGCTCTACAAAGCCCAGTTCTTTATAAGGTGAGGAACTCTCTATCTCACTTTCAGTTTCTCCTTCCCCTAATTTTTGGAATTCTATTACTTGGAGGTTGAGATTTTGATTAATCTGGTGTTCTAGGATCAATCTAACTTGATGAATTAGTGGGTTTTTGTTAGCTTGAGGTATGGTTAAGATAAGGACCCTTGAACCCTAGCCAATCCCTTGATTATATGTGTTTGGGTATTGAAATTTGGTATATAAATGTGATAATATGTGTTAGGTAGTATATATGTGAAATTGGAAGCTTGAGTGAGAGCTTTGGGTACTGAATTTTGGTGAAGGAGACTTGGACCTTGCCTAATTAAGTCATCTTTGGGTTATACGAGAAAATCAGCCAAGGTATGATTTTGGTTTTTCGTATTTAATGTATAATATCTCGTGAAAATATAGGTTAGATGACCATAGGATAGGTGTGAACGCATGAATATGTTAAATGCTTAGTACCTTTGATAATAATTGTAGAAATAGGTTGAGTATTGGTTTGGTGATTGATGGTGGTGATGAACATGGAATGCTAAATGATGATTTGAAGATGATTAACAAGGTGATAAAAATGCATATGTATATGTGATGAATTGTTGATGATCTTGTTGGTATCATGGAGGAATTTATGTATGAGATTATTTAAGATTGAGGTAGGATTGGTTGTGGTATGGGCTCGGGCAGTGTTGCTGTGATATGGTAAGTTTTAGTGTTGATTAGAAGCATAAAAACTTGGTATTGAGTGATGCTTTGTGAAAATAGAGGTTTGATGAATTTTGTGAAAATCTGATTTTTTACCAAACTTCGGTGAGCCATAACTCGGCTTACGGACCCCCAAATTCGTTCAAATTTTTTTCATATGAAAATTGGATCCGTGAAGTTTATGCCGTTCAAAGAATGAATGAAAAATATTTTAAAATGAAAAGGTTATGCCCGTCAGAAGTTTGGTGTGCAAAACTGAAATTCTGCAACACTCAGCATTTTTACCCTTTCTGCAGAACTTGCGTACACGACCACCGGCATGCGACGCGACCAAACCTTTTGGGTTTGGCATCTTGCGTACGCGAGAAAAATGCATGCGTACACGAGCAGTGATTTTGGGGGGTTGCGTACGCGACCACCTGCACGCGACGCAACCAACCCTTTCGGGTTTGGCATCTTGCTTGCTCGCGTATGCGAGCACCCCTGTTTCCAACAAAGTGAATTTTGTGTTTTAAAACCTAATTTTGAACCTCTAAACCTCTTTTTTTACTCTCTAAGACCCTAAACCTTAGTTGTAAGTATGGTGAAGAGGTTAAGCTATGGAGAAGTAGTTAACTTGGGTTTGAAGAAAGATTTAGAAAATATAACTTATGGTTGGAAGAGATGGCACTTGAGTTAATAAGATGATGAAAGTAATATATGAGGCCATCAAAAGAATAAGGCCATAATGAGAATAATGAAATATGACTGATTATTAAATGATTACAATTTATTGATGAGGTGCGGTAATGTTGTGAGTATGCGGGAGATGTATATATGAGTTAATGAATGAATAAAGGATGTAACCTAATTATGATTGAATATGATAGAGACATTCATTGACCCCCTGTATGTAAGATGTGACCGGGCACTTTAACTTTCCGGGTTCCCCATGGGCATGCATATATATTATTGAGATTGGGTGTTGTCTCTCCCATGTCAGCTTGGGATTCTTCCCATGAATATTAATGAGCTTAGAGAGTTGTCTCCCCCATGTCAGCTTGGGATTCTTCCCATGGATAGTTTTGAGCTTAGGGATGCGTGTACAGAGGGATTGTCCACTGTTAGCTACCAGGACATGTCGGGTTAGCTATGTAACCGACAGTTGATATCAACAGCCATAGGGCAGGCATACATCATATACATATGTTTGATTTGCTTGCTTGTGCATTAATTGAGCTTGCCTTTGTGAATTACCATGTTTAAGTGCTATACTTACTATCTGCATTACCTGTATTACACTTGTGCTTGTCTTTATCTGCTTGTTTGTCTGTGTGGTTTCACCGGGGTTGAGGAGTGGAGGAAAGGAGGAGGATTTGAAGGTTTTAGTATGGTTTTGGTTAAGTTTAGAACCTTAGAGGACCACCTGGTTTATGGTTTCTGTTCTAAGTTCTTTAAGTTTTATAATCTGAGGGTTGGAGTTCTAGGATTGCCTCTGGCTTTTTTGGGACCTTATATCTTATGTATGTGGCACCATTACCATGCTGAGAACTCCCAGTTCTCATTCCATACGGATATTTGTATTTTTCAGATGCAGGTTGAGAGACACCTCGCAAGGCGTCTGGAGTTTTCTGCAACGAAGTGGGCTTTTGGAATTTGATATTTTGTTCTATTTTGCTATATCTATATGTATAGACTCTCCTTATGTATATATGTTTTACTTTTGTACTTCATAAAGGTTTATGGAGAACTAGGGTTACTTTTATGTATTTTGGGTTATGGATTTCTATATGTATATATATAAATATTCTCCGGCCAGCCTTAGCTTCGCAGGCTGAGTTTGGAGCTTGGATATTTTGTACCTTGACACTCTTTTCTCCTTGTTTATATGCATATGTTTACGCACCTAAGCTTTCTTCGTACGCAAGTAATCTTACTCCTGAGCGTTGCGCTTTTAATCTTATGATTTTGCTTTACCTTTCTTTCAAGGCTCCTCGTGTATTATTTTCTTTCAATTATTATATATATATATATATATATATATATTATTTTAGAGGTCATAATACCACACCACCTCTGTTATATATATATTATTTTAGATGTCATAATACCACACCACCTCTGTTTTACGACTTAAGCGTAAGGCTCTGTGTGGTAGAGTGTTACATTTTTATCACTACATGTTTGTTACAGTCACCATCGCCAGAGTTTTGGTCATCGCTATCGCTTGGGGTGGCTGATGGAGCTACCGGCCAATCAGTTCAGAGACCGCTGTTGCTTCGTTCTGCTATTACAATATGTATCTCTATTTCGGAAACCTCGCGTTAATGTTCTGTTTTGTATTATTAAGGTTTTCGCGATATTAATGATTTAGGTTTGAGTTGTCAAGGTTGCATGTTGCGATTAAGGCTGTTTCTGCTATTGAGAAAGCAAGCGGAGCTGTGGTTGTGGTTGCCGCAAATTGCGGGCCGAAAGAAAAGGTTTCTTTGATGCGTTTGTTTTTTTGGGTTCGACTTGTCGAGGTATGGTTTTTCTAAACTCAATTTTATAATTTGGAATTATTATAAATGGATATTTGTGTGAGAAATACACTTTTTAGTGATTGTATAAGTCTTATGTCACTACTAGAAAATTAGTTATTACAGACGGATATTTCCGACGGATTTTATCCCACGAAAATACAGACAAAATTTCAGAGGAATTTTTTGTCAAAAAATATAAAAATGAATTAACACAAATTACAAACAAAAAAGAAAATCCGTCGATAATTCTGTCAAAAAAATTAATCTTTTTTCGTGAAAAATGGTTACAGACGAAAAATTCGTCTGTAATTTAAAATTTTACGTCGAAAATAATAAACTAAACCTACCACTGCCCGAGCTCCATTCACACACAAATCAAACGAGATAAACTAGCATTCCTCACCCTTCTTCTCCATCAACACTGATAAACCAGCTACTTCTTCTTCTCCTTTCCTCCCCTACAGCGCCACCGCCGGCCACCCTAACCGCCACAGCTACCTTCTCATTCTTCTCCTCTTTTTTAAACACTGAACCAGTAGAACACAGCCCCTGTCTCTCTCGTTCTTTCTCGTTCGCAGAACAAAGCAAGCTCAAGCTCCACCACCACCGCGCCTCTCTCTCTCGTTTTATCCCCCTCAGTTCTGGCTACATCCATCATCTCTTCCAGCGCTACAGCCATCATCTCCTCCAGTCAATGCCGCGGCTACCTTCGCGCAAGCCCTAGCTTCGTGGCGACCAAAATTGGTTCCACCGTCAACCGTAGTTCCACCTCTCTCTTTCCCCCTGTTCGAACCGTAGAGACCTGGGTATCCTTCTTTCCAGGTTTCGATTGTCTCTGCTTCCAGGTTTTGGTTTCAAAACTCTTTTAATTTTTGTTGAGTTCAATTAATTTTGTTTAGTTAGTTTGACTTTAGTAATTATTTTAGTTAGATTTGTTTTCTGATTAGTGGATTTTTAGGTTATTAAAATAGGATTAGATTAGGTTTTGATTCTTAATAGCTGAGAAATGTTTAGATTATTAATCTGGATTGCTGAACATTGCTGAACATTGTTAATATGAGCTTGATGAATGTTGTCTAGAACAGAAATTTAATTCAGTTAATGGCTTCTTCTCTGGTAATGCTTCTTCTCTAGTAATGGCTTTTTCTCTAGTAATGCTTCTTCTCTGGTAATGTTTCTTCTCGGTAATAATCTGTAATTTCTATTGATCCTTCTTGGTGCTGTGGTGGTTGTAATTAAGATCTGGAATTTGATTCTTCTTCTTCTAATTCTTCTCTACTAAGTTGTTCAATTTCTATTTTGTGCTTAATTTCTTCTTCTTCCTCTTTTCTTTCTTGAATTTCTGCTATTGCTGCTGCAATTTTCTTGTTTTGTTGATGGCTCAGATTCGATTGATTTTTTATTGATTTGTGACCGCTGTTGTTGTTGTTGACCGAGATTTAGTCTAGCCTTAATCTCTTCCCATTCAATTTCCCATTCTTCTACTTCTTTCGAACAAATTTCAGGTAGGATTGAGCACATATATGGTTTCCTAATCTGCTGCTGGATTGCACCAACTCCATAGTCGAAACCATGTCAAGGCTTGACCAGTTAAACCCCTTTCAACTTCTAACAATATCTGCTCTTCCGTGGTGCCTCTAGCATCTCAAAATTGGCCGGCCAAGATGGACCACCAATAACCATTGATTCCATCGAACATAGGAATTTCACTTCTGAAAAGTTAAGTTTCTTCTACCATGAATGCTCTCAATGAAAGCACCAATGTTAAACCAAATTCAATATCAATTCATTAATTTTTTGTTCTCCATACAATGACTTAATATTCTTATTTATATTCCTAACAAACTCTAATAGACTAATCAACTAATTAAGCAGCTTAATATTGATTAGAATTTAGATAGAAGCTTCTCTATTCAATTAAGTTACTCAACTTCCCTTAAAATTTGATTATGCAGGGTCCATGCCTAAGCAAAGTGGGCACTACTGTTTCTTTTATCTCTTTTCCGTTCTTATCTTTTCGGTGGGTTTGGTCTGAATGTGAATATGATCTTTGCTTCTTTTTTTGACTCTCAGATTGTGGATCACATCATGGCTAAGAGAAAAAGAAGACAGCAACTCACCCAGATGATCATAGCACTCTCCGCCACTATTCTTGGCTTGAAGAAGGTACCTACCTAATTATCCCATCACTTACTCAATTTCAACCTACATATTTCTATAATTTGCCTAAATCAAATCGGATATATATATACATGCATCACTCTTTATTGTTTTACCGAAATTGGAAACAAAGAACAAAACTGCACTAAAAATTTTAATCAATATAGCTGCTTGTTAATTTGGAAGCAAGATCATAAAATATACTTGATCCTGTTATCTTAAGCTCTCAGCATTGAACGAATCTAAATCTTTTACTATACTATACGAGATCTTAGTTGTTTTATATAATCATTGATTACTTTCCCTTTACCAATTACATTGTTTATTAGATGTACATATATATAATTGATTAAAACTCGCAAATTCAAATTAAATGGCATCATTAAAATTTAAAATTCCATATAAGTTGCACCATAAGAGAATGGAATCCATATTCTGGATCTTCACAAGCATCAAGGCGGTGGGTCTTGCTATTTTCAAGAAAAGACCAGTTGCAGAAATGTTAAAAATGTACTAGCTAGAGAGTAGAGATAGAGTAAAACAAAAATGGATTATTAAAAGTAAGAATAATAGACATGTTGGATTCAGAGTATGAAGTTCATGTTTCAGATTTTGGGGTTGCTAAGTTTCTCAAGCCTGCTTCTTGTCACTGGTTATTTGATGCTAAATATTGGCTTCCTCTTCAACTTCTCACTTGTAGAATTATAGAAGGGTCAATCAGTTGCTGGTAAAGGAATGGATTCACAGCTTTAATTTTTGTCAAACAGTAAACAAAGCAATAATTTTCTTGGAAGAACTTAGAAAATTGTAATAGTACTGGGATAAGATTTATTTATTCATTTTTTTTGAAATAAATGGTTTTTGGATTTCTGAAAAACTTCATGTGTGATTCATTTTGTTGCACTTGCTGAAGTCTCACAGGCTTCTTGCTCTGGCTGGCATAACTGAAGTTAGACTAATGCCTGTGAGCCTCCTCCTCCTACTTGAATACCATATGGAATTGGAATAAATCCATTTCTGCTTGTTGCTTCCATTTCGCTTGTGCCATACACCTGCTACATCACACTTTCATTCTTTAGTAATTAGTTTAGTTAGATTTGTTTTCTGATTAGTGAATTTTTAGGTTTTGATTAGATTAGGTTTAGTTAGATTTGTTTTTTACTGATTTTAGTAATTAGTTTGATTTAAAATTTGTTGTTGAAACTTTTTTCCTAATAGTTTTTCAATTTTTGGTGTTTCCTTTCACTGCATTATCTTTTTTCTTTTGCTGCTGCTTCTTGCTGCAGTGTGATAGTGATCCTTCTACTTGGAGCTACATCAATGATCATGTTCATTTTCATATAGGACAATAAGTTTGACTTGCTTCAGTAATAGCATATTCTGGTTGTTTAATAATGTAGAACATATGCATCTAGATTCTTTAAACTTTCTTACTTTTTATTGTTATAGGTGGTATGCTTCACTTAGGATGTATGATGTGGCTGTCAAGCATATGATGGAGCCTGCAGTCACCAGTCCAAGGCAACACAGGAATTATTCCTTAGTGACTTTCTTCAAACTGTGAAGGTGATAGTGACTCTATTTCCTTTTCAGATCTCATGCTTAGAACCTGATTGTTAAAATACTGAACTGCCAATAGTTTGATTTAACGTAATTCCTGATTGTTAAAATACTGAATCATATGACAATAAAATTTGCTTTTTGAGCATATATATTACTTATTTGAAATTTATAAACTGGTTTTGTAGAATTGAATTTATGTGTGGAACTCAGCATCAGAATTTTGGTCTATCTATTCCACAACTATGCTTGAATTTGAACAAAAAATAAAAATTTCTGGTGTTAGTTTATCTTTGAAGTTCTATCTAGTACCCTTTTATGCCTTAATTTAAGGAATAGTATAAAAATTCCATTCATTTTATGCATAATTCATCACATTCTTTACAATGGAAGTCTCCAGCAAGATTCTTTACATTTTTTTCTTTTATACTAATTTATAAATCCTAATCACTAGTTTAATTTAATTCCATCATTATTGTTGGTCTGTTAATTAAACAATTTGGATATTAATATACGTATATGCTATGGCCTATGCAGTGATATATTCAACCTCGTGGGTTGTCTCCTGGAGCCAGCTATGGTATGCTATGCTACCAACCATAATGCTTTAATTTCTTGTGGTTGTGGCTCTAACTTAGCTTGTTTTGGTATTTTGTTGCACTCTCTTCTTGTAATTTGGATGGCTCGTGGAAACGAACACAGTTGCCCACACAATACTACACAGCTCTGGTAATAATTAATAATTAATATGAAAGCATCAATTTTAATTTCCCCTAGTATCCACTGTATTACTCTGATATAAGGTTAGTTTATTGCCAGCTGTGTATCCGTGAACTTGTTTTGATCAAATGTTTAACCTGTTTTTCTTCTTACATGTTACATTACTAAGGGGCTTCTGGACAAGTATGGTCCTGAAAGGATTCTTGATACTCCAATTACCGAGGTTATTTTTTTTCACTCACAGTTCCTTGCTCTTTGATATTTTATCAATGTTTAATCCTATTGAAGAGTCATTGCAACTGAAAGAGAAAATTTAATAGTTCGTATCACAACTGACAAGAACAAATATTTTTATATCGAAAGATTTTCAGTTTAAAACCCAGAGGACTAGAGGCAGATTGCAAAAACTAAACTATCACATGAGGGGATAAATCCTATCCGTCATTATCACTGTTTCTATTTTCTATTAGTAAGGAGATGGCACTAATTTGTTTGCTAAATATATTGCAGGCTGGGTTTACTGGCATTGGAGTTGGTGCTGCTTACTATGGTCTTAGGCCAGTTGTCGAGTTTATGACTTTTAACTTCTCCATGCAGGTTAGAGTTGAACTTGATTAAATTGTATTTTACTTTTTAATTAAAGCACCAAATAATTAAATTGCTGTGATATCTTCTGAAGTTGGCCAAATTCTTCTTGATCTTTTATGTTTTACAATTAGAATACCAGGGTCCTATGATATGATATGGAAATTATTGATTTCCCATCTGAATCTGAATTAGAGATAAATAATACACTGGTGAATGGAGGCAAAATGTTGACCTCTATATTGGAACAATAGATTGAATTTATTGTTAGCCATGTAAATCATAGTAGATATACATTCTAAGCAGATATTTGATATGTGTGATGTTTGACTTGTAGTTTGAATGTCACTTGACTCCCATGGCCATATGCATTAACCAATTTTACACCTCATTATTGGAATTTTGTTACTTATTAACTCTTAATTGCTTGGCATAATTCTTTTAATGTCATAGTTACATATTATGTTAGAATGTAAAATCTCTTTCCTCTTCATTACAGCAATGTTGAGAAAAATATTTGTATCAATATACGTAATTGAAAGATCACATTACTTGCTTCTTCATTAGGTTTATAATTGATTCCACTTATTGACTTGTTCTATTTTAACGTATGCACAGGCAATAGATCACATTATTAATTCTGCTGCAAAATCAAACTACATGTCTGCTGGGCAAATATCTGTACCTATTGTCTCCAGAGGACCCAATGGAGCTGCTGCTGGAGTTGGTGCTCAGCACTCTCAAGTATGGATCTATTTCTACTTTTAAGCACGAACTTCAATTAGTTTTACATTTCTAAAGAATTTTGCTCTGCTTATTTCTTATTGTATATCCTTCAACTTAGTTTTTGTGCAGTGTTATGCAGCTTGGTATGTCTCATGCCCTGGATTGAAGGTATTATCACCATATTCACTTTATGATGGTGATGAGGATGAAGATGACACTGAAGACTATAGCTGATAGTTTTAGTATGGTTGACCAATATACTAGAAATTATAGTTGATGATCAATATACTTTGTTTATGTTTTGAATTATATTGACTTGCTTGTTTATAGTGCTTTTTTTTTTAGTTTGATAATACAATGAATTTGTTTATTTTTTGAAATATTATAAATATTCGAATACAAATTAGATAAAAATTTGTATTAAATTTATATTTTTGTATGAAAACAAGTTTATTTTGTAATTGGAAAAATAAAAAAAAATTATTTTACCTTACTAACGGATTTACAGACGGATTTTCTGTCTGTAATCAGAATGTGAGATGATTTTCCAAGGTTCAAATTACAGAGGGAAAATTTGTCGGTTAATCCGTCTGTAATTACAGACGGAAAATCCGTCGTCTTCGGAAAAATGGATGGAGAATTTACAAAGGAAAAATCCGTCGGTAACTGGTAAAAATTTGTCGATAATTTTCCGACGGAAAAAAAGTTTGTCGGTAAATAATTTCTGACGGGACTTTTACAGAGGGACAAAATCCGTCTGTAATAAAGACTAAATTTGTCTGTAAATCTGTCTATATTAATCCATTTTCTAGTTGTGTGTATTGTCCGGCTATTTTGGATGAATATGATTGTCTGTTTGATTGGACTATCGTTTGGTTTTGTTAAACGGACGGTTGCTGAATTATTTCTTTAAAGTTTTAGAAATGAGTTTGATTAATTGAAAATGATTTGATTTTGAATCGGTTTCCTTGAGATATGAAAATGGTATGAATTTTTGGAATCAGCTTGATTTTAAACTGATTTGGTCTTGAACCCGTTGGAAAGGGTTGCGGAATGGTTTGGTTGGGACCCGAAAAGGGTGGCAAATTTTGTAAGAGGGATAGGAATTGTGATATGCTATGCTTGTAAATTAATATTATGTATATATATTATTTGTAAGTATCTGGTCTGTATGTACGTATTTATGATTTCAACTAAAAAACCTCTTTTGGAAAGATTATACGGTTTTAAGTTTTAAAAGGCTCCTATTTTAGTATTAAATATGTTATAGTTGTCGTAATATCCAAGCTATCAGAGTGGCACAGCCGGAAGCGTGAATAGCAAAGGTGTTACAGAAATCTTGCTTATTTATGTATTTATTTGTTTTGACTTCTCAGACTATTGCTTTGTTGAATAGTTGAACAGCCAGGATAATTATTTTTACATGGCGGTTATATATACTTGTTCTTCTCCTTCCTATACAATCAGATCAGTATTTCTTTTGAGGGTTTTATGGAAAGCAGGTTTTGTCACTCATCCTTACAAGAGCTCAAGGTAATTAATAATAATAAACAGCATCCTTGTAATTATTTCTAATACGTAATTAGTCTTGCTTTATTTGTATTGTTTTGTGTATGCAATGATTCAAGTTATAATGGAAGTGTCTTTGCTTGATCATCAACACAACAAACAACATGTAGGTTTATATATAAATTCCTCATCTCATTATATGAAAGTTAGTTAATTTATTAGTTTAATTTATATATGGAAGTTAGTTAATCAAGTAGTGTTGATTCCTCAACATTATTCTTAGTAATAAATTCCTTAGCTCACATTTTAATTCTTCTCTGATGTCCTCTTTATGTTTTTGGTTTGACTAAGCAATAAAAAGCTAAATAAGCAATAATGCAGTTGCATTTATTGACTAGCCACATCTGCTTATTAATTATATATGATATATATTAGCATTATCTTTGTGTTGAAGGAAAGCAATAGAATTTGTATATTATGGCTATGACCGGTTTTATAATTTTGTTTATAATTTTGAATTGCTGATACATGTGGCGGAGAAGCATGAAAGAAAAGGCAAGAGGTATTGGTATTCGGGTTAACCTTGAATTTTCTCTTTATTCCACCACTAATATTTAATTTATGATCATGTATGCTTATTAGTTCTTACACCATTAGATGTAGTAATTCCATCATCCAATGCTTCATCTTCAGGTTAGCATTGAGGTGGTGCAAAAGAAAATTGTGTTACTCTACATAACAGACCTCCATCATATTTTTATCAAGAAATCCTGATCTTTGAACAAATGTATGAAGAATCACACCAGGAATCGAGCAGGTTTAAGAGCCAATACGAATTAGTTTGGATCCCAATTGTTGACAAGGGAACCCCATGGACAGAAGGGAAACAAAATAATTTTGTGAAGCTGCAATCTATGATAACTTGGTACTCACTCTATGACCCTTCCATGTTGGAGCCAGCAATCATCAGGTACATAAAGGAGGTGTGGCTTTTCAATAATACCAAGCCAATAATTGTAGTTCTGGATCAGTAAGGGAAGGTTGTTAACCTGACTGCAATACACATGATGTGGATTTGTTAACCTGAATGCTAGAATCTTTGCCTTCAGCAGCAATCTTTTGTTTTCGAATCTGATGAGTTTTTAACCAGGCTAAAATCTTTTCCTTCAGCACATCTTCTATGTCTGGTTCATCTCCATCCTCAGTTTTAGGGTCAGGAAAAGAGTGAAAAGAACCCCAATCATCTTTTCTAGCATATAAATTAAGTGAGCTTCAAAAGTGAAAAGCATCCTCTATTTTTGGTTCTGATAAGCTTTCAACCAAGCATCCTAATAATCTTCAGCAAATTGTTATGAGATTTATTGGAAAACATGAATATATGTATGTAAAATGCTAGTTGAAACTTTTAATATCTATGTTAATTAGAATTTCATTAGTTATTAAGATTTTATCTCTTTTTTATTTTTATTGTGTACAAATTTATTTAATAATTAAAATGATTACATATGTCTTTTTTGTATTTTTACTACAAAAACAACCCTTATTTTTAGCCAAAAAGACAATATTTTAATGGTTGCATATTTAGTTTAGAGGCAACACTTATATGGGTTGCATATTTAGAAGAATAGGCAATGCTTCCAAGGGTTTTATATCAAACTGATAGGCCACACTTTTAACAGGTTGCAAATTCAAATAAATAGGCAACATTTCAACGTGTTGCATATTCTAAACAATAGGCAACACTTCAAAGTATTGCATACTCAGAAGAACAGGCAACATTTTTTACTAGTAGCCGAAGCATGACAGCTAAAAGAACAAGTGTATAGTGTTGCCTAAAACATTATTTAAAAGCGTTGTCTTCAGAAGAATTGCATTTGAAGCAAAAAAGTGTTGCCATGACCTAAGGGAACAGTCGCATCCAAAAATGATGCCTCCGATGAATGGATTTTTGACGATTTAGAATTTTACAAATGAAATCTCGTTGCTAGTATAGTTTCTAAACTAACAAAGAATCCTCTCATACAAAAATTTGGTTGTCACAAGTACAAACCCCTATAAAAATAACCGAAGTATTCAAACTTCGGGTCATTCTCCCTAGAAATTGCAATGAAGTGTTCAATTATTGGCTATGAAGTATCTTTTGGGGTTTTTGAGATAAGAAACAAGAAATGTAAATGGCAAAGGAAATAAACTAACAACTAACAAAGCTCTTAGCAAGGTATGAGAACTAGAAGTCCTATCCTCATTGTCCTCCTCAATTGTGACAACAATTGTCCATTGCTCCCACTTAGTTAACTTCTAACTATGAAGAAAAGTTAAGTGGATGAATTAACTTGATTCCACAAGTCCTAGCCTAATCATGATGAAAGACTAGCTTTAGGGGTATTCAAGTTAATTAGCAACTTCCAATTATCAATCAACAAAGGATTTTGATAACTCAAGAGTCACCAATTACTCTACCTAGGCCAAGAGGAAAAAAAATCTAACTCATAACTAAAAGAGGCATTTCAACAAACACATAGAAGGCAATAAAGGTAAACAACATGAATTGCAAGAATTAAAGAGAGATCTAACTACAAAGGCAATAGATCCATAATAAAAAATCAAAGCAACATGAAAAGACATGGAAATCATAAATTGCATTGAAAGAGAAATAGAGATCTGCATAAGAATTCATAAAGCAAAAGAAAAATTGAAGCAAGGGAAGAAGTAGATCTAGATCTAAGAAATTAACCTAAACCTAATCCTAATTCTAGAGAGAAGAGAGAGCTTCTCTCTCTAGAAACTAACTTTTCCTCCAAAACTAAAGCTAAACTAACTAGTTGACTAGATGGTTGATCCCTCTTCATTTCTTGGGTTAAATAGTATCAGAAATGAGTTGGAATTGGGCTTGGGAAGCCCAGAAATTGCCCCCAACGGATTCACTTTAAATGGGTCACGTGCGAGCACCGACGCGTACGCGTACAGCACGCGTGCGCGTCACTTGACAAATTGCTATCCACGCGTACGCGTCATGTGCGTGTACGCGTCGCCATGCGACCTCATCGTTTCACGCGTGCGCTTCTACTGCGCGTGCGCGTGGAGTGAATTTCTTCCAATCTTGATTTTCCATGATTTCTCCACTTTGCATGCTTTCTTCTTCATTCCTTTGATCCATTCCTAGCCTTTTCAACCTGAAATCACTCAACAAACACATCAAGACATCTAGTGGAATCAACAGTGAATTAAATTTAACCAATTAAGGGCCTAAAAAGCATGTTTTCACACCTAAGCACAAATTAGGGGACAATCATGAAACTATGCTATTTTATTGAATAAATGTGGGTAAAAGGTCATAAAATCCCCTAAATTAAGCACAAGATAAACCCTAGAAATGGGGTTTATCAACCTCCCCACACTTACAACTATCTATATGAATGCTACTACTTGGTCAAAATAAATCAATTTCCAAGAGAACATGCTTTTCTTGATCACAACTCATATGCATTGATTGTTATTGCTTCACTTTGGGGCATTTTGTCTCCTTTTTATTTCTTTCTTTTTTTTCTTTTTCTATTTATTTATTTATTTTTCTTTTTCATACATATTTTTTCTTTTTATTTTCTCATTTTCATTTTTTTTCTTTTTGTAATAAGGTATATACAAGAGCATCAGTGCATATGGTTTTACATTTAATCAACAAATGAGCATGTACCAAATTCCCAATATTTTCAATAGAAATACAACACACCTTTTACTCAACCAATGTCTCAATTTTTTCTACACTTGAATGACACACACACACACTAGCCTAAGCTAATAAAAGATCCAAATTAAGGACATTTATTGTTTTTTGCTTCAAGGCTTGTAATGTGCTAAAATTATGAGCAAGGTGGGTTAAGCATAGGCTCAAATTGGCTAACAATGGAAGATAAAAGGTAAGGCTATTTGGGTAAGTGAGCTAAATGAAATGATGGCCTCAATCATATAAATGCATGTATACAAGGAATAGTGGACATAAAGAATCAAACAAATCAAAGATTACAATCATAGAAAGAGAATAATGCACACAAGAAGGAAAATAAGTGGTTATAAGATGTAACCACACTATTAGGCTCAAAACTCACAAGCTTGTATTCTTAGCTCAAAAACATAATCCACAATATATATAATTCAAGCATGTTCAATGAAAAGTTTTCACTCAAATCAATTGAGATGCCCTATAAATAAGTCCTTGGAAATTTTCATTATTTTGACTAAGCTTATTATGTATATATATGCAAAAATAAGAAAACACGAGTAAAAATCCTAAAAACCTAAAATGAAATGCACAAGTGTTGGGATTAGAAATTTGTCACCCAAAAACGCCGATTCGGTCGGACGACCTCCCCACACTTAAAAGTTTGCACCGTCCTCGGTGCATTCAAAGATAAGCAAGGGGGAACGGCGACTTGCCGAGTTGCCACCTTCAGCTAGTGGATCAACTGGTTACTGCGTGTTCTTCCTCCCGCTTCCATTTCAACTTATAATGACTCATCCTGAAAATAGAAGACAGGATAGTAAGAGCAAGGAAGCATACATTTTTGGAATGAGGTAAATCACTAGAATAGAGTGAGTGAATTTGTGTGACATTAATGACAATTAGGTGTGTGAATCCCAAATTGCACGCAGTTTAGAACACACACTAGCACAAAAAGCGATATCACAAAAGAAGCATGCACTTCACTTATCCTAGTGTGCTTGAGATGCTCTAAACTTGTGGGTGAAGACAACCAAACAAGCAATAAAGAGGCATGAGAGCATTCAAGCTAAAAACATATGAATGTATATAATCAAGAAGCACAATGCATTAAGGTAAATGCACAACATCTAATGTCAAGAAATTGCCCAATCAAAGAAAAGGATTCAAATCACATGGTGGCCAAATCATGCAATTCAAAAAGACTTAGAGTGCTTGAGGGCAATTCTTATCCACTTGGTATTCACAAAATTAGGCATGAGGAACTCAAAACCAAGTAACAGAATATAACCTTGATGAGCGGATAATTTATACGCTTTTTGGCATTGTTTTTACATAGTTTTTAGTATGATTTAGTTAGTTTTTAATATAATTTTATTAGTTTTTAAATAAAAATCACATTTCTGGATTTTACTATGAGTTTGTGTATTTTTCTGTGATTTCAGGTAATTTCTGGCTGAAATTGAGGGACTTGAGCAAAAATCTGATTCAGAGGCTGAAGAAGGACAGCAGATGCTGTTGGATTCTGACCTCCCTGCACTCAAAATATATTTTATAGAGCTACAGAAACCCAAATGGCTCGCTCTCAATTGTGTTGGAAAGTAGACATCCAGGGCTTTCCAGCAATATATAATAGTCCATACTTTGCTCAAGTTTAGATGATGCAAACTGGCGTTTAACGCCAGCTTTCTGCCCTATTCTGGCGTTAAACGCCAGAAACAAGTTGCAAAGCAGAGTTAAACGCCAGAAACAAGTTACAAACTGGCGTTCAACTCCAAGGACGACCTCTACATGTGAAAGCTTCAATGCTCAGCCCACACCAAGTGGGCCCAGAAGTGGATTTCTGTATCATTTACTCATTTCTGTAAACCCTAGTAACTAGTTTAGTATAAATAGGACTTTTTACTATTGTATTTACATCTTTGGATCATTTTTAGATCTTTGGAATGTTTTTCCTTAGACTTGGGGGCTGGCCATTCGGCCATGCCTAAACCTTATTCTTATGTATTTTCAACGGTGGAGTTTCTACACCCATAGATTAAGGTGTGGAGCTCTGCTGTTCCTCATGAATTAATGCAAAGTACTATTGTTTTTCTACTCAACTCAAGCCTATTTCTTCTCTAAGATATTCATTCGCACACAAGAACATGATGAATGTGATGATTATGTGACGCTCATCACCATTCTCACTTATGAACGCGTGCCTGACAAACACGTCCATTCTACATGAAAGAAAGCTTGAATGCATATCTCTTAGCCTCCTGATTTACGATCAGAGTCTTCGTGGTATAGGCTAGAATTATTGGCGGCCATTCTTGAGATCCGGAAAGTCTAAACCTTATCTGTGGTATTCTGAGTAGGATCTGGGAAGGGATGGCTGTGACGAGCTTCAAACTCGCGAGTGCTGGGCATGGGATCGACCTTTACTCACGTAAGGTTTATTACTTGGACGACCCAGTGCACTTGCTGGTTAGTTGTGCGAAGTTGTGAAAAAGAACTAAGATTATGAACGTGCGTATCAAGTTTTTGGCGCCGTTACCAAGGAATGAACAATCACGATTTCGTGCACCAAGTTTTTGGCGCTGTTGCCGGGGATTGTTCGAGTTTGGACAACTGACGGTTCATCTTGTTGCTCAGATTAGGTAATTTTATTTTAATTTTAAGTTTTTGTTTTTATTCTTTTTATTTCCGAAAAATTTTCAAAAAAATAATAATAATAATAAATTATTCTATGGCTTCAGAATTTTTAAGAATAAATTCTAGAGTTTCACGATGATCTGTTGAAGTCTGGCTGGCTGTGAAGCCATGTCTAATCCTTTGGACCGAGATTTCAACTTATCATCACAAGAGTCCATGGACTCCCATCTGATCAGCTGTTGTATGCCTGATTTGTATGCTAAAGCTTGGCTGGCCATTGGCCATGTCTAGTGTTTTGGACCGGAGCTTTCATTGAAAGCTTGGCTGGCGAGTAAGCCATGTCTAATTCCTGGACTGGAGCTTTAGACTAACATTGCATGATTCCTGGAATTCTCATTAGAAATTTTGAAATCCTTATTTTTCTTTTTCAAATTAATTTTCGAAAAAAAAATACCAAAAATTTTTTTTTACAAAATCATAAAAAAAAAACCAAAAATATTTGATGTTTCTTGTTTGAGTCTAGTGTCAATTTTTAAGTTTGGTGTCAATTGCATCTTGTTAATTTCATTAAAAATTTTCGAAACTCATGCATGGTGTTCTTCATGATCTTCAAGTTGTTCTTGATGATCTTCTTTGTTTGATCTTTTCATTTTCATGTTTTGTGTCTTTTCTTGTTTTCATATGCATTTTCAATTTGTTAGTGTCTAAACATTGAAAATTCCTAAGTTTGGTGTCTTGCATGTTTTTCTTTTCTTAAAAATTTTCAAAAATAAGTCTTGATGTTCATCTTGATCTCCAAAGTGTTCTTGGTGTTTATCTTGACATTCAAAGTGTTCTTGCATGCATCATGTGTTTTGATCTTGAATTTTTATGTTTTGCATCATTTTTATGTTTTTCTCTCTCCTCATTAAAAATTCAAAAAAAAAATAAATATCTTTCTTTTTTTTCTTCTCATAAATTTTGAATATTTGAGTTGACTTTTTTAAAAATTTTTCAAAATTTAGTTGTTTCTTATGAGTCAAATCAAATTTTCAATTTAAAAATTCTATCTTTTTCAAATCTTTTTCAAAAATCAAATCTTTTTTATTTTTTCTTTCATATTTTCGAAAATTTCAAATTGATTTTCAAAATCTTTTTCTTATTCTTACTTCATATTTTCGAATTAATTGCTAACAATTAATGTGATTGATTCAAAAATTTTAAAGTTTGTTACTTGCCTATTAAGAAAGGTTAAATATTTAAATTTTAAAATCATAACTTTTTGTTTCTTGTTAGTCAAGTAATCAACTTTAAATTTTCAAAATCAAATCTTTTAAAAAAAATTTTCAAATCTTTTTCAAAATAAATTTCAATCACATCTTTTTTAAAATCAATTTCAAAATCTTTTCTAACTTCTTATCTTTTCAAAATTGATTTTCAAATCTTTTTCAATTAATCTTATCTTTTTGTTTGATTCTTATCTTTTTCAAAATTACCTAACTAATTTTCTCTCTCTAATTTTCGAAAATCACTAACCTCTTTTTCAAAATTTCTTTTCATTAACTAATTATTTTAAATTTTAATTTTAATTTTATTCCTTTTCATATTTTTGAATTATAACTAATATTTAAAATAAAAACAAAAATATTTTTATTTTATTTAATTTTCGAATTCTTCCCCCTCTCATCTCTTTCTATTTATTTATTTATCTACTAACACCCCTTTTTCACTCAAAAATTCGAACCCACTCTTCTCTTCTGTGTTCGAATTCTTATCTTTTCCTTCTTCTATTCTTCTCTTCTTATACTCACATAAGGAATCTCTATACTGTTACATAGAGGATTCCATATTTTCTTTTCTGTTCTCTTCTTTTTCATATGAGTAGGAACAAGGATAAGAACATTTTTGTTGAAGCTGACCCTGAACCTGAAAGGACTCTGAAGAGGAAGCTAAGGGAAGCTAAAGCACAACTCTTTGGAGAAAATCTAACAGAAATTTTCGAAAAAGAAGGAGACATGGCCAAAAATAATAACAATGGTGGAGATGCAAGGAAGATACTTGGTGACTATATTGCACCCTCTTCTAACTTCTATGGAAGAAGCATCTCACTTCCTGCAATTGGAGCAAACAATTTTAAGCTTAAGCCTCAATTAGTTTCTCTAATGCAGCAGAATTGCAAGTTTCATGGACTTCCAATGGAAGATCCTCATCAGTTTTTAGCTGAATTCTTGCAAATCTGTGATACTGTCAAGACCAATGGAGTTGATCCCGAGGTCTACAGGCTCATGCTTTTCCCTTTTGCTGTAAGAGACAGAGCTAGAACATGGTTGGATTCACAACCTAAGGATAGCCTGAACTCTTGGGATAAGCTGGTCAGTGCTTTCCTGGCCAAATTCTTTCCTCCTCAAAAGATGAGCAAGCTTAGAGTGGAAATCCAAACCTTCAGACAGAAGGAAGGAGAATCCCTCTATGAAGCTTGGGAAAGATATAAGCAACTGATCAAAAGGTGTCCTACTGACATGCTTCCAGAATGGAGCATCATAAGTATATTCTATGATGGTCTGTCTGAGTTATCAAAAATGTCATTGGATCTTTCTGCAAGAGGATCTCTTCACGTGAAAACCCCTGCAGAAGCTCAGGAACTCATTGAAATGGTTGCAAATAACCAGTTCATGTACACCTCTAAGAGGAATCCTGTGAACAATGGGACGCCTCAGAAGAAGGGAGTTCTTGAAATTGATACTCTGAATGCCATATTGGCTCAGAACAAAATATTGACTCAGCAAGTCAATATGATTTCTAAGAGTCTGAATGGATTGCAAGCTGCATCCAACAGTACTAAAGAGACATCTTCTGAAGAAGAAGCTTATGATCCTGAGAACCCTGCAATAGCAGAGGTGAATTACATGGGAGAACCCTATGGAAACAGCTATAATCCTTCATGGAGAAATCATCCTAATCTCTCATGGAAGGATCAACAGAAGCCTCAACAAGGCTTCAATAATAATGGTGGAAAAAATAGGTTTAGCAATAGCAAGCCTTTTCCATCATCTTCTCAGCAACAAATAGAGAATTCTGAACAGAGCCATTTTGCCCTGGCAACCATAGTCTCTGATCTATCCAAGACCACACTAAGTTTCATGAATGAAACAAGGTCCTCTATTAGAAATTTAGAGGCACAGGTGGGTCAGCTGAGTAAGAAGATTACTGAAACTCCTCCCAGTACCCTCCCAAGCAATACAGAAGAAAATCCCAAGAGAAAGTGCAAGGCCATAACCTTACTTGGTGTGGCCGAATGCCCAGAAGAGGAAGAGGACGTGAATCCCAGGGAGGAAGACCTCTTGGGACATCCTCTGAATAGAAAGGAATTCCCATTTGAGGAACCAAAGGAATCTGAGGCTCATACAGAGACCATAGAGATTCCATTGAACTTCCTTCTGCCATTCATGAGCTCTGATGAATACTCTTCCTCTGAAGAGGATGAAGACACCATTGTAGAGCAAGTTGCTAAGTATCTAGGAGCAATCATGAAGTTAAATGCCAGTTTATTTGGTAATAAGACTTGGGAGGATGAACCCCCTTGCTCACCAATGAACTGAGTGCACTAATGAGGCAAACATTGCCTCAGAAGAAACCAGATCCCGAAAAGTTCTTCATACCTTGTACCATAGGCACCATGACCTTTGAGGAGGCTCTGTGTGACCTTGGGTCAGGAATAAACCTCATGCCACTCTCTGTAATAGAGAAACTGGGAATCTATGAGGTACAAGCTGCAAAAATCTCACTAGAGATGGCAGATAAATAAATGAAACAGGCTTATGGACTAGTAGAGAACGTGTTAGTAAAGGTTGAAGGCCTTTACATCCCTGTTGATTTCATAATCCTAGACACTGGGAAGGATGAGGATGAATCCATCATCCTTGGCAGACCCTTCCTAGCCACAGCAAAAGCTGTGATTGATGTTGACAGAGGAGAGTTGGTTCTTCAGTTGAATGAAGACTACCTTGTATTTAAGACTCAAGGTTCTCCTTCTGTAACCATGGAGAGGAAGCATGAAAAGTTTCTCTCAATACAGAGTCAAACAAAACCCCCACATTCAAACTCTAAGTTTGGTGTTGGGAGGCCACAACCAAACTCTAAGTTTGGTGTTGGGAGGCCCCAACATTTGAGACTCCATGAGAGCTCACTGTCAAGCTATTGACATTAAAGAAGCGCTTGTTGGGAGGCAACCCAATGTTATTTAATTATATCTATTTATTTTCCATTGCTATTTTATGTTTTCTTTAGGTTGATGATCATGTGAAGTCACAAAAACTACTGAAAAATCAAAAACAGAATGAAAAACAGCATTAAAAATAGCTCACCCTGGAGGAAGAGCTTATTGGCATTTAAACGCCAGTAAGAAGCATCAAACTGGCGTTTAACGCCAGAAAGAAGCATCAAGATGGCGTTAAACGCCAGAAACAAGCACCAAACTGGCGTTTAAAACCAAAACAGAACATGGAATTGGCGTTTAACACCAAGAATGGGAGAAAAGCTGGCATTAAACGCCAGAAACAAGCAGCAAGCTGGCGTTTAACGCCAGACATGCATTCTAAGGGCGTTTTGCACGCCTAATTGGAGCAGGGATGCTAAGTCCTTGACCCCTCTGGATCTGTGGACCCCACAGGATCCCCACCTACCCCACCTCTTCTTCTCTCTTCTTCACACCTTTTCATAACTCTCTTCCCCAAATACCCTTCACCAATCACATCCATCCACTCTTTCACAGGATCCCCACCTACCCCACCTCTTCTTCTCTCCTCTTTACACCTTTTCATAACTCTCTTCCCCAAATACCCTTCACCAATCACATCCATCCACTCTTCCCCATAAACCCCACCTACCTCCAAAATTCAAATTCTTTTCCCTCCCAAACCCAACCCTAATGGCCGAACCCTACCCTTCCCCCCCCCCCTATATAAACCCCTTAACACTACTCCATTTTCACACATTACAACCACTACTTCTCCCCCTTGGCCGAATACACTCTCTAACTCCGTCTCCTCCATTTTCTTCTTCTTCTACTACTTTCTTTCTTCATTTGCTCGAGGACGAGCAAAGATTTTAAGTTTGGTGTGGTAAAAGCATTGCTTTTTGTTTTTCCATAACCATCAATGGCACCTAAGGCCAGAGAAACCTCAAGAAAGAGGAAAGGGAAGGCAACTGCTTCCACCACTGAGTCATAGGAGATGGAGAGATTCATCTCAAAGGTCCATCAAGACCACTTCTATGAAGTTGTGGCCAAGAAGAAGGTGATCCCTGAGATCCCTTTTAAGCTCAAAAAGAGCGAATATCCTGAGATTCGACAAGAGATTAGAAGAAGAGGATGGGAAGTTCTCTTTAATCCTATTCAACAAGTCGGAACCTTAATGGTTCAAGAGTTCTATGCAAACGCATGGATCACTAGGAACCATGATCAAAGTATGAACCCAAACCCAAAGAACTGGCTTATAATGGTTCGGGGGAAATACTTAAATTTCAGTCCGAAAAATGTAAGGTTGGCATTCAACTTGCCAATGATGCAAGAAAACGCACGCCCCTACACTAGAAGGGTCAACTTTGATCAAAAGTTGGACCAAATCCTCATGGACATATGTGTGGAAGGAGCTCAATGGAAAGTTGACTCAAGAGGCAAGCCGGTTCAATTGAGAAGACCGGACCTTAAGCCTGTAGCTAGAGGATGGTTGGAGTTCATCCAACGCTCAATTATTCCTACTAGCAACCTGTCTGAAGTTACTATAGACTGGGCCATCATGATCCATAGTATCATGATTGGGGAGGAAGTGGAAGTTCATGAGATTATACCTCAAGAACTCTACAAGGTGGCTGACAAGTTCTCCACTCTGGCAAGGTTAGCCTTTCCTCACCTCATTTGCCACCTCTGCAATTCGGCTGGAATTGACATAGAGGGAGATATCCTCATTGATGAGGACAAGCCCATTGATGAGTGGATAATTTATACGCTTTTTGGCAATGTTTTTACATAGTTTTTAGTACGATTTAGTTAGTTTTTAGTATATTTTTATTAGTTTTTAATTAAAATCACATTTCTGGACTTTACTATAAGCTTGTGTGTTTTTCTGTGATTTCAGGTATTTTCTGGCTGAAATTGAGGGACTTGAGCAAAAATCAGATTCAGAGGTTGAAGAAGGACTGCAGATGCTGTTGGATTCTGACCTCCCTGCACTCAAAGTGGATTTTCTGGAGCTATAGAACTCCAGATGGCGCGCTCTCAATTGCGTTAGAAAGTAGACATCCAGGGCTTTCCAGCAATATATAATAGTCTATACTTTGCCCGAGTTTAGATGACGCAAACTGGCGTTCAACACCAGTTCCATGCTGCATTCTAGAGTTAAACGCCAGAAACAGGTTGCAAAGTGGAGTTAAACGCCAGAAACAGGTTACAAACTGGCGTTCAACTCCAAGAGAAGCCTCTACACGTGGAAAGCTCAATGCTCAGCCCAAGCACACACCAAGTGGGCCCAGAAGTGGATTTCTGCATCATTTACTCATTTCTGTAAACCCTAGTAACTAGTTTAGCATAAATAGGACTTTTTACTATTGTATTTACATCTTTGGATTATCTTGAGTTTCATCTTTAGATCACGTTTGGGGGCTGGCCTCTTGGCCATGCCTGGACCTTCATCACTTATGTATTTTCAACGGTAGAGTTTCTACACACCATAGATTAAGGTGTGGAGCTTTGCTGTTCCTCATGAATTAATGCAAAGTACTATTGTTTTTCTATTCAATTCAAGCTTATTCTTATTCTAAGATATCCATTCGCACCCAAGAACATGATGAATGTGATGATTATGTGACGCTCATCATCATTCTCACCTATGAATGCGTGCTTGACAAACACTTCCGTTCTACATGCAAACAAGCTAGAATGAATATCTCTTAGATATCTAATACAGAGGACCGAGTCCGAGATATTAGAATCTTCGTGGTATAAGTTAGAACCCATGGACGGCCATTCTTGAGATCCGGAAAGTATAAACCTTGTCTGTGGTATTCCGAGTAGGATCTGGGAAGGGATGGCGGTGACGAGCTTCAAACTCGCGAGTGCTGGGCGTAGTGACAGACGCAAAAGTATAGTAAATCCTATTCCAGTATGATCGAGAACCGACAGATGATTAGCCATGCAGTGACAGCGCATTGGACCATTTTCACAGAGAGCATGGGATGTAGCCATTGACAACGGTGATGCCCTACATAAAACTTGCCATGGAAAGGAGTAGGAATGATTGGATGAAGACAGCAGGAAAGCAGAGGTTCAGGAGGAACGAAAGCATCTCTATATGCTTATCTGAAATTCTCACCAATGAATTACATAAGTATCTCTATCCTAAGTATATTTTATTTATGTTTTTATTATCAATTCACCATAACCATTTGAATCCGCCTGACTGAGATTTACAAGGTGACCATAGCTTGCTTTAGGCCGACAATCTCCGTGGGATCGACCCTTACTCACGTAAGGTTTATTACTTGGACGACCCAGTGCACCTGCTGGTTAGTTGTGAGAAGTTGTGATAAAGAGTTAAGAATACAATTGTGCGTACCAAGTTGTTGGTGCCATTGATGATCACAATTTCGTGCACCAAGTTTTTGGCGCCGTTGCCGGGGATTGTTCGAGTTTGGACAACTGACGGTTCATCTTGTTGCTCAGATTAGGTAATTTTATTTTAATTTTAAGCTTTTATTTCTTATTTTTGAAAAATACAAAAAAATTTCTTTTTTTGTTTTTCCCAAAATAATTTTCAAAAAAAAAACCAAAACAGATCTTATAAAATCATAAAAACCAAAAATTTTATATTTCTTGTTTGAGTCTTGTGTCAATTTTTAAGTTTGGTGTCAATTGCATTTTTTGAATTTTTCTTAAAACTTTCGAAAACTCATGCATGTGTTTTTCATGATCTTCAAGTTGTTCTTGATGATTTTCTATGCTTGATCTTTAATTTTTCTTGTTTTGTGTCTTTTCTTGTTTTCCATATGTATTTTTGAATTATTAGTGTCTAAAGTTTGAAAATTTCTAAGTTTGGTGTCTTGCATGTTTTTCTTTTCTTAAAAATTTTCAAAAATAAGTCTTGTTCATCTTGATCTTCAAAGTGTTCTTGGTGTTCATCTTGACATTCAAAGTGTTCTTGCATGCATTAGTTGTTTTGATTCATAATTTTCATGTTTTGTGTCAATTTAGTATTTTTCTCTCTCATCATTAAAAATTCAAAAATCAAAAATATATCTTTCCTTGTTTTACTCATAAATTTCAATTTCAAAATTCTATCTTTTCAAATCTTTTTCAAAAATCAAATCTTTTTCAAATTTTTTTATATATTTTCAAAAATTTTTAAAATTAATTTTCAAAATCTTTTTCTTATTTTTACTTCATATTTTCGAAAATAATGCTAGTATTTAATATTTTGATTCAAAAATTTTCAAGTTGTTACTTGCCTATTAAGAAAGGTTCAATCTTTAAACTCTAGAATCATATCTTTTTAGTTTCTTGTTAGTCAAGTAATCAACTTTAATTTAAAAAAAATCAAATCTTTTTTAATTTGCAATTCAAATCTTTTTCAAAATCAATTTCAAAATCTTTTCTAACTTCCTATGTTTTCAAAATTTGATTTTCAAATCTTTTTCAATTCACTACTTGACTTTTTATTTGATTTTAATAGTTTTCTATTTTAATCATATCTTTTTCAAAGCCACCTAACTACTTTTCTCTCTCCAATTTTCGAAAATCACTAACCATTTTTTCAAAATTCTTTTTAATTAACTAATTATTTTAAATTTTAATCTTATTTTATTTCTTTTTATATTTTCGAATTCTAATTAATTAATTTAATAAAAACAAAAATATTTTCCTTTTATTTTAATTTAAAATTCGAATTCTTCATCTTCTCTCTTCTCCATTCTACACTTCTATTCTTCTACTCATATAAGGAATCTCTATACTGTGACATATAGGATTCCATATTTTCTTTTGTGTTCTCTTCTTTTTCATATGAGCAGGAACAAGGATAAGAACATTCTTGTTGAAGCTTATCTTGAACCTGAAAGGACTCTGAAGAGGAAGCTAAGGGAAGCTAAAGTACAACTCTCTAGAGAAAATCTGACAGAAATTTTTGAAAAAGAAGGAGACATGGCCGAAAATAATAACAATGCAAGGAAGATGCTTGGTGACTTTACTGCACCAAATTCCAATTTACATGAAAGAAGCATCTCAATCCCTGCCATTGGAGCAAACAATTTTGAGCTGAAACCTTAATTAGTTTCTCTGATGCAACAGAATTGCAAGTTTCATGGACTTCCATCTGAAGATCCTTTTCAGTTCTTAACTGAGTTCTTGCAGATCTGTGATACTGTTAAGACCAATGGGGTTGATCCCGAGGTCTACAAGCTTATGCTTTTCCTATTTGCTGTAAGAGACAGAGCTAGAATATGGTTGGACTCTCAACCTAAGGATAGCCTGAACTCTTGGGATAAGCTGGTCACGGCTTTCTTAGCCAAGTTCTTTCCTCTTCAAAAGCTTAGTAAGCTTAGAGTGGATTTTCAAACCTTCAAACAGAAAGAAGGTGAATCCCTCTATGAAGCTTGGAAGAGATACAAGGAACTGACCAAAAAGTGTCCTTCTGACATGCTTTCAGAATGGACCATCCTGGATATATTCTATGATGGTATGTCTGAGCTATCAAAGATGTCACTGGACCATTCTGCAGGTGGATCCATTCACCTAAAGAAAACGCCTGCAGAAGCTCAAGAACTCATTGACATGGTTGCAAATAACCAGTTCATGTACACTTCTGAAAGGAATCCTGTGAATAATGGGACGCCTATGAGGAAGGGAGTTCTTGAAATTGATACTCTGAATGCCATATTGGCTCAGAATAAAATATTGACTCAGCAAGTCAATATGATCTCTCAGAGTCTGAATGGATTGAAGGAATCATCCAACAGTACTAAAGAGGCATCTTCTGAAGAAGAAGCTTATGATCCTGAGAACCCTGCAATAGCAGAGGTGAATTACATGGGTGAACCCTTTAGAAACACCTATAATCTCTCATGGAGAAATCATCCAAATTTCTCATGGAAGGATCAACAAAAGCCTCAATAAGGCTTTAATAATGGTGGAAGAAATAGGATTAGCAATAGCAAGCCTTTTCCATCATCCACTCAGCAACAGACAGAGAATTATGAGCAGAATCCATCTAGCTTAGCAAATATAGTCTCTGATCTATCTAAGGCCACTTTAAGTTTCATGAATGAAACAAGGTCCTCCATTAGAAATTTGGAGGCACAAGTGGGCCAGCTGAGTAATAGAATCACTGAAATCCCTCCTAGTACTCTCCCAAGCAATACAGAAGAGAATCCAAAGAGAGAGTGCAAGGCCATAGATTTAACCATCATGGCCGAACCTACAAGGGAGGGAGAGGACGTGAATCCCAGTGAGGAAGACCTCCTGGGACGCTCAGTGATCAATAAGGAGTTCCTCGATGAGGACCTAAAGGAATCTGAGGCTCATCTAGAGACCATAGAGATTCCATTGAACCTCCTTCTGCCCTTCATGAGCTCTGATGAGTATTCTTCTTCTGAAGAGAATGAAGATGTCACTGAAGAGCAAGTTGCCAAGTACCTTGGTGCGATCATGAAGCTGAATGCCAAATTATTTGGTAATGAGACTTAGGAAGATGAACCTCTCTTGCTCACCAATGAACTGAGTGATCTGGATCAACTGAAATTACCTCAGAAGAAACAGGATCCTGGAAAGTTCTTAATACCTTGTACCATAGGCACCATAACCTTTGAGAAGGCTCTATGTGACCTTGGGTCAGGGATAAACCTCATGCCACTCTCTGTAATGGAGAAACTGGGAATCTTTGAGGTGCAAGCTGCCAGAATCTCATTAGAGATGGCAGACAACTCAAGAAAATAGGCTTATGGACAAGTAGAGGACGTGCTAGTAAAGGTTAAAGGCCTTTACATCCCTGCTGATTTCATAATCCTAGACACTGGGAAGGATGAGGATGAATCTATCATCCTTGGAAGACCCTTCCTAGCCACAGCAAGAGCTGTGATTGATGTGGACAGAGGAGAATTGTTCTTCAACTGAATGAGGATAACCTTGTGTTTAAAACTCAAGGATCTCCTTCTGTAACCATGGATAGTAAGCATGAATAGCTTCTCTCACTGCAGAGTCAATCAAAGCCCCCACATTCAAACTCTAAGTTTGGTGTTGGGAGGCCACAACCAAACTCTAAGTTTGGTGTTGAACCCCCACATTCAAACTCTAAGTTTGGTGTTGGGAGATTCCAACCTTGCTCTAATTATCTGTGAGGCTCCATGGGAGCTTACTGTCAAGCTATTGACATTAAAGAAGTGCTTTTTGGGAGGCAACCCAATATTATCTAATTATATTTATTTATTTTCCATTGTTATTTTGTGTTTTCTTTAGGTTGATGATCATGTGAAGTCACAAAAACTACTGAAAAATCAAAAACAGAATGAAAAATAGAATGAAAAATAGCACACCCTGGAGGAGAACAGTCTGGCGTTTAAACGCCAGAAACAAGCATCCGTCTGGCGTTTAACGCCAGAAACAGGCACCAAGCTGGCGTTTAACGCCAGAAACAAGCATCTACCTGGCGTTAAACGCCAGAACAGAGCATAGAAGTGGCGTTTAACGCCAGAAATAGGCAGCAGTCTGGCGTTAAACGCCAGGATTGCATGTATAGGGCATTTTACACGTCTAAAGGGTGCAGGGATGAAAAATCCTTGACACCTCAGGATCTGTGGACCCCACAGGATTTCCACATGATCTGTGGACCCCACAGGATCCTCACCACTTCTTCTCTCCCCTTCACACCTTTTCATAACTCTCTTCCCCAAATACCCTTCACTAATCACTTCAATCACTATTTCCCATCACCCCCTCACCACTCACATCCATCTTCTCTTCCCCATAAACCCCACCTACCTTCAAATTCAAAATATTTTCCCTCCCAAACCCAATCCTAATGGCCGAAACTTAACCCTCCCCCCTCCTATATAAACCCCTCATTCCTTCTTCATTTTCACACACCACAACCCTAACTTCTCACCTTGGCCGAAAATACCTCACCCTCCATCTCTTCCATTTTCTTCTTCTTCTACTACCTTCTTTCTTCTTTTGCTCGGGGACGAGCAAATATTTTAAGTTTGGTGTGGTAAAAAGCATAGCTTTTTGTTTTTCCATAACCATTAATGGCACCTAAGGCCAGAGAAACCTCTAGAAAGAGGAAAGGAAAGGCAATTGCTTCCACCTCTGAGCCATGGGAGATGGAGAGATTCATCTCAAAGGTCCATCAAGACCACTTCTATGAAGTTGTGGCCAAGAAGAAAGTGATCCCTGAGGTTCCTTTCAAGCTCAAGAAGAATGAGTACCCGGAGATCCGACTTGAAATCCAAAGAAGAGGCTGGGAAGTTCTCACGAACCCCATTCAACAAGTCGGGATCCTAATGGTTCAAGAGTTCTATGCAAACGCATGGATCACTAGGAACCATGATCAAAGTGTGAACCCGAATCCAAAGCATTGGCTTACCATGGTTCGGGGGAAATACTTAGATTTCAGTCCGGAAAATGTAAGGCTGGCGTTCAACTTGCCAATGATGGAAGAGAACGCACGCCCCTACACAAGAAGGGTCAAATTTGATCAAAGGTTGGACCAAGTCCT
>NC_029788.2:97197632-97212079 GCF_000816755.2 Arachis ipaensis
TTCCTGTTTTTTTATTTTTGAGCTTTATGTTTATTTATATTTGTGTCTTATTACATGATCATTAGTGTCTAAGTGTCTATGTCTTAAAGTTATGAATATGAATCCATCACCTCTCTTGAATGAAAAATATTTTAATTACAAAAGAATAAGAAGTACAGGGTTTCAAATTCATCCTTGAAACTAGTTTAATTATTTTGATGTGGTGACAATACTTTTTGTTTTCTGAATGAATGCTTGAACAGTGCATATGTCTTTTGAAGTTGATGTTTATGAATGTTAAATATGTTGGCTCTTGAAGAATAAGAAAAAAGGAGACATGTTATTTGATAATCTAAAAAATCATAAAAATGATTCTTGAAGCAAGAAAAAGCAGTGAATACAAAAGCTTGCGAAAAAAAAAAGAAAAAGAAAAATAGCGAAAAAAAGAGAAAAAGAAAAAACAAGAAGAAAAAGCCAAAAGCTCTTAAAACCAAAAGGTAAGAGCAAAAAGCCAATAGCCCTTAAAACCAAAAGGCAAGGGTAATAAAAAGGATCCAAGACTTTGAGCATCAGCGGATAGGAGGGCCTAAAGGAATAAAATCCTGGCCTAAGCGGCTAAACCAAGCTGTCCCTAACCATGTGCTTATAGCGTGAAGGTGTCAAGGAAAAACTTGAGACTGAGCGGTTAAAGTCGAGGTCCAAAGCAAAAACAGAGTGTGCTTAAGAACCCTGGACACCTCTAATTGGGGACTTTAGCAAAGCTGAGTCACAATCTGAAAAGGTTCACCCAGTTATGTGTCTGTGGCATTTATGTATCCGGTGGTAATACTGGAAAACAAAGTGCTTAGGGCCACGGCCAAGACTCATAAAGTAGCTGTGTTCAAGAATCAACATACTGAACTAGAAGAATCAATAACACTATCTGAATTCTAAGTTCCTATAGATGCCAATCATTCTGAACTTCAAAGGATAAAGTGAGATGCCAAAACTGTTCAGAGGCAAAAAAGTTACTAGTCTTGCTCATCTGATTGGAGCTAAGTTTCATTGATATTTTGGAATTTATAGTATATTCTCTTCTTTTTATCCTATTTGATTTTCAGTTGCTTGGGGACAAGCAATAATTTAAGTTTGGTGTTGTGATGAGCGGATAATTTATACGCTTTTTGGCATTGTTTTTACATTGTTTTTAGTATGATTTACTTAGTTTTTAGTATAATTTTATTAGTTTTTAAATAAAAATCAAATTTCTAGACTTTACTATGAGTTTGTGTGTTTTTCTGTGATTTTAGGTAATTTCTGGCTGAAATTGAGGGACTTGAGCAAAAATCTGATTCAGAGGCTGAAGAAGGACTGCAGATGCTGTTGGATTCTTACCTCCCTGCACTTAAAATGAATTTTCTAGAGCTACAGAAACTCAAATGGTGCGATCTTAATTGCGTTGGAAAGTAGACATCCAGGGCTTTTCAGCAATATATAATAGTCCATACTTTGCCCAAGTTTAGATGACGCAAACTGGTGTTTAACGCCAGCTTTCTACCCTATTCTGGCGTTAAACACCAGAAACAAGTTACAAACTGGCGTTCAACTCAAAGGACGACCTCTACACATGAAAGCTTCAATGCTCAGCCCAAGCACACACCAAGTGGGCCCGGAAGTGGATTTCTGCATCATTTACTCATTTCTGTAAACCCTAGTAACTAGTTTAGTATAAATAGGACTTTTTACTATTGTATTTACATCTTTGGATCATTTTTAGATCTTTGGAACATTTTTCCTTAGACTTGGGGGCTGGCCATTCGGCCATGCCTAGACCTTATTCTTATGTATTTTCAACGGTAGAGTTTCTACACCCCGTAGATTAAGGTGTGGAGCTCTGCTGTTCCTCATGAATTAATGCAAAGTACTATTATTTTTCTATTCAACTCAAGCCTATTTCTTCTCTAAGATATTCATTCGCACACAAAAATATGATGAATGTGATGATTATGTGACGCTCATCACCATTCTCACTTATGAACGCGTGCCTGACAAACACGTCCGTTCTGCATGAAAGCAAGCTTGAATGCATATCTCTTAGCCTCCTGATTTATGATTAGAGTCTTCGTGGTATAGGCTAGAGTTATTGGCGGCCATTCTTGAGATCCGGAAAGTCTAAACCTTGTCTGTGGTATTCCGAGTAGGATCTGGGAAGGGATGGCTGTGACGAGCTTCAAACTCGCGAGTGCTGGGCGTAGTGACAGACGCAAAAGGATCACTGGATCCTATTCCAGCATGATCGAGAAACGACAGATGATTAGCCATGCGGTGACAGCGCAGTTGGACCATTTTCAATGAGAGGACGGGATGTAGCCATGGACAACGGTGATGCCCAACATACAGCTTGCCATGGAAAGGAATATGAAGGATTGGATGAAGGCAGTAGGAAAGCAGAGATTCAGAAGGAATAAAGCATTTCCCTACGCTTATCTGAAATTCTCACCAATGAATTACATAAGTATCTCTATCTTTATTTTACGTTTTATTTATCTTTTAATTATTAAAACTCTATAACCATTTGAATCCGCCTGACTGAGATTTACAAGGTGACCATAGCTTGCTTCAAGCCAACAATCTCCGTGGGATCGACCCCTTACTCACGTAAGGTTTATTACTTGGACGACCCAGTGCACTTGCTGGTTAGTTGTGCGAAGTTGTGAAAAAGAACTAAGATTATGAACGTGCGTATCAAGTTTTTGGCACCGTTACCAAGGAATGAACAATCACGATTTCGTGCACCAAACCTCAATCAAAGAATCCAATAATGAGTATAAACACAATGATATTAAGATAACATCCCATTTAGAACTCAGCAGCAATACACAGTAAATAAGATGAATAATCCAACACTTATAAGGAAAAAAACAAAAATTACAACGAAAAATAAACTAACTAAACAACTATCTAAACAACTAATTAAAAAAAATGGTTATGGATGATGTTTGGTAGTGTTGGGTGCTGGGTGTGAGGTGGAAAGAAAAGAGAAGAAGGAAAGAAATGGAAAGAAGATGAGAAAAGAAATGTCGTGATGGAAGGGCATCCACGCGTATGCGTATGTCATGTGTACGCGTGGATTGAGGTGAAATGGACACGACGCGTATGCTGGTGCACGGAATTGTGATCACACTTTTCAAAACTCCGCACAAATAACCAACAAGTGCACTGGGTCGTCCAAGTAATACCTTACATGAGTAAGGGTCGATCCCATGGAGATTGCCGGCTTGAAGCAAGCTATGGTCATCTTGTAAATCTTAGTCAGGCGGATTCAATTGGTTATGAGTTTTGATAATTAAAAGATAAATAAAACATAACATAAAATAAAATAAAAATACTTATGTAATTCATTAGTGGGAATTTCAGATAAGCGTTTAGAGATGCTTTGTTGCTTCTGAACCTCTGCTTTCCTGTTGTCTTCTTCCAATCATGCGTGCTCCCTTCCATGGCAAGCTGTATGATCTTCTCGGATGAAAAATACCAGGTACGGTTTTTGCACGGCTAATCAACTGTCGGATTTCTCATCTCGGATGAAAAATACCAGGTACAGCTACCGCACGGCTAATCATCTGTCGGTTCTCACTAGCGTCGGAATAGGATCTCTCTATCCTTTTGCACACTGTCACTGCGCCCAATATTTACAAGTTTGAAGCTCGTCACAGTCATCCCTTCCCGGATCCTACTCGGAATACCACAGACAAGGTTTAGACTTTCCGGATCTCAGGAATGCTGCTAATTGGTTCTAGCCTATACCACGAAGGTTCTAACCTCACGGACTTGGTCCGTGGATCAGAGACCCAAGAGACTATACTCCGACTGTCGTCCAATGACTATGTTGAACATCATGTAGACCACTTGTGGTTGTCAAGCACGCAGATCTTGGCTAAGCAAGTAACGAAGATAGTGGGTGATTGTCACGGGACACCCCTTCATTCTGACTTAAATGAATTAAGTACGAGAGTATATCTTGGAGAAGAAGTAAGCGTGAATTAAAAGAGAAACAATAGTACTTGCATTAATTCATGAAGAACAGTAGAGCTCCGCACCTTAATCTATGAGGTGTAGAAACTCCATCGTAGAAAATACATAAGAGAAGAAGGTCTAGGCATGGCCGTGTGGCTAGCCTCCAAATGTGAAAAATGGCATAAGCTCCCTTTTTACAATAGTAAAAAGTGCTATTTATACTAAACTAGTTACTAGAGTTTACAGAAAATAAGTAACTAAGTGCAGATAGTGCAGAAATCCACTTCCGGGGCCCACTTGGTGTGTGCTTGGGCTGAGCATTGAGCTTTACACGTGCATAAGTCTGTAGACCTCGGGATTAACCCTATTGGTCTTAACAATGTCACAGATTTGCAAGAATTCAGCTAAGAACTGATGAGGATCTTCCAATGGAAGTCCATGAAACTTGCAATTCTGCTGCATTAGAGAAACTAATTGAGGCTTAAGCTCAAAGTTGTTTGCTCCAATTGCAGGAATTGAGATGCTTCTTCCATAGAAGTTGGAAGTTGGTGCAATAAAGTCACCAAGCATCTTCCTTGCATCTCTAGCATTGTTGTTGGGTTCGGCTGCCATATCTGCTTCTTTTTCAAAATTTTCTGTTAGGTCCTCTCCAGAGTGTTGTGCTTTAGCTTCTCTTAGCTTCCTCTTCAGAGTCCTTTCAGGTTCAGGATTAGCTTCAACAAGAATGTCTTTATCCATGTTCCTGCTCATATGAAAAAGAAGAGAACAGAGAGAGAAGAGGAATCCTCTGTGTCACCGTATAGAGATTCCTTTATCTGAGTAGAAGAATAGAAGAATAGAAGAAAGAGGAGATGAGTAATTCGAACAGAGAGAAGAGAGAAGGGTTCGAATTATGAGTAGAAGAGAGGTGTTAGTAATTAAATAAAATAAAATAGAAAGGGATGAGAGAGAGAGAGAGAGTATTCGAATATTAATTAAAAGAAAAAAATATTTTTGTTTTTATTTTAATTATAAGTTAGAATTCGAAATTTAAGAAAAGAAATAAAAGAAAATTGAAACCTAAATAAATTAATTAATTAAAAAGATATTTGAAAAAAAATTTTGTTAGTTTTCGAAATTAATGAGAGAGAAAAGTAGTTAGGTGGTTTTGAAAAAGATAAGAAATAGTAAACTTTTAAAATCAAACAAAAAGTCAAGTAGTTAGTTGAAAAAGATTTGAAAATAAATTTTGAAAAGATAAGAAGTTAGAAAAAGATTTTGAAAATAAAATTTTAAAAAGATATGATTGAAATTTATTTTGAAAAAGAATTTAAAAAGATTTGATTTTTGAAATTAAAGTTGATGACTTGACTAACAAGAAACTAAAAGATATGATTCTAGAAATTAAAGATTGAACCTTTCTTAACAAGAAAGTAACAAACTTGAAATTTTTTTTTGAATCAAAACGTTAATTGTTAGTTAAGTTTTCAAAAATATGAAATAAAAATAAGAAAACGATTTTGAAAATTAATTTTAAAAAATATTTTCGAAAAGAAACATAAAAGAAAAATGAAAAAGATTTGATTTTGAAAATGATTTGAAAAGATAGAATTTTTAAATTGAAATTTTGACTTGACTAATAAGAAACAATTAAATTTTAAAAATCTTTGACTAAGTCAACCCAAAATTTCAAAATTTATGAATAAAACAAGGGAAAGATATTATTTTTTATTTTTTTTGAATTAATGAAGAAAGAGAAAAATAACAAAATGACACAAGACATAAAAATTTAAGATCAAAACAAATAATGCATGCAAGAACACTTTGAATGTCAAGATGAACACCAAGAACACTTTGAAGATCATGATGAACATCAAGAACAAATCTTTGAAAATTTTTAAGAAAAGAAAGACATGCAAGACACCAAACTTAGAAATTTTCAATGTTTAGACACTGAATTCGAAAATGCATATGAAAAACAACAAAAAACACCAAACAAGAAAATCACAAGATTAAACAAGGAAAATTATCAAGAACAACTTGAAGATCAAGAAAGAACACAATGCATGAATTTTCGAAAATTTAAGAAAAATTAAAAACATGCAATTGACACCAAACTTAAAATTTGACACAAGACTCAAACAAGAAACATAAAAAAATTTTTTGTTTTTTATGATTTTATTAATTTTTTTTGTATATTTTTCGAAAAAATTTTTTGGGAATAGAAAATAAAGAAATTCAAAATTTTTAATAAGAATTCCAGTAATCATGCAATGTTAATCTAAAGCTCTAGTCTAAAAGATTAGACATGGCCAAATGGCCAGCCAAGCTTTAGTAAAACACTGTTAATAACAATATCAGATTTAAGAATCCAAAGGTTCATGCAATGTTATTCTAAAGTTTCGGTCCAAAAGAATTAGACATGGCCAAATGTTCAGACAAGCTTTAGCATAACAAATATATACAACAATCCCATAAATAAGAATTCAAAGGCTCCTTCAATAGCTGCAATGATAAGTTAAAGCTTCGGTCCAAAAAATTAGACATGGCTTAATAGCCAGCCAAGCTTTAACATATCATCATGAAGCTAGAAGGTGGAATTCATTCTTAAGAATTTTGATGAGTTTTTAGAAAACTAAAATCTTTTTTTTTTTCGAAATTAAAAATAAAACGCTTAAACATAAAATAAAATTACCCAATCAAAGCAACAAGATGAACCGTCAGTTTTTCAAACTCGAACAATCCCCGGCAACGGCGCCAAAACTTGGTGCACGGAATTGTGATCACACTTTTCACAACTCCGCACAACTAACCAGCAAGTGCAATGGGTCGTCCAAGTAATACCTTACGTGAGTAAGGGTCGATCCCACGGAGATTGCCGGCTTGCAGCAAGCTATGGTCATCTTGTAAATCTTAGTCAGGCGGATTCAATTGGTTATGAGTTTTGATAATTAAAAGATAAATAAAACATAACATAAAATAAAATAAAGATACTTATGTAATTCATTGGTGGGAATTTCAGATAAGCGTTTAGAGATGCTTTGTTGCTTCTGAACCTCTGTTTTCCTGTTGTCTTCTTCCAATCATGCGTGCTCCCTTCCATGGCAAGCTGTATGATCATCTCAGATGAAAAATACAAGGTACGGTTTCTGCAAGGTTAATCAACTGTCGGATTTTTCATCTCGGATGAAAAATACCAGGTAAAACTACCGCACGGCTAATCATCTGTCGATTCTCACTAGCGTCGGAATAGGATCTCTCTATCCTTTTGCACACTGTCACTGCGCCCAACATTCGCAAGTTTGAAGCTCATCACAGTCATCCCTTCCCAGATCCTACTCGGAATACCACAGACAAGGTTTAGACTTTCCGGATCTCAGGAATGCTGCTAATTGGTTCTAGCCTATACCACGAAGGTTCTAACCTCACGGACTCGGTCCGTGGATCAGAGACCCAAGAGACTATACTCCGGCTGTCGTCCAATGACTACGTTGAACATCATGTAGACCGCTTGTGGTTGTCAAGCACGCGGATCTTGGCTAAGCGAATAACGAAGATAGTGGGTGATTGTCACGGGTCACCCCTTCATTCTGACTTAACTGAATTAAGTACGAGAGTATATCTTGGAGAAGAAGTAATCATGAATTGAAAGAGAAACAATAGTACTTGCATAATCTAATCTGCTTACCGATGATCGGTCTTGATCTTATCTTGGGATTGGACTGGTTATCCGAAAACCATGTCCTGCTTGATTGTTCTACCAAGTCGGTGTACTTTATGCCAGAGGATACAGAAGGGCCGGTTGTGGTGAATAATTATTACTTGAATTCAATGATGGTGAACTGTTCTGGAACCGAATGTCAGGGTATCGTTCGAGTTACGGTTTTTGTTTACCCCTTTTTCTACTAGTTATACTAGTTATAATCAATTATTCATACTACTATACGTACTAAATTTTTGTTTTAGAGGTCGTAATACCTTGCCATCTCTGTCTTATGACTTAAGCATAAGACTCTGTATGGTAGGGTGTTACACCAGCCTCCAAATGTGAAAAATGGCATAAGCTCCCTTTTTACAATAGTAAAAAGTGCTATTTATACTAAACTAGTTACTAGGGTTTACAGAAAATAAGTAACTAAGTGCAGATAGTGCAGAAATCCACTTCCGGGGCCCACTTGGTGTGTGCTTGGGCTGAGCATTGAGCTTTACACGTGCATAGGCCATTTCTAGAATTAAATGCCAGCTTGGATGCCAGTTTGGGCATTTAACTCCAGTTCTGATGCTAGTTCTGGCGTTTTACGCCAGAAAAGGGTCTCTGACTGGCATTTTAATGCCAGTTTGGGCCATCAAATCTCGAGAAAAGTATGAACTATTATATATTTATGGAAAGCCCAAGATGTCTAATTTCCAATGCAATTGAGAGCGCACCAATTGGGATTTTGTAGCTCCAAAAAATCCATTTCGAGTGCTGTAGGGTCAGAATCCAACAGCATCTGCAGTCCTTTCTCAGCCTCTAAATCAGACTTTTGCTCAGATCCCTCAATTTCAGCCAAAAAATATCTGAAATTACAGAAAAACACACAAACTCATAGTAAAATCCAGAAATGTGATTTTTGCATAAAAACTAATAAAAATATAATAAAAAGTAACTAAAACATACTAAAAACTATATAAAAACAATGCCAAAAAGGGTATAAAATATCCGCTCATCATACGTGTAGGTTACGCGTACGCGTAGGCTACGCATACGCATGCATGGCAACCCAGAGAGGGGACGCGTACGCGTGCGGTGCGCGTAGGCGTGAGTGGCCTTGCGTGAAAGGCACAATGTTCGCGCGATGCAGGCACAACTCTCGGGAAAATGGCTTCGAGGTGAAATTTTTGCATCCACGTGTACGCGTGGGTGACGCGTGTGCATGGATAGTCGAAAATGCTTGTTTCACACGTACGCGTGAAGCACGCGTGCGCGTGGGTTGATGCTCTGTTTTTCAAAATTTTTCATGTTTTTGCACCAAACCGAGCATTTCAAACCTCCAAACAGCTACCAAAACACCATAAAACCTTATTCAGCATACTAACTACCAAATAAACTCAACAAACTAATCAAAATATGAAATTAGACCTATTTTACTAATATTTACAAAAGATAAAATGAAAAGATTTTACCATGGTGGGGTGTCTCCCACCTAGCGCTTTTGTTTATTGTCCTTAAGTTGGACTTATGGGGAGCTCCTCTCAAGGTGGCTTGTGCTTGAATTCTTCTTGGAACTCCCACCAATGCTTGGTTCTCCATTGTGCCCCAAGATTTCGCATGAGTTACACCAAGTCTTGATGGAGTTCGTCACAAGCTTGGGACTCCCAAAGTTGATCCTCTTTTTGTAATCTGGGATCCCACGCTTTATTTTCACACCCGTCTTGAAGTTTATCATTATTGGTCCATCCAGGTGGCAAGCAAGATGAATTCTCAATGAAGTGCCCAACAATCCTCCTAGACCCATCTAGTTGAGTACTATTCCAACCTTTATATTTCATATTTGATGTATCAACCATAATGAGCCTTGATTTGCAACGCCAACCACGAAACATCTTTCTTTGCACTTTATCCCGCAAAGCATCCTAAGTTGACCATCCGTTTCAAGCAAGCCATACTCAAGTGGGACAATAAAGCTAATAGAGATGAATTTTACCCACTCAAGTGAAGGAGTAGATGACAACCTAGGTAAAGAGGCTTCCAAAGATCTTAACAAAGCGTATCCAACTCCCGTCCTTCTCTTTCTAAGGACTTTCACCTCTTCACAAGTTTTCTCAAATGTAATCCTTTCTTCAACAATTTTATCTAAGCCTTTTTCCTTACTCAAATCATAATTGGGAGGATGAGAAAAACTTACCTCCACAAGACTTTCAAATCCACCGGAAGCAGGTTCTTCATGCTCAAAGGATTCTTCGCCACTAAGACTTGATGCTTGACCTTCATCACCAAGGGAACTCAATTCTTGCTCTATCCCGTCCAATTCTTCATATGAAATATGCCTTGGAGGTTGTGCACATTCCTCCTTAGCATCAAATTCAATCTTCTTGGAGGGGTTTTCTTCAACTATATGTTCCCATGGAGGTTCCGCATCTCCTAAGTCTTCAACCCCTTCTTCCTTTACTTCAACAATCCTAGCTTCCTCCAATTGTTCCAACACAAAGCAACTTCCCTCATTTCCTCCCAGAATTTCCAATCTATTCTTCATGCTATGCTCTTCCTTGGATTCTTCACATGTAGCCATGGGAGTACTTTGGGTTCCCAAGCATTGGGATGCTAACCGGTTTACCACCTCGTCCAAGGCGGCTGTGAATTGTTGTACATCCCTTTTTATCTCCTCTTGTCCTTGAAGAAGAACGCCAAGGATGTCATCCATTGGAGGTTGGGGTGGATGAGAGGGCTCATTGTCTTGGGGAAAGGGTTCATAATAGGAAGATGGTTCTTCTTGGTCGGGTTGTGGTGGTTCAACACTTTTCACTTTTTTCACTTGTTGCACAACACACTCCATGGTTACTTGAAGTTGATCCAAGGTTTCCTTGAGACGATCCCTTGACTCTTGTTCCACTTGGATAACATGATTAGGATCATATGGCTCTTGGATCGATGGACATGAATACTCTTCCATGGAAGGTTGTGGTTGAAAGTAGCATTCATATTGTGAGTGGAAATTTTTATACATTAGAGGTGGTTCATCTTGGTAATAATATGGAGGGGGTGGCTCTTGAAAGTGGTGATGTTGGGATGGTGGTGGCCCTATATATGGTTTATATGGCTCATATGGTTGATAGAATGGTGGATATGGATTAGGGTCATATGAAGGTGGTTGGTGAAAAGGGCCTTGTGGGTATGGTTGAGGGTTATGTTGAGGATAAGGTTCATAGGCACATGGTGGTGGTTCCTGAAAGTCACAAGGAGATTCACCATAGCCGTTGGATTGATATGCATTATAGAATGGCTATTGTTCATAGTGCATTGGTGGAGGTTGTTGCCAATAGAATTGATCATATGCATATGGCTCCTCCCACCTTTGATTGTCCCATCCTTGATGCACATTCTCATTGAAGCTCCCATTTCCTACAACATAGTTAGAACCAAACTCATAGCCAAAGTGAGAATTCATGATAGCAAGAGAAAATAACAACAAAAACTAGTACAAATAAAGAAAACACATTCCTACAACTATCAAAAACTAACAAAGAAGCAAAAGGCAAACATATTCACAATATTCACATATATACAATAACTAATAACAAGGCACGCAATTGCAACTCCTCGGAAACAGCACCATTTTGATGAATGAATTTTTGACGATTTAGAATTTCACAAATGAAATCTCGTTGCTAGTATAGTTTCTAAACCAACAAAGAATCCTCTCATACAAAAATTTGGTTGTCACAAGTACAAACTCCTATAAAAATAACCGAAGTATTCAAACCTCAGGTCGTTCTCCCTAGAAATTGTAATGAAGTGTTCAAATTATTGGCTATGAAGCATCTTTTGGGGTTTTTGAGATAAGAAACAAGAAATGTAAATGGAAAAGGAAATAAACTAACAACTAACAAAGCTCTTGGCAAGGTATGAGAACTAGAAGTCCTATCCTCATTATCCTCCTCAATTGTGACAACAATTTTCCATTGCTCCCACTTAGTTAACCTCTAACTATGAAGGAAAGTCAAGTGGATGAATTAACTTGATTCCACAAGTCCTAGCCTAATCATGATGAAAGACTAGCTTTAGGGGTATTCAAGTTAATTAGAAACTTCCAATTATCAATCAACAAAGGAGTTTGATAACTCAAGAGTCACCAATTACTCTACCTAGGCCAAGAGGAACAAAATCTAACTCATAACTAAAAGAGGCATTTCAACAAACACATAGAAGGCAATAAAGGTAAACAACATGAATTGCAAGAATTAAAGAGAGATCTAACTACAAAGGCAATAGATCCATAATAGAAAATCAAAGCAACATGAAAAGACATGGAAATCATAAATTGCATTGAAAGAGAAATAGAGATCTACATAAGAATTCATAAAGCAAAAGGAAAATTGAAGCAAGGGAAGAAGTAGATCTAGATCTAAGAAATTAACCTAAACCTAATCCCAATTCTAGAGAGAAGAGAAAGCTTCTCTCTCTAGAAACTAACTTTCCCTCCAAAACTAAAACTAAACTAACTAGTTGACTAGATGGTTGATCCCTCTTCATTCCTTGGGTTAAATAGCATCAGAAATGAGTTGAAATTAGGCCTGGAAAGCCCAGAAATCGCCTCCAGCGGATTCACTTTAAGTGGGTCACGTGCGAGCACCGATGCGTACACGTACAGCACGCGTGCGCGTTGCTTGACAAATTGCTATCCACGCATACGCATCATGTGCGTGTACACGTCGCCATGCGACCTCATCGTTTCACGTGTGCGCATCTGCTGCGCGTGCACATGGAGTGAATTTCTTCCAATCTTGATTTTCCATGATTTCTCCACTTTTCATGCTTTCCTCTTCATTCCTTTGATCCATTCCTAGCCTTTTTAACCTGAAATCACTCAACAAACATCATCAAGGCATCTAGTGGAATCAACGGTGAATTAAATTTAACCAATTAAGGGCCTAAAAAGCATGTTTTCACACCTAAGCACAAATTAGGGGACAATCATGAAACTATGCTATTTCATTAAATAAATGTGGGTAAAAGGTCATAAAATCCCCTAAATTGAGCACAAGATAAATCCTATAGATCAATGGCAATCTTTTATCAACCTTTAGGCAACACTTTTTAAATGTTTTCTCAGCTTCAAAATGTTGTAGTGCATATAGATGAAACTACTAATCTTAATTAATTGATAATTCTTGATTTATAATGGATGTAGCTGCTTGATTCTTGATTCTTGTTTGTTGATTGTTAATAGATTCTGTTGTTTAAGTAAATTGTTGATGGATGTAGTTTTTTGTGCATTCTAGTTATAGATGAAACTCTGTCAAAATTTCTAAAAAAATATAAATATAATTGAAGTTTATAGATTACTTTGAATAAACTTTTAGTAAACTATTAATTTTAAGTTTTTCATTGATAGGTTCATACCAAATAACAATGCAAGTACACAGATGTGTACTAATGTCATCAAGCTGATGTACGACCATTCATGGCTGAACTACAAGAAGATCCCAACTGAGATCAGAGAGCGATGATTTCAGAAGTGAGTGGTAAGAACCTAACATATTCAAACCTTAGAGTTAGTTTATATCTTCTCTTTTGTTTAATTATATATTTAATTTTGATTAACTCATGCTAAATATTCTTTCTGCAGGAGAAATTTATATGGAACAAGACTTACGATCTCATGATCAGGAAGATCTTCGACCATCGGATGGCTAGGCGGCTTCAGTAGATGTTGGAGGACGTACGTGAGCACCGTGACCACCTCACCATTTAGCTCCTACAGGACATTCAAAAGGCACTATATGCCCATTGGGAGACTAATGAGGGGTTCAAGCATTGCCGTCTCACCAACAGAGCTAACAGGCATCGGCCAGGACATCGAAGTATACCAGTGGGTCAGCGACTTTCATGAAGACTAAGGTCAAACTGGTAAGTAACTTGTTTCATTTTGTTATTAAGCTCGTTTAGTCTTAATATAATGTCATTATTACTTAGCTTAACATGTGGTTTCAAAATGTGTAGTCTAAGTTGTTGGATCGTGAGGCGAAAGCAAAGACCTTCAAGTATACTCATACGTTGGAGAACAAGGAGAGATTTGCCGATCAACGGGCCGTTGATCATTACGTGAGTAAACATCATGTGATATACCATTTTTAGATTAAATGCAATCCTAATCAGAAAATGTGTTACACAGCAGTCATAGATCCTTACCAGGTTTAGCGCGAGGCCATATCTGAGCCGTATAAGAATCGTGTGTGCAGGCTGGGATCGTTCTTTGCCAACAACCTCTACACATCTACATTGAGACATTCATCCGCCTCTGTCACCAGTTGGCCTATCGATCCCGAGGATGGCGTGGATTTGAGGGAGCAGGTGCTGCTCCTCACTTGGAGTCTTCACCAATAAGCTTAACAGTTGCAGGAGTTTGAGGAGAGGTATCAGGTGATGCTCTCACGCATGGCAGACAAAGATGACCTCAGGCTGGAGTGGAGGTAGGAGCTGGAGCGGCTTCAGCGGATGGAGCAACACATGGCACCGTACGAAGATCAGATGCACACTGGTGGCAACGGCACTAATGGAGGGGCACAGACATCACCGCCTAGGCCGCCGCCTCAGCAGTAGGACCAACGGGACGATGACGACGACTTTCAATGACTAGGTTTTTTTTATACATTATTTGATTGTATCATACCTTTGTTATTTGACTTTTTATTTTAGTTGTACGCTTGATAATTTAACATATTTGACTTCTATTATTTAGAATTTGACTACTAATTGTGCAAAAAATAAATTTATATAAAAAAATTTAGAATTT
>NC_029788.2:97212170-97213130 GCF_000816755.2 Arachis ipaensis
ATTTCATTAAAAAATATAAAAAAAAAAAGAAATTGAACTTACCGTCGGATTTTCTGGAGGAAAAATCCGACAGTAATAATGCTGGGACAAAATAGTTTCGCGCCAAAGTTACCATCGGAAAAAATCCGTTGTTAACTAACACCAATATTCATAGCTTAAAAAACCAATTCCGCTACAAGTTACCAGCGGATAGCAAAATCCGGCAGTAAACATTTACCGGCGAGGTTTATACCGTCAGATTGTATCCGACGGTAAATTATTACCGGCAGATTATGTTCATTTTTTTGCCGGTAAATCCGACGGTACTCAGTATTTTTCTTGTAATGTTCAGCCATGATTCTTATGTGGACATTAAACATCATGCGCGCATGCTCATCGTCATCCAACCAAAACACACGAAACCGAAATACTGTATTTTCCATCGGTGCTAATCTATACCCAATTCTCCCATTAGCATCCAAGCTCGTCAATACTAGGCTCTTTAGCTTAGACAAAGAACCTAATCGACGAGTGTGCATTAGGATAGGACTATCACACTCGAAAATAATCCCATCGTCACTATTTCTCATGTGACAATTAGGATATACACTCATAAAAATATATTCACCATTAGACATTTTTATGAAACCTATTGAAAGAACAAAGAAAAATGGGTAAGAAGTGATATATTTGTGACCATGGCTAATACTTGCAGATCCTTTTATAGCTGAGTTAAATTTGTCGTACTATATCTTGTTTACAGTATAAACGAAGTTATTGTGACTTTATCTGGTTTACACTGTAAACGAGATATGTTGAGGCCCTCCTCTGACACGTGTTGCATATACACCCGTTTTCTTTGTTTAAGAAACGTATCTTATCTTGTTTACAAAGTGTAAACGAGTACGTGTATTATTAAATTATTTACATTGTAAATAAGATATACAATGTTATATAAAATAGTAAATTACTTACAAATTA
>NC_029788.2:97215885-97221667 GCF_000816755.2 Arachis ipaensis
TAATTTCATTAAAAAATATAAAAAAAAAAAGAAATTGAACTTACCGTCGGATTTTCTGGAGGAAAAATCCGACAGTAATAATGCTGGGACAAAATAGTTTCGCGCCAAAGTTACCATCGGAAAAAATCCGTTGTTAACTAACACCAATATTCATAGCTTAAAAAACCAATTCCGCTACAAGTTACCAGCGGATAGCAAAATCCGGCAGTAAACATTTACCGGCGAGGTTTATACCGTCAGATTGTATCCGACGGTAAATTATTACCGGCAGATTATGTTCATTTTTTTGCCGGTAAATCCGACGGTACTCAGTATTTTTCTTGTAATGTTCAGCCATGATTCTTATGTGGACATTAAACATCATGCGCGCATGCTCATCGTCATCCAACCAAAACACACGAAACCGAAATACTGTATTTTCCATCGGTGCTAATCTATACCCAATTCTCCCATTAGCATCCAAGCTCGTCAATACTAGGCTCTTTAGCTTAGACAAAGAACCTAATCGACGAGTGTGCATTAGGATAGGACTATCACACTCGAAAATAATCCCATCGTCACTATTTCTCATGTGACAATTAGGATATACACTCATAAAAATATATTCACCATTAGACATTTTTATGAAACCTATTGAAAGAACAAAGAAAAATGGGTAAGAAGTGATATATTTGTGACCATGGCTAATACTTGCAGATCCTTTTAGTTAAATTTTAAATTTGTCGTACTATATCTTGTTTACAGTATAAACGAAGTTATTGTGACTTTATCTGGTTTACACTGTAAACGAGATGGCCCTCCTCAAAGCTTTAAGCTTTTGTAATTTAATGAAATTATTCAAAGTTGATTTACTTTATTATTTTGACGTTGAATGATTTTGTAGTATCAAGACAACGTTTATAGTTAAAAAATCCCTTGGAGCTGGCTTTTGGTTTCCCCGCGAGGAAACATAACTTTTTTTTGTTAACTTTTATGAATTGTTGTTCGTATGTGTTGGAATTAATTAATAGTGTAAGCTTTTGTAATTTAATGAAATTATTCAAAGTTGATTTACTTTATTATTTTGACGTTGAATGATTTTGTAGTATCAAGAAGTTTTACAACGTTTATAAAGAATTGGTTGTTACAAAAGATGATCCTAGACCTAGTCATGAACTTTATGCTAATTAATTTTAATGGCATACAAAATTTTGTTCGATGTAATATGGACATGAGGGCCCTAAGACCTATGATCTTAATCAACTTCATAATTGGACAACCTATGGTGCACGCCACCATATTTTATGTTCGCAAAATGAATGTGAACACAATCAACGAATCACGTATCTTATCACATACAAGCCTTGTATGAAACCATAATAGGAAGCTTGCAAGGAAACAGCCTAAAGCTTGGAAGAAGCATTTGCATCAACGATAGTTGATTGCTGGAGAGGGGAAGATGCGTTTTGTGGCCCATTGAATGGGTCTCAACAGTTGAGCTCTCTTCTTGCGCCAGAACCAAATGGCAGCGCTGTACTGCTCGTTGCGAATCTTTCGAGTAGCTGCCCTCCAATCATACTTCTCCATCTCTTGGCGTGCAGCTTTTCCCATGGTTTCCCTCAACTCTCTGTTAAGCAACAAGGGCTCCAATTTGCTCATGCAGTCTTCAAGATCTCCCGGAGTGTAGAGATAGCCAATTTTTCCCTCTTGATCTGTAGGGATTATGTCCGGAATTCCTCCGGCTCGTGCTCCCACCACAGGAATCCCCGAAGACATGGCCTCCAAAACAACAAGCCCAAGCGTCTCTGACTCCGAAGGCATAACGAAAACATCTCCACTAGCATATGCTTGGGAGAGTTCTTCGCCTCCCAACATTCCTGTGAATACTACAGGCATATCTTCAAACATTTTCTCCAGCTCCTCCCTGGTGATAAAGAACTCATGTTATTACTGCTACTTCTCAAAACATTTTATATGCAACTTTGCTTCATTTAAAATCGAGGTAAGTAATATAGAAAGACCAAATTACATTAACTTTGATTTTTGACCATTACACAAGGCACTTTTCTATCTAAATTGTTGGGGGATAAGCAGAGACTTCTACTATTGTGGGGGATAGGAAAAGGAAGGTTTGTTAAACTTTCTTTGTTTCTGAGTTGTGTTATGTGTGCATATATTGCAATGAGACCCTGTGCCAGTTCACACAGACTCTATTGTTCTTTGGAATGTGAATTCCACATGATTGGATCAATATCCCATCGAATGTAATATCAGTTAGGGATCTTTCAGTTTTAACACTCAGGATACACCTTTGAACAGAAATACAAAGTAGAGATATAGATTAAAGTCACCTGTAAGGCCCATCTCCAATAAAAGCAATTCGTGCTTCAGGAAGCTTATCCATGATCCTGTCGAAACATGTCATTTGTTTTTAGTGCTGTCCCAATTTATATTTTGCAAAATCAAGATCATCTGGAAAATATTAATTTGCAATTTTGTAAAACTCAAGTTAGGCATATTTACAAGATCAAGTTACCTTTTGAGAAAATCTAAACTCTTCTCAACTCCAAGCCGTCCAACATGAATTATCAAGGGTTTCTCCGGTTCACCATTGCTGTATGACAAATGCTAAATAATAAGATGAAATTCCATCGTGGTTAAAAACCGGTACATAATGTAAACATGATAAAATTGCCGAACCTCAGTCTTAATCGCATTTCATGCGAGCGGTATCGAGGATGGAAGCTGTCAGAATCAACACCCTTGTTCCAAAGTCGAATCTTGTTAGCTGGACATAAACATGAGAAACAAGTCAATCAAAACTTCGTCACATTGCCAATGGCATATCAATATATGGTTTTGTTCGGATGCTTTTATCGACAGAGCATGGACAAGAGCTTTTAATGTTAACCTGCTGTTACTCTAGCTGCTAGGAGATCCCTTGCAATGGCAACCGATGGAACTAGAGTGAGATCAGCTGCTCTATGTAGAAATTCTATATAAAACAGAAAACTTGATGTTACAATCAAATATTTGAGTCTGAAATGTGAAACGGAAGCAAGACAGTGTACATACTTATGACCAACCACATGGGTTTCACCAGCCAGCTAAATGTATATCTTGGAATGTAACTGAAAGCAACATAAAATCAGCCACTATAACAGAGAGCAGTTCTGACATGATAATATCATAACATAACAATGGTAAGCAGAAAAGCCATGCAATCTTAAATGGTAAATATATCCAGAAAATCTGAACCTGGAACCAAACTTACACTGGTACATGTGTATGATAGGACATGACAATAGGAACAGAGAGAAGTTTTGCAATGATAAGAGCACCGAAAACCTAAGATTAAGGCAATGTCCGAGTTACAAAGCAAGGAATATACATTTAAAGCTAAACTATCCTTTATAAACATTAACGAATGCAGAGATAAAGGAACTGCAAACCAACCATTATGCCAGGTGATGACGCATGTATTATGTCAGGCTTGAACCGGGCAACCGCTGAAATTATTCTTGGACTGAGAGCCAAGGAGAGAGGTACCTTCTGATACCACGGGCAGGGGAAACTGCATTTTGTTTATTTAATTTAATTGAGAACTGTTATTATAAGGCAATAGTTGTCGAAGCAAACTAGTAATCATAGCCAGTAAGAACATTTTCAACTTGGCAAATCCTAAATGAATAATATCACATTGTCAAACTGTATAAATGATGATAAATAACCGAGAGAATTACATCATATGGAAATTTGAAAATAAGTACATTCACAAATTTAGAAATTACAAGCAGGGCAACTGGATGAGAAAGAGAAAAACAAGTAAATAAAAGAGATTAAGAGATCAATGTTTACAACCTCCGGGATCCAATTAATTTAGCGCCATAAAATTCCTTGGGCACTCCTTCATGTGTTGTCACAACCAATACCTATATAGCCCAATGAAAAACAACTAGTTAGTTTACATTTTCGAATGAAAACTTCATGATGCAGACTCTATCATGCCCAAATTTTCTCTGAATCAGTGTGGATAAAGGGGAACACAAACATGCATACAAAGAAGCCAAGTAAGTAGGAAAATTTACCTCATCTCCCATTTCACGGAGATGCTTAATAAAATTCTGGAACCGATTTTTGTATCCAGAGACATATCTGTGACATAGACATAGCTTGTGAATACATATAAGAGATGTTTCTTACGAATGATTACCATAGAAAAGTGCCAAGTATTCAATTTCATTTTTTTTTTTTTTGCAAACAGAAACTAGAAAGTGTGGTAGATAAAAATTTGCCAATTGCATTTCGAAAATTTTATGCCACGTCAGACAATCATCAGTTGAACTATTTTATAATGAAATATTCCTGAGTCTGAGAAGCGGCATGGTATAACAGCTAAAATTATAACCTTTCGTTTTGCAAGACTACACAACAAATAAGAAGCTAATATAATATATATCTAGAACAAATTTAGATGAACTCATCTCTCAATGCATTTGATATATAAAGCTGCAATTTCAACAAAATGCCAATCAAAGCAGATATTTCTAAATGATAATATAAGCAAGCAAAGGTAAAGTAGAATCACTAATTAGAAAATATAAGTTCATATGAACCAGATGTTGAACTTGATCAGAAAATCCTGACTTTTGATACAAACCCACACTGCAACACAATCAAATCATCAAATGTTACTACTTAACTAATCAGGAGTTGGTTGGCAAGTTTGATTGATTTATAAGCAAAAAAAGAAAAAAAAAAAAAAAGAAAACAAAATTTCATTGTTTAAAAAGGTTTCTTCCTGGATTACTCTTACTTTACAAAACCATAAACTAATATTAATTATTAAAAAGATCCTGTGCTGACTAACTGTTATACTTTTATAACTTTTGACTAATGATAAACGCTATCCAATAATCACAAAGTCAACACTCGACACGGCAATTTCAATAGCTATAGCAATAATCCAAAACCCAATGTTTTGTAATTCTAGAACAGAACAAAGTAAAAAGGGTTTCAATTTCAAACGATGAAGCAATAACAGCAAAAAGGTGGGGGACTCACGCAAAAGGAGAAGGCTCAACAAAGAGAGCAATTCGACGAGGCCTTGAATGGTTCTCAGAAGGAGGACCCTCTTCTCCTTCCTCCTCACGCAATTCTTGATCTGATATGCTCATTTTTCCAGCTCCAAGAACCACACTTTTCCTACTCTTGAATGTCCTTGGACTCTGCAGAGAGCACAATCGCGCTCCCCTGCAGAAAAGAGTAATCGGTTTCGCTCCAATTGGCTGAAAGAGTTGCAATTTACCGGAATTTGAAGAAGAAGGTGGGGAGGGAGATGAACGAAAGTTCGGGGAGAGAGAGGGATTTATAGAGAGAGAAGTGGCGGCCATGGTTGTTGGAATTCAGAAAATTTGTTGTTGAAGATAGAATAGAATCAGATATGGTTCAGTGGTGGTGTAAGCGGGAAATAAGTCAAATAACTAATAAGGGGAAAGAGAGAAATAGAGAGAGAATCAATCCGGGGAAATTGGAAAAGGGATATGGTATTCTTAATGGTGGCGCCGTTTGGCGGTAGTGATTGGCGAAGGAGTGAAGTGTTATGGTAATTGAAAAGGAAGGTACCTCAGGGGGAACATGACAACATGTTACATATGCGGATGTGCCTCCGTGAAATTTCATTGGATGTTAGGAATTAGGATCACTTTTGTTTAGTCGATAAAGAAAAGAGTAATGTTAGGTAATAATTTATTTTTAGTCAAATTAATTAATTTTTTAAAATTATTTTTTTATTTTAAATTAT
>NC_029788.2:97221999-97259965 GCF_000816755.2 Arachis ipaensis
ATTAAAATAATTTAGACTGTTTACAAAACTAAATATAATATGAAATAAAATTGATTCAACATTATAGACTATTTTTTTTTGAAAAAAAATAACAAAAAACATTAGTTGGGTTCAATTCTATTTAATCTAATTAACATTTCTATTTATATTTTCTTTTCAGTTTTCCTGTTTCGTTAAAAGTGGCAAAAATATAGAATGAAATGGGAGTTTTTTTTTGTTTTTGTGACTTAAATAAACTAAACAAAGAAAAAAAACAAGAAAAATAAAGGAACTGTTTAAATAGAAAGACAATCTCTTTTAAGACTACTCTTAAACTCCTTCCAAGGAGAAGGAAGTTCTACATCATGAAGTTGTAACCTCATCGCCATCTTTGCTATAGTGTCTGCCACTGTGTTTGCATCTCTCATAATCAAATGAAAGTCAACACACAAATTCCAATGCATCATATCCCTTATTTTGAGTACTTACGGATCAATAAACCCAAAATTATCTTGGTGGTTAGTAACAAGATTAAACACTTCCACACAATCCGTCTCACAAATAACATCTCGCTGACCCACATCCCAATCTAAGAGATATCCTCTCCAAATAGCAAACAATTTTCCTTGAAAAATACTGTTACTTTCAATCATTCCCAAACATCTCATTTGCCAACTCCCATTATAATCTCTAATAACGCAAGCGAAACCAACACTATCACCCAAACCAAGATAACTAGCATCACAATTAATCTTGAAAGTACAAATGGATGGGGATTCCAAAAACCATTTAGAATAGAGGGAAGGGACATATGTTATGATTCAAAAGTATTCCTAAGTTCCGTTTCTGAAGCTAATGCTAGATAAATCACTTTTTCCAGAGGCCAAGTCACATGAGCATTAAAGATGTCATTATTCTTTACTCGCCATATCCACCAAAGTCCCGAAAAGAATCTGGACGGATGCTCTCTGCTATGATACAAGAACCAGTTCTTCAAATCCAGAGGATGACAAAAAATATCCAACCTATGCCATACAAGCTGAGCTTTTGGACAATCTCGAATACAATGTAAAACCGATTCCTGGCTAGAAAGACATCTTGGGCACCTATTCGATGACGACATACCTCTTCTGAAGCGAAAACTTTCAGTAGGAAGAGCCTTCTTAAGACATAGTCAAGCTAAAAATTTATGCTTTTCCAGAACAAGTTGGCGCCAAAGCCAATTCTCCTGCTCCTTCCAACCAAACAGCTGCTTACACAACCACAAATAGCCATTGCGTGAATCATAGACTTTGGCAGCAGACCCAAACCAATACCAACCCACTTCCAGACCTGCTTGCACATCTAGATTGTAAGAAAGAATATTACCTTTCAGATTTTAAGATAAAGGAGAATAAAGAGTATCCAAATGTCACCTACCAACCTACCAGATATTCTGTATCCAGAGGTTCGAATAAGAAATGTGAACATAATCCATCTCATTGGATAACTGCCATTCTCTCTTCCATCTAGAAAACCAAAAATTCTGGTTTAAATCCCCAATACACCAAGCAAACCCATCCTTCAACATTTCCCAAGCCTTACAAAGACTCCTCCAAATGGGAGACTCCTTGTTCTTAGGACAACCAAAACAGTCATATAGGGATGATCGGTATTCGGTATCCAACAATTGGACCCAAAACCTGTCAGGCTGTTGGAAAAAAATCCAAACTAGCTTCCTAAGAAGAGCAATAGTCACACAATAAGGATCTCTAATCCCCAAACCTCCATGTATTTTTGGAGTAACCAGTACCTTCCAACTAACAAGTTGCAATCCTCTTCCATCAACTTGTCCTTTCCAAAGAAAATTCCTCATCATAGACTCCAATTTACTAATGATTCCTTTCGGAAAAATAGATACCTGCATCTGGTACGTGGGAATAGCGGCTGCAACAGAATTAACCAAGCAGAGTCTACCAGCCCGATTGAGTAAGCTCCCTTTCCAGCTTGTTAGTCTACCCCGAATCTTATCCAAGACACCATTGAAAGCTGAACGGGTCACCCTAGAATGGCTAAGGGTAACCCCAAGATACTTGTCCAAGTCTTGGACAAATCTGATAGAAGACACCACAGTGAAGATCTCTTTTCTTGTTGCAGAGACATTCTTAGAGCAAAGCGCTTTAGACTTCTCCATATTAATCTTCATCCCAGATGCTTTGTAAAAAGTCTCTAAAACCAACATCACATTTTGCACTTATTTCTTTGTAGCTTTACAGAATAAAAACAAGTCATCCACAAACATTAAGTGGGATATTCTTGGTCCCCCTCTAGAAACAGCAACCGACTTCCACAAGTTTAAATCAACCTGATGACTAATAAAGCATACAAATCTTTCCATACACAACACAAAAAGATAGGGTGACATAGGGTATCCTTGTACAAAGATAATTTTTTCTAAAACATGTGAACTATAAATGCTTATTAAAGTTTTTGAACTTGTATGCACCGAGATACATTAGCTTTATAGTTTGAAAGACCTTTTGTTAAATATTTAAAACAACTTTAGAATATAATTCTAATTTTGTTAGATGAAAAAATGGTAGAGACAAAGATCAAGGTAGAATCAATAACAGTTATGGTTATAATTATGGTAGAGACAAAGCAAGATTTAGTGAGAGACACACATGCCAAGCGTGTGCAAAAGTTGGTCACACTACTTTGCAATGTTGGTGTTTGATAGGCAGTATGATTGTTCTTCAAAGCATAATTCAAAATCCGGATAGTGAAGCAGTGGTGTATGATCCAAAATTCCATCAAGATAGTGAAGCATTACACAACATAATATCAGATTTGTCACATTTGATCAGAGGTTCCTACCAAGGCAATGAGCCCGTGAGAGTAGGGATGAAAAAAAACCTCGAATCTATGGAGCCTGCGAGAAATACCTACGATGGGAGCAAAATGGAGACTCGTAAAATTCTTACGGAGACGGAGATCCATCCCTACAAATAAACGGGAACGGGATGGGAATTGAGGTATTCACCCTATGGGAATCTACTAAATTTTCGCTAGTGTAAAATTACTAAAATATCCTTTATATATACACACACACAAATTAACGTGAAACTCTAAATTTCTGTATGTTTAATTTTTTTTATTTAGAAATAAATTAATAATGTTCATAATATCTAAATTTGTACCAACTAATTATTCAAATTTGTATTATTATAGAAAGAAAGTACTATCACCGAGTTATGGTCGTCGACCAAGATTTGTTATGTTATTATGTTGGAAATTTTTCTATTTCATTTTATTTTAATTTGTATGTGGAGATTTTGAGTTTATGTTATTATGTTGAATGTGTTTGAATTTTCTTTAATTTGATACATTTTAATTGAATTGTATGAAATTTTATTGTTTTAATTTTTTTTAATTTAATATCCACAGATTCTTGTAGGAATTTGCCTCCTCCACAGGAAAAAACAAATGGGGACCTATGATGGAAATAGGGGATAATTTCTTAAACGGGATGGGAAGCGAAGGAGGGTCCCCATCCCATGGATACCCATTGCTACGTGAGAGTAGGCAAGTAACATTTCATATATCTCTAAAGTTGGAAGTTCTATATTCAAACCATTTTTATTATGTCATACTTTTAAATTGCAAAAAAAAATGTTGCATGTATATTAAATTACAAAAAAAAAAAACTTTTTTAAGTGTTTATAATAAGTTTGTGTGATAATATGGTTTGGATTGAATTTCAACCTGATACTTGCTATATATATTAAATCTGAAGATATTTTATAAAGATTTTCACGCCCCTATGTATATTAACAAAATAATATAATAGAAAAAAAACACAAATATATTACCACAGTAGGCCTTACATTATTTGCAAAAGATGGGTTGCCTTTAAAGTATTGGGATAAGACATTTATGATAGCATCTCTTTAATCAATATGCTCCCTACATAGGTGTTGGATTTTAACATACTAATTATAAAGTTATTTGAAAAAAAAAGCCCTCCTGTGCAATGTTAAGATTTTGATTGCCTTTGTTTTTAAAGATGAGATTCTTTGTATTAGAGTACAATATGATTAGTGAATTAGGTATAGGTTAGTAGAGTTGTTAAGAAGTTGTTCAATTTTAGTGGATAATTAGTAGAGTAGTTAGTAGAGTTAGGGTTGTACATGGTTTGGTTAATTTAAAAATGGTTTAATTATTCTGTTGGTCCTTATAGTTTCGTGAAATTTTTAATTAGGTCCCTATACTTTTTTTCTTTTTAATTGGGTCCCTGCACCAAATTTTTTTTTTCAAAATTAAGTCCCTCTTAGTAGTAATTGGCTTAATTTTATAGGGACCCAACTAAAAAAAAAAGAATTGGTACAAGGACCTAAATAAAAGGAAAAAAAAGTGTAGGGACCCAAATAAAAAAAATTTGGTGCAAGGACTCAATTAAAAGAAAAAAAAAGTATAGGGACCTAATTGAAAATTTTGTGAAACTATAGGGACCAGCAGAGTAATTAAACCTTTAAAAATCAAACCTATTTTTTGGTTAACCAAAAATTTAATTTTAGTTAATTAACCAAATTGGTTTTATATGACAAAAGTGGTTATTAACCGGAAATTTAAAAACCAGTTTTTAACTGGTTATAAAAATAAAAAACAATTTTAAAAAAATAACTGGTTTTTGAAAAAAAACCGGTTTTTAGAAAAAAAACTGGTTTTTGGACCAAAAATCGATCTTCTAAAAAAAATATTTTTTAAAAACTGAATTTTTAATCTAAAACATTAAAATTAAAATTTTTTAAAATTTAGTTTTGGTTTTGGTTAACCGGTTAAAAATTGGTTTTTTAAAATTTGATTTTGTTTAACCAATTTTGAAAAATATAGATATGGTTTTTAAAATTGTTTTGTTAAATTGATTAACCAAAATGTGGTTATAGTTTTTTAACCGATTAACCACATTTTGGTTTTTTAATGTACACTCCTAAGTAGAGTTGTTAAGAGTATTGTTAAAAATATTTGTATAAAAAATGTCCTTGTATCAATAAATCAGAAAATACAAAAACACATTTGTGATTTCTTTCTTATATTTCTATCATAGTATCAAAGTACAGGTTAATTTTTTTCTTTTCTAATGAAGAAACAATACTCTCCAACTTAGTTTTCTTCCTTCTTCATCCACCTTCCCGTTGTTATATTAGATCATAATCCATCCCAGAAGCTTCTCTCCATCGTTCTGAGTTGAAAGAATAAAACACCGTCCGAATTTGCCGCCTCACGCGTCACCTTAATCTAGCCGCTGAAAGCTATTGTACTACCTCCATCGTTCTCACTGCAGCATTTTCTCACTCATTTTTTCTTATCTTCCCAATGCCTTTGAATAATCTTCACCACACCATTGTGTTCATCTTTCTGTTGCATGTACAACGAATAAAATGGAACCGCCGTTAAAGTCGCCACACGCCGCCTGAAGATCAACTACATCCTTTTCTACATATGCTTTCTAAATTCAATCTGGATTGTTTGTTTAGTTAGATAAATCAATGGTGCAGATCTTGTTGACCCTCGCCCCTCTGCGACTCGATCTGGACTAGTATCCTTGACTAGACCCGTGTTGACCCACGCCACATCATGTTGCTATCAAAGTGCCACGTGAATCTTCTGCTCTCTTCCGCACTGACATGTGTCACAAAGGCAACTCACGTGGCACTTTAGTAGGACCCTTTCTAAGGTTTCTCTGTGTGATCTTTTTATTTTCAATTTTTGTTTTTCAGAATTTTGCTCCAATCTTGCTACTTTTAATTTTGTTTAATATTATTTAACTATTTTCATGATGAAACCAAATATCCTTCAGCCAATTTCTGTCATTCTTAATGGCTCCAACTTGGGTTGAAGCCATGAGAAGGTTTCTCAAAGGTCATAAATTATGGCATCATGTGATTGATGATATTATGTGTCCAACTAAAATTTTGAGAATGAAAAATCAAAAAAAAGTTTCACTGAATCCATTGATGCTGACAAAGCCTTTCCCGAGAAATTGGAAGACTGGGATAGTAAGAATTAGCAAATTATTACTTGCTTTCACAACACTTCTACATCTGACATCCATCTTCAATTTACACATTTTGAAACTGTTAAAATAGTATGGAATCATTTTGTAAAATACTATATCATTTTCGATCTTTCACATCAATATCAACTACTTAAGGAACTTCACAACCTTAAGCAAAAATGTGGCCAGACTATTTATGATTTTCTACTACAGATTAAACACATTTAATTTGGGATAAAATGACCTCTTATGAACTTATTCTTAAAGATGTCACTCATGCTAAAGCTTATGAGGATTATCATAATCGGACGCGTCTTATTCAATTTCTCAAGGCACTTACGGATGATTATGAGCTAGTTAGAGATTTTCTTCCTCATCAAAATTCTTTTCCTAGCTTTGAAAATGCTCTCCCTTAAGTTTGAAAAAACACATCTAAGGCTGATTCTATCTAAAATTGATGCTATCTTTGTAGTTACTAACAAAAAGGAAAAATTTTTATCGAAATTATAGTCATTCTGCTCAGCTTCTCCCAGATTATCCCTTATTGACTATCGTAAATACAAGCAAAATCACATTTGCCTCCAACTGTTTTATCCTATATTGTTACTACTACAAATAATTGGACCACTTGATAACTATTTGTCGTACTCATCCACCTCGTCCAAATCAAAACAGGTATCATCTTCGCTCCAACACTTCCAATTCTGTACTGCTCCTGCTACCGCTGCTATATCTACCTCATCTATTTTTGGTAGTTTATCTTCTATTTCTCCATCCAATATTGAATATTTTATTAAACACCTAAGTATTTTATTTACAGTTAATTAAACCCTCATCAAAACATAATGTGACACTTAAACCCCAACATTTTTATAAATAGGACAAATCGAACCCTAAAGTGATTATACCTATGTGGTGTTGGTAGAGTTCACTGATGCCACACTCTCCTTGCTAGCTCTTCTTTCCTTCTTGGTCATATGCTTCCAATTAAGATATTTAAGGAATTAGAGCAAGTCTTGTAGTAATGGCTTTCTTGTCCGCACTCTTCCTGACCTTGTTGGAATGTATCTCTCCCTCAACATTTTCCTCTCTAACTCCATCATCAATTACCTCTGACAGATCTACAGGATTATTAAAATATATATAAAATTTATCTACACTCTTACCATCATAGTTTATCCCATCTCTTCTACTCTCACGCTCTCTTCTACTACTCATGGAGATTTAGGGTTTCAAACATGAAATAAAGGGAGAAAGACGACGAGAATTATCTAATAACATCTTCTGGGGATAGCAAAACAATGTCGTTCATTCTCACGTAGATTAGAACAGATAGGTCCCTATCCTTTCTAACAAGTCATGTGGGTATGTTATATCCACCTCACTACTTTAATCTTTCACCTCAGTAGCTTAATGAGACACATTAGCAAGTTTTTTATTCTTTGACGACAAAAGTGATAGAAGCATCACATTGGTAAATGGAATACAGGATCAAGGACCAAAGTAGATCGTTTTGTTTTATCAAGGATCGTGTTGTTATTCAAAAAAATAGATAGAAACCACGTTGATACTTTATTCATTTTTTTATTTAAAATTTAAGTATTGTTCTATCACTCATTTAATAATTAAAGAAAAAGGCAATCATTCTGCCATTTTCTCTTCTCTTATATTTTCCCTGGATTCTTAAGTAAGTTTTATATTATCTATTGCAAGGAAACAACCAATCAAATCATAAAAAAATTTTAAGAAATAATTCTTCATACTAAATACTGATTGACAGAGTGGTTGACATAATCTTTTCAATTTTGAGAGGTCTATAATACACGAACATTGATACAGATACAAGACAATATGAAATGGGACACACAAATACGTAAATTTTAAAATTCTTATAAGATACTGAAATACATATATAAAATATAAAATATTTTTAGATAAATTGTAATGATATTTTGATATTTTATTGATATTAAAATATAATTTAATTTTTTAATTTTTAATATTTTTTTAATTATATAAAATATTTAAAATATTTTTTGTTTTAATAATTAATAATATATACTATTTCTAAACTCATCATGAAAATATGTTAAGAATAAGTTTGGACACGCTGATACGTGATGCTATTTAGGTGTCCTATCGTGTCTGCAGAAGAATTTTTTATTTTTTATTAAGACACGATTGGACACAGAAGATACGCGTGTCAAACGAGTGTCGTGTCTGAAATGTGTCCAACACGTAGGCACGACAATCAAGAAAGTATCTGTACTTCACAGCAAGAGGTTGTGGACAATAATGATTTTTGGGCAAAATACAAACAGAGTCGACTCTGTTTACATTTTGCAACTTCTTTGATGCTATATATAGAGTCAAACAATTTGCTAGGTAACCAACTAGCTAGGGTACCAGGCAACTCTAATCAACTACAATATGGAAAATTTTTAATAAAAAAATTAAAAACGTAAAAAAAAAATAAAAAAACCTAACAAAAATAATATATTTATTTTTTTTAAATTCTTAATAAAAAGAACATCTGAAAACTAAGAAAAGAAACATCTAAAACTATTAAAAAAACTATCAAAAACCCAAAAAAGAAGAAACATAAAAAAACAAAATAAAAAATATCCAAACTTAGGAGAATGAAACATCTAAAACTAGTGAAAAGAAACATCCAAAATACAAAAAAAAAACATCTAAAACTTAAAAAAGAGAAACATCCAAAACCAAGAAAAAGAAGAAGAAGAAGGTCCATGACGACAACGTAGGAGGAGCTCCACCGAAAAAGACCGATTGCACCGAAGATATGTTGCATGAAGAACTGCGCGCTGCGACGATAAGGAATTGATGCAGGGAGGACAACGATGTGATGGAACGCACTCCACAGTGGTTGTTCAAGTTAGCTGATGCTATAGTTGGCTCTTATATTTTCTTATAGTAAAAAAAATGGTTGTCTTTTATTTGGTGTAGGTTCACTTATGAGTTATATTTACATACAGTATATTGGGACTAATTTTACTTTATTCATGGACTTCTTCGGTCCTTGTGATTATTGGATCCCATTGCTTAATTATCAAATATAAATATATGAATGTAAAAAAAAGATATGGAGTTTTTTCAAACTTTTAATATATTTGAAAAATTTTTATTTTAACATTTCAGTAGTTTTAAAAGATTAAGTCACTACAATATTTTTGCCCTAAGGTAACCCTTATTCGAAGCAACATTTAACAAAAGTTGTCTTAGATAGGTAAAGACAATATTTTTTACGAGTTGCTTTTGAATAAGGCTAAGATAACAAAATTTTTGGCCACCCACAAAAATTGTTGTCTTTGATATCGAAAACAACACTCAAAAAAGTTACAATATAAAATATTTAAGACAACATTTTTAAATAAAAATACAACATTTTATAAAGGTTATAAAAAAATTGAATAAATAACATTTATAAAAAGTTGCCTAAAAGTATTCACAGTTACAAATTTTAGAGGGAAACTTTTCATATTCCCACCAATTATTTTCCAATCAAATAACTTAGAAAAAAAAGAAAGAAAAGACATAATTGCTTCATCAATTCATCACTTGCTTCATCACTTAGCTTCATCACTTCATCACTATACCGTAACCCTAACATTTGAAACGAACCACCACAGACGGCCACAAACCCTCCACCGATCGCGGCTCTCCTCCACAACGACCGTAGCTCTCAATCGCAGTGCTGTCCACCCCAAACGGCGACGGCGCGGTGCTCCCTTCCACGGTCGTCGGCACATTGCTCTCCTCCACGGGCTTCTCTGCGCGTTGCTCTCCTCCACGGGTGTCGGCGCGGTGCTCTCCTCCACGAGCGTTGGCGCGGTCATCTTCTCCACGCACGCTGCTCCACGACTCCTCCTCTTCCTGTCTCGGCTCTAGGTACACATTCTTCTTCGAGAAACCCCTCTCCTTCTCCCGCTTACTCTTCTTCCCCTGTCTCGCCTTCTCCTCTTCGCAAGCTCTCACAATACTACAGGCAGCTGTAACCCCCTCCTCCTCCTCTGCTTATTGGTAAGAAAGCTTCTAAATTTTACTATGGAATAAAATTTCTGAATGCATTGATTGTGAATGAAGATTGGGAATGTTCTGAATTTTAGCATGAAAATGGAATTTCTGAATGCATTGAATCTTAATTTTTGGGGATTCTTAATAATTTTGATTTTAGGGGTTTTATTTCAATTTTTTTGAAGTTTTCATAGTTCTGATTGTTGCTTCTTAGGGTTTTCTAAATTTTTCTACATTTTGATTATGAATTTCTAAATGCATTGAATCTTAATTTTTGGGGCTTCTTAATTATTCTGATTTTAGGGGTTTTATTTCAATTTTTCTGAAGTTTGCATGGTTCTGATTGTTGCTTCTTAGGGTTTTTTGAATTTTTCTGCATTTTGATTAAGAATTTCTGAATGCATTGAATCTTAATTTTTGGGACTTCTTAATTATTCTGATTTTAGGGGTTTATTTCAATTTTTCTGAATTTTGCATGGTTCTGATTGTTGCTTCTTAAGGTTTTCTGAATTTTTTTGTATTTTGATTATGAATTTCTGAATGCATTGAATCTTAATTTTTGGGGCTTCTTAATAATTCTTATTTTAGGGGTTTTATTTCAATTTTTCTGAAGTTTTCATGGTTCTGAATGTTGCTTCTTAGGGTTTTCTGAATTTTTCTGCATTTTGATTATGATTATATGTGGGACATATTTTTCTGCATTTTAATTTTTTTTGCATTTTTCTGCCTTTTATATTGTTAATAAATTGGATGTATACATTAGTTATGCAAAGTTAATTCCTTTATCATGTTAAATATAGTAGTCTAGTGTATTTAGTGCGTTTTAAGTCTTGATCTTAAGAGATTATTTTGAGGTCTGTGGATTTCTTCCATGATATGATTATTTTTTTGCCTTTACCTTGGGGTTTGGGGATTGAATATCTGAACTTTTAGCTTTTGGGTTTGAGTTTAAAGAGATCTGAAACTAATAATTTACGAATTTTTGTCTTATTAGGTTAATAGCTTGCTGCTAGGTTAGTAGCATTAAATTTGGTTATGTAAATAAATATTGTGAAAATCTGGAAAAGACATATTGAAATTCATATGACCTTGTAATATGTGATGGTGAAAGTATATGAGAGAATTAATAAATTAGTAGTAAATATTGCAAAACTGATTTATGATGAATGGACCTTTTCTTTTCTTATGATTAGTTTGGATTTTCCATATAACCTGCCTTAGAATTCTCTAACAAAAACTAGTGCATGAGCAAAATTTATATTATATAGAGTTTAAAATTTTGGTATGAAAAATTGGTTAATTGTGTGGTGCTGATTGGTGATACATACTAGTGCTAATTGGTTATACATACTAATGATTGTGTGGTTAATTGTCACTCAAACCTAACTAAGCTACCAATGTGGTGTGGTAGGTTTCCAAAGAAAAAATGAAATGCTGATTCATGTGAGAACTCTTAACTTTAGAAACTTGATGAAATGTTTATCTTCCATGTAGCAACCAAATTCACCTATTATATATCCTAAGCCCAAAGAGAGATCAAATTTTATAGTATGCTTAGTTTGATTATTAATAACAGAAAAAAATTTTCTTCTCTTTAGGTCATCTATACAGAAAAAAGTCTTTCGATTATTATTTTTGTTTGATTTTTCTGTTTTTCACTTTGATTGAGTTAATAATTCATAGAGAATAATATAAATTTGATACTTTGCTCTGTTATAGAGAAATATTGCTTCAGATGAGTTTAAGAAACATTGGTGGACATTCTAGGACTTGAAGATTGCAATTTGTTGAGCTATGACTCCGTAAATTTTTTTATCTTACTTATACTTGTATGTTTTCATATGTATATTATGACCTTTGTGCAGTTTTTTTTTTCATGTTGAATGTCTTTTATGTGTCTTTTTCATTGTTTCTCAATTTTAATAATAATATTTTTATGTGCCTTTTTTATGAATTTATATACTTAATGTGCATAAACATTATTATTTACATGCTTGGTCAAATAGTAGTAATAATATATGAATAATTAGGTTTTTTCAAGACCTAGAAAAAGATTGGATGAGTTTATGGCTATTTTGGATTGCTGCCCCTATTAGTTATCAATAGGTTGTTGGATTCTTTCATTGAATTTTTATCACTAAAAATAGATATATCATATATTTGTTTATATAGGATAAACTTGATGATCTCCAAGAAGCTGGAGAAACACCTACTAATGCATTTCAAAAAGTTTTTGGTAAAGAGAATCCAGGAAGAGTTCGATGTTATGGAAGAACTGTTACAAAAACTTCTCTTAAGAAAAATAAAGAAATAGATGAAATCAAAAAACAAAGTGAAGAGAAGGTCGGCATTCTCCTCCATCGACTCATATACCAAATCATGATTAGGTATGTGTGCTAAATTGTTGTAACACTTGAGTACACATGTTATTGTATAGCTGATAGTTTGATTATAATTTTTTTGTTCATTTAAATTTGACTGCAGCTTTTTTATTGTTGGATGAAGTTTTCTGAAGACATAAAGGAAATTCTTAGCACAATGGTGAAGCACAAAGTCTTTTTGGTTTCAAATAGACAACTTAGTTTCTTTTTTGTTTAAGTCTTTTTGGTTTCAAGTGGACAACTTAGTTTCTTTTTTGTTTAAGTTCATCACCAGAAAAACATGTATTATGCTTACTTATGTTTATTATTTATTTGACTTGGTAACTTAGCAAGTATGTTAATTGGCACTTGGAAGACCTTTTTATATATATGCAATATATATTATGAGCTTATTCAAATGTGGGTGTTATATATCCTTCAAATATCATATAAATATAACAAAGGTAAAAAATATATTATTTTAGATATTAAAAAAGAGAATCTAAGAAAAACTCAATAAGGTGTTGCTTTAGGTATTAAAAAAAGACAACTGCAAATAAACTTACATAAGTGTTGCATTAGGTCTATAAAAAAGGCAACATAAAAAAACCTGGACAAGTGTTGCTTTAGGTATATGAAAAAGGCAATTTAAAAAACCTGGCCAAGGGTTGCTTTAGGTATATGAAAAAACAACTAGAAAAAATTTGCACAAGTGTTGCTTTAGGTATATGAAAAGGCAACTTAAAAAACTCTGGACAAGTGTTGCTTTATGTATTAGAAAATACAACTCGTAAAAAGTGTTGCCATAACGTCTCATCTAAAGTGTTGTGTTTGGGAGCTCTAAGGCAACCCTTTCGCGGAGTTGCTTTATTTGCAAAAAAAGCAACGTTTTTTGAAGGTTGCCATAAAAAGGGTTCCCTTTAATACACAAAAGCGTTGCCTTAGACCAAAAGTAACGGCCGTATAGCCAACCTCCCAAAAAGTGTTGCTTTTTGTTGGAAAGTGTTGCCTTTGTCCCTTATTATATGCAACGTTTTTAAAGGGTTGCCTCAGCCTGAATTTGTTGTAGTTATATCACTTCACCATCAACTTTTCACACGTTAGTCATCTAAAAATGTTCATGTTCCAACAATTATATCCACATCTCATAGTTTATATTAATTAACAAAATGATGACACTGGAAGAAACAGCTTATAGCTCATTATCATAATATTGGGGGCCGTAAATATTTGGTAACCAACAAAATTTAGCCAAAAACAACTAGAACTTGTCTTATTTAATATTTATTAATTATTACATATTAAATAAAGTAAGTTCTCACTTTTTTTTGTCTCTTAACATTATCAACTTGTGGTCACCTGAGTTTTGGCCTTTGGCTGATTAGAACAAGAAGAGTGCAAGCGGACCAGCAAGTTTTGTGATTTGTAGCCATCAATTAGTCATCATTAGTATTTTTAATAGTGTGAGATTATATCTAATGGTGTAGGATTACTTATTTTTCTTTTGCTGGTCAAGTGCTGGCCAGATTTTAATAAAACTGCTGACCCCTAGACTTTCTCTTAGAACAATTGTACAACTTGATTTGATTTGGTATCTTAACTATTAATACACGATATGAAAATAAAAAGAAAAGAAAACCACTTGATCACTTGGGATTTTCACATTTAAGCCTCTCTTAACTTGATTTGGTTTTGGTTGAAACAAATGCATCCCATGAATCAGTCTCAAGTGCAACTTGAAAAATCTAACAAGATACAAATTAAAGAACTTAAAGACTTTAAGTATGATACTCATACTATGATTTATGAATCATGATTATTTTGCATTATACTTTTGGCTTTGAGGATGAGTTTGCATCCATTTTTTTGGTGGCTATTTGACAATCCATTTTTTTATCCCAACCTTGCATATTACTTTTGCTTATGAACCATGCTTGAGCATAAGAACTTAATGCAAAATATCTTTGGCTTACCAGTTTACCCCATGGTTAAGTGGAATGGTGCAATTACATTAGTTCGTTTTCTTTTAATTTTCTTTTCACTTACATTGCGATTATCTTTCTATTCCGATCCACGTAGAACTTTTACTTATATTGTCTTCTTCTTTATCTCATTTCTTTCTTTTAGGTCATTTACCTATATTATATTCTAATATTTTTTATTTTTCATCAACTATATATAATAGACCATAAATACATATAGTCATCTCTATCTTTTTCCCAATTATTAAATCAATTATATCTTGATACATATATTGGTTTCGCAGTTTAACTTCATATATACATCAAGTTTCTTAATATATGTCATTTTTCTCAAAAAATTACAACCGAATGATCCATGATTGAGCATGCCAAAAAATAGCAAATTATTATAAAAAATCCATTTTCATGTCAGAACATTAATCGATGCCAATAGAATCCATCATCCTATATATGACATAAAAAAAACAAAGAAGTAAGAAAACAATAACAAAACTCACTAATCCTCCTTTTACAGAATTGGTAACTGTTTCAACCTTTAATTTACATTACTTTTTTTATTGTCTTATTCTACCTTTTGAACTAGGTAAGTTTTAATTTATTATTTTTCTTCTGTCATATATCTTCTATTTTTTTAAATCATTTTAGTTTATTAAATTTTTTTATTTATTTTGTTTTATTTTAAGATAAATCACAAAAAAAGCATCCAAATAATTTTGTTGCTCACAAAAATATACTCGAATTTTGTTATTAACAAATATGCCTTCAAATAATTTAAAAACGCGACAAAAATGCCCAATATTAAATATGTATTCTCAAAAAATACTTTAAAAATTGAATTTTAATGCGATTTTTTGCAAGTATGATTAGAAAAATGAGATATTTTTATCCTTAAAATTTGGTGATTTTTCGCTAAGTGTATATTTTTTTGTGATTTTTTTGTCAACAACCAATAATACTTTTAAAAAATCACAAAAAAATATATAGTTAGCGAAAAATCACCAAATTTTAAGAATAAAAATACCTCAATTTTTTAATCATACTTCCAAAAAACTGCATCAAAATTCAAGCTCTAAAGTATTTTTCGAGAAAAATATATTTAATATTGAATATTTTTGTCACATTTTAAAATTATTTAAGGGTAATTTCACTACAACAGAAACGGGAAATTGCGGCAGTTTATTTATGGATTTGCGGTGGTTTTAAACCGCCGCTAAACGAAATTCCAGCGGTTCCACAAGCATCGCCTATTAGGGGGTGGTAATATGATTTTGCGACGGTTCTAACGAACTGCTGACACAACCGCCGCAAAGCCATGAAATAGTGACGTAATGTTTAGAGGCGGTTTAAAACCGCTGCTATCTGGGGAACATTGATTTTGACACAAATTTGCTAATGGTTTGAAACTGCTACTAGTTAACGCCCGTTGTGTTTTCAAATGTATTTAGCTATCGCCTATCATGTTTTTTCAAATCTCTAATGACTATTTTGCAAATGCCGCTATTTTCTGGCTAAATGGCCGCAAAAATACTGTATTGTACACTGTCAACCAATGCTCTTTTTAATTTAAATGTACCAGGTGTTTCTTTTTTGTTATTTTTGGATTCTTTCTTAATATTAGTAAGTTAAATTATTTTATATCCTGAAAAATAAATTGATGGGTAAACGACATTAGCAAAACTATTAATAAAATTCATATAATTATCCAAATATCAATAAAGTGTACTCCTTACTAAGAGTTGGATAGTCAACACCAAAAAAGTGTATATTTAAAAAAAACTCCACAATTCTAAGATCTAATTTCTAATCTGTCCCTCTAATGAATTCATCCATGCGGCGACATCTGATGGCAGTTTCCCACCTTGCCCTTGAAGTAGACATATCAGAGCACTCTCCATTGCCTGTATCCTTATCTTCCTGGTTGCTACTTCATCCTCCATTGCTTGTCTTTTTGTCTTCTTAGCTGCTACTTCATCCTCCACTGCCTTCCTTTTTAATTTTTCGGCCGCCAAATCTGGTTGTAGTTCAAGCAGCACCGTTTAGGTCTCCTCTGTTTGAAATCCATTGCTCAGCTGATGGAAATTCATACCGAAGACTTGACTAGAAGTCGGTCCCAAACACATGCCATGCACTCTACCCGAGTGCTCCTTTTCGAGAGCTTGAGCAAGCGAATCATTTTGAGACAACAGTCTAGAGGATTCATCCCGTTGCTCAATAGCCTCAATTCTTTTCGACACACATAGATAAGCAATTCTAAGCATTCATTAACTAGTCGCTAACCGCATAGACTTCCAATACAATTTTAAAAACTAAAACATACGAGAAACTACTTTCCGATTCTCAACACATTACTTACTCCAATAGTCTGAGTTGTATCATGGATATAGGAGCCATTAGGTCTTTTGTGCGTTAAGAGATACAACTCTCCTCTACCAACTCTCCTCCCTTGTTTCCAACTGTACCAATAATGATGACAAAGTGAATATGTAAACAAAGAGATGGTTGAAAGACATTCTCAAAAATAGATTACCTCTTCTTCTTCAAGCCTTGCCAAGCTTTTTGATCCGCCAGTGTGGGTGTAAAGCTGCTTTGATCGATTCTCAACATTTTTCTTGCACTTCTCCTGTCATTCCATCAAAATCAAGGGTTACTAGACACTAGTTCTGACTAACTCAATGTAACATAAATAGACTATTTCTGTTATGAAATACAAATATATATTACCTTTGTCTCTTTACTATTGCGATAATCGAGGTACCATCTCCAATGATCCGCATTAATTCCCAGTGGGCGGTGTTCAATATTATCTTCAAGAGTCAGTTCTGAGTCATAATAGTGATGGTATAACCTATTCCTCGTTTTCTTCCAAGCCCTTCCTAGCATTTTTAATATTATACGCTTGATAATTCCTCTAATATCTTTATCAAAATGGAATATTTCCTGCAACAGTAAAATTAAATTGTCCATAGGGTTCAAATTTTGAGTCTGGAATGGTACAAAAATATACATTTTTACCTTTACACATTCATTATAGACCTTGTCCCTGGTGCGAACCTTTCTCTAGTCCTTCTCGCAGATTGAGAATTCGGTGTAGTCAGATCCTAGCAGTCCAAGAATGCCGCTCAGTATACCAGCTTCATCCCCAACTGGTTGCATTACACTGTTGAACCTGAGTACGATCTTTCTTCCGTTAGGTGGCTTTATAGCTTCCTTCACGCTCAATTTGACCAGTTTGATTGTGCCATTGGATTATATAAATCATAGTTATTCTGTGTGAGTAACCATTGTGGCCAAGCTGTGATGAAGACATAGGAAAATAGCTGAATGAAAAATTTTATTAAATGATTTCTTGTATACCAATTGTTTTAACATCCCAAAATTCAGTGGTCTTGCGTCCTTTGCACTTCTGAGCCTCCGATGCAGCAAATATGTTGTCAACATGTTGCTCAAAAGAATCTACCTCATCTGCCTCTGAGTCTAAGTCTTTGGCATTCGGCTCCGAGTTTTGAACATCGTTCGTACAAGCATATGGAGCAGGCGGTGGTTCGCTATGGGAAGGACGAAAGGGACGTAAAGACAAGGATGCGGGGGCACCACTGCCACTGGACGGAGGAATTGGGCAGTCTGCTTGATGGGAAGTTGAAGCCGCAGCAGATCCTACTTGAGGCTGCTGACATGCCATGTCTAACTGGGACTTCTTCGTGTAACGACCTATCCTGGCATCTTTCCTGACTGCATTCATATAAAAAAGTGATAATAATTAATATATAGTTATTAATATTTATTAATATACAAAAAGGACACTGGTAGAACCCAGTTAATATTTATTAAACTCGGCTATTTATGACAAATTGATAATAAAAAATTTATAGTATGAGACTAGAGACCGCAATTAAAGGTGGTAATTAGATAATTTAATCAGAATTATGAAATACACTAACAATTAAAGGTATTAATAAGTAATGATACTTATAGTAAATCAATATCATGTGCTACTACGCTTACTTGGTATACAAGAATTATGCTCAAATTTGTAGTTTGGATTAGACTGACAACTCGTTCCTATTGCAAAGTTTGCTTCTGTTTGTCTTCTCTCTACAGCTGCCATGTGTCATTGGCACCTCTATCATATTGATATCAATAATGCCTTTTGATACGGTGAACTTGTATATGGAAGCAATCTCTCGTTGTATCACTAAGGGGAGGGCGGAATAGTATGTCATTTTTTACAGCCACTTTCTGGTTTAAAACACTCAGTAGTTTATCAGTTTTATATAGAGATGGGTCTATTTTGTTTCAATTTTGTTTAATTCTTGTGGGCTTAGATTTGATTCTTTTATTTATTCACTTTTGGTATTATCAATGCCTTTAAATCACTAAACATCATGTGGTTTACTAAACAATCTACTTAGAACTGAGAGGGTGAGAGACAAAAAGGGTATTAGTAGTAATCAAACCAGTAGCTTAGTACTAGTGAAATTTGAGAGATGTTATGTGTACCTTAGAGTACCTTTAAGGGATTCCATCAAGCTTAATGACTTTTTGGTCTTTAACTATGAAAAGTTATACTTCTGTCGAGGAAGGGACACTTACATACTAATTAGGGCAATCCCTAACATGATATTGAATGGAAGAACTAGGATATTAGTTTAATTGAATTAATTTGGACTAGAGAAGGACAGCCAAGTGTTGAGTCCTTGCTTGTTTGTGTGAAATTTTCTACTAAGCTTCATACATGGTACTAGTTCTATCCACTACCTACTTCATTGAGTTCAAATGAAATAGACTTATCTAAGAAAAGCAGTAACTAAAAACTCCCAACTTCTATTCACAGGCAACCATTATCAGCAACAAAATTCAAATATACCATTAAGAATATTAAAAACACATTCAATAATACCATTAAACCCCAAATCAGAATTCACCCTTAACTGAATCATGCTCCCCATCAACAAATCCCACTCCCCATTAACAAATTAACTCAACTAATAACATCAGGAAAAACTTTCATGTCAACTTTAAACTCGTTATTGGCCTCAATTTCAATCACTAAATCAGCAAGTGAGCACAGGGGGGCCAGTGGTGCTTACCCGCAACGAGAGGAGTGGATTGACGGTGAGAGAAGAACGGCCGGGCCTCGGACAGAGAGAGAAGGGGCTCTAGGACAAGGGTTCGCCGCAGAGACAGATGTTTTCTTCCTTCCGATGATGGCGATAATGGAAACCGACGATGGTTACGGCAATACCACAGCTCCCAACACAGACGTGGAGGAGAAGAACTAGGACGATGCAAGCTTTGGAGGGGTTGGACTATATGAATGATTTAGTAGTGCAGGAAAAATAAGGATTATGGAAGTGGCGGTGGCTTTTTTATTTGAAAACTGAAGGAGCTGAGTAACAGGGAATGTATACTTAAGCGGGGTCTGAACAAATTTATAAACAACAATAACAATAATAATAAATTTAAAGTGGTCAATGTGACTTTTTCTAAGAGAATGCAAATATTAAAAATACGTAAAATCGGTCCAAAATCAACTAATATTTTTTACAGTTATAATATAATAATATTTAAGGATTTTAAATTATTATGATTGCATTAATTTGGGTTAAAATAAATTACTAAATTATTTGGATAAATTAAACAATATTGAAATTTTAGGTTATGAATGCAGTGTGTAATTATAGATCTTAATTAATTAATTCATGTCTATTAATTAATTCATGTCATCTTGTCAATATGATAGTCATGATTATAGAATGTAGTTCATTAAGCAATTTCACCACCTAGGTTTATGCATTTATATTTGTATTACATTTAAAAACGTATATATATGACAAATCGGTAATATAAAAGTCTTGAATTCGTATGAACCAGTAATCCAACAACTCACAATATAAATTAATTCAAGAATTATATAATCTCCAACAAATTCATTGCTATTTCATTAAATTCAACATCTAAGGAGAAGATCACAATCAGTCACTGAGTTCAATTTAGTCCCAATTTTTCATAAGACAAGTCAGACTAATGATAAAAACTTGAGTCAACAGATATCATTCTCCTCTGGAGTTTTATTGAGGTCAAAGGTTAGCATGGAAGCATTGTGTCCTTTAGAAACAACTTCATCAGAACTATCTGGCACAACGTCTTCTTTAAGCATTGAATCTTGAACTATCTCGCCTATTTCTTCTGGAGTTTCTTGAATCTTTTCCCGAGCTAAACCTGAAGGATACACCATAGGCAATTATGTTTTTAGAATTTACAAATTTTCCAAAAAAAAACATGATTGAACTCCACATTATAAATTGCTTAATTGGCTTACGTTCCCAAAGTTTTGTAAGACCTCTTTCTATAAGAGTGAATTCCTCTCCAGACGCAATTTCAAGTTCAACAATCAGTCTATTCTCATAGCGTGCCTGCACAAATTAAAAAAAAGTGCAATCTGAAAAGGTGCATTAATTGGGAGCTAGAAGTCTTCAACACCACTAACAGAGGTACTTTCTATTCTTCATCAGTAATATTTCATCCTTCATGTCAACTAAAGAACATGCCAACTGAACAACATGGTAACTAATTAACTAATAAAGTACCAAATAAACCTTAATATGAATTTTGAATCCCAAACTAAAAAAGGAAATTAAAATTACAATTAAAATAAGATATGTAATACAAAGGAAGCAATAAAAAGTGCCAGCTGGCAAATTAAAATCCATTCCTTAAAATTCTACACCAGTCTCAACAGTATGCAATAAAAAGAAGCAAATAATATGATAGCCTTGTCAAATCATACCTTGAAACATCAAAGGAAACCAAGCTTTTGGAAATAAATAAATAAATAAATAACAATAAAAAGAAAATACTAAATTCAAGAATCTGGTGACCAACCTTTGGAAAGATCTTATTCCAAGATCAGCTAACCGGCTGTCAGCAACTAGATACTGTAAATAACAGCCAGAATTTCACATATTCCTCATATTTCATTCACGTTCATTGCTCTTATGTTAGATTTAATGAACAAAGTTAACTGACTAAATTACATCCACATCCTATTTTCCTTTCCAACTTTCTTCTTCCAATTAATCTCCTTAGGAGGTAACAAAAAAAAATTAAAAAAACAAACAAGGGGGAAAAGGAAAAGACATGAGGTATATAACTTAAATTGCTATGATGTTGTTATACTAATTAACAATTTACTATAACATGATCTAGCACATATTTAGGTTTGAGAGTCAGATATAATAATATTTACTGCAGAAATATACATATAATTATTTGCTTACCCATTCAGTACCTCATCTCACAAAAGAAAATAAGTTAGCAACCGGCCCTATCCCCATTGAGTTAAACTATTGTACCCAACTTGATGGCTAAACAAATCGCAAAAAATCCATAATTTACCTTCACCTCCTCCTGTATTTGTTGCAAAAGAAATAGGTTCGTGCTAGTTACGAACCCGAATCCGAATTTCTTGCGGTACTTTGTTCCGAATTGAAGCAATCCCTACAATGTTCAGAGTCTCAAATATGTAAGGCCTTTGGAAAGTGACTTTTAATTACAGGATAATGAAACCACTGGATTGAATATAGCAAGTTGAAATATAGTAAAAGACCCTTTTGCGAGCAGACATAAGACATCGTACTGTCCTAATTTCTCTATGCGCTATAGTAATAGCATCACCTATGTCCATGTGTGCTGAGAATGCATCCAGCCATGACTGAACTGGTAATGTGTTGAACCACAGGTCTCTTGCGAATGATGTTGCGTGCTCCAGTGAAGAGAACGGGGAGGCCTCTTCCACCGCCTTGCAAAATAAGACACTAGAGCCGCAAAGAAAGAGGTCCCTCTCTTCTAATTTCCCTGGTAAGTCCGATTATGTCAGTCAATATATAACTTCAATTACAATATACTAACAAATTAGAAATTCAACAACTTTAAGACAAAATATGTTATTAAAATCACATTTTCTAGGTGGATCAATTGTAACTAATGAGTAATATACATCAAGTGTTTCCATGTTCTAATTTCGATTATGCTAGTTGCTAATTAATAATTATGTAAGTGTATAACCCTCAACAGGACAAACCATAGAATTTTAGTACTCATGTCCTAAATTGGTATCTAAATACATCTATAAATTGGTAGCCTCTTCGCAATTATCGATGGCATCAGTGGTGGGTTCTTCTAAATCGTCATCCCTTCTCAACGACACACCTTTGACGTCAAACTCAGACAACCCAGCCAAAATCGGTTGGGGGGAAAGTTCGAATTGACATTGTCCTATGTCTTCACCCATGTCAAACAAATCCCTTGGGTTCACATGGACTACTACACACCATTCTTTATCAGCTTCATCATCCACATAGTATACAAAGCGAGCCTCGGATGCAAGAATGTACGGTTCATCATCTTCTCGATCACCGGTATGAATTGGATGAGAAAAGTTGACCACTGTGTGTCCTAAAGAGTCTTGTTTTATGCCTCTGCCAGAGGTGGTGTTTGCCCAAGTACATCTAAACAAGACGACTGTGAATTGACTGCTGTAATTTAACTCAATGATGTCCGCTAGTTTTCCGTAATACAAGACGCTATGAACAGCAACATTACTGTTGCGCTTGCTTGCATAACTCCTAATGTCAGAAGTGACATAAATCCCGCTATTTTGGGTTTTCAACCCTTCCTCTCTCGACAAGGTTCTGAACTTAAATTCATTTATGTTGTAAGATGTAAAGCGGCTAACGAGAACATTGGGCCCACATGCAAGCCACTGCAACTCGTTCGGGTGCATGATGCTTCCCAATGGAACCTGGATGTGGACAATTATGTGTTTCATTAGCTTGGGATACAAATAACAGGACACCATTTGAATGTGTAAATGGATTAATGATACCAGGATTCACCTCAAGCTTGAACCACTCAAAAAATTCTCTGTACACAACACTATCTATGTGAGATTGGGACCTTGTCCTACTTCGTAACTTTCTCTTTGTGATCGCCCTGAATTCACTGGATACGTCACAATAAATTCATGTCAGGATCTCCAACTGTAGTAGATCACACAAAATCCATACTTTCAAATGCACTTACTCTAAAAAAATTTTCACAGCCGAGCAATTGACCAATACGTGACGGGGTGAGCTTAGAATTTTTCAGTTGGTGTGAGAGTGTAAAAAGAGCCAGCCCTAACAGCCTTTCCAACCTCTAGGAACATGGTTGCACTTTCATCAGGCATTAGTTCACGCGGTCGATCATCAACACGCATTGGTCGATTAATCCTACTCTCGACATTATCTAGGTACCTTGAACAGAATACGAGTATCTCCTCAGATAAGTATCCTTCTGCAATTGAGCCCTCTGGTTGTAATCTGTTATGCATGTACTACTTGAGATGACATAAGTACCTTTGAGAATATAACACGTGTCATATGCCAAAATTAAAAACATAAACACAAATTTGTTTGATAAGTACCTTTCAATTGGGTACATCCATCGATAATGTACTGGGCCACCGAGACGCACCTCCTCGACCAAATGCAGTGTCAAGTGAACCATGATTGTGAAGAAAGAAGGAAGGAAAATCATCTCCATACAACATAGAATATGAACTACGTGATCCTGAAGGAGAGGAAGTTGTTGAGGGTCTATGGATTTACTGCATACTCGGTAAAAAAGGATGATAAATCTGCCAGGACAGAAGACGCTAGGGTAGGCAATGCATTCCTTAACGCAATTGGCAGTAGATATTTCATTAGAATGTGACAGTCGTGGCTTTTCAAACTTGACAACTTGCGCTGAGGTAAGTCAACATAACGGGAAATGTTGCTAGAGTATCCATCTGGAAAGACCACGTTCTTGATAGTCCTTAGAAAGAGCTCCTTTTGTGGATTGTTCATAGTAAAGATGGCGGATGGGTACTTTCCATCTTCTCATGGCCACAAATCATGCTTGATGCCCATCTACCGGAGGTCTTTTCAAGCTTTAATGCGGTCTTTAGACTTACCTTTCTCGTTCAGTATGGTGAAAACTACGTTGTCACACACATTCTTCTCTATGTGCATGACATCAAGATTGTGACGCAATCCATTATTCTCCCAATATGGTAGCTCAAAGAATATACTCCTCTTATTCCAAGGAGATTCGTCTTGGATGGCTGTTTGCTGTCTGCGTATCCTTTTCCCCGCAACCGATTGCACCTTGCCAAGTTGGACATGCACAACCTCTAATTGCCTCTATCCTCTATCTTTCCATCAAATGAGTACCGGTCTTTTCTATATTTATGGTCATGATTCAGAAAGCGACGATGACCCATGAAACACCATTTCTGACTGTGTGTGAGCCGGTTAGCATCAGCATCCAAATTTCACGCAGGACAGGCCCTCCCATCGTACGTATTCCACCCAGATAAGTTGCCCAGGCCTGCAAAATCACTGATTGTCCACATCAACGCAGGATACATATTGAAGGTTTTTTTCTCGTTAGCATTGTAAGTTTCAACTCCAACCCACAACTACTTCAACTCATTGATCAAGGGCTCTAGGTAAACATCTATGTCATTTCCAGGGATTTTAGGACCAAGAATAATCATAGAGAGGATAAATGAGGTGGGTTTCATGCAAATTCAGGGGGGAAGGTTATACGGGATAAGAACCATGCGCCAAATTGAGTACTTCAAGCTCATGTTTCCAAAAGGGTTAAAGCCATCACTAGCTAAGGCTAGGTGAACACTGCGTGGATCACCGAAGAAGTCAAAATATCTTCTGTCAAGTGACTTCCATGCCTCGGCGTCCCTTGGATTCCTGTACATACCATCAGAATTAGGACCTCTCTTATGCCACAGCATGTCAACGGCAGTCTTACTAGACATGTATAACCGCTGCAATCGTGGAATAAGGGGGAAGTAACGAAGAATCTTCGCCGCTTGTGGTTTCCCGTTCTTCTTAACAACCATGTTGATCCTCACTCTGGAGTTCTTCTTAGTCTTATGCTTCCATCTCGATGTCCCACACCATTTGCATTTGGTCAGCTCTTCGTCACTGCCCTGTATAGCATGCAGTCATTTGGGCATGCATCTATCTTCTTGTACGTGAGGCTGAGATTTCTTATGACTTTCTTGGCAATGTACACAGTGCTTGGAATCCGTGCATGCTCAAAAGCGTCCGCTGATGAACAGATATTTTATACGCTTTTTGGCATCATTTTCATATAGTTTTCATTATATTTTATTTCAATTTTATTATATTTTAATAGGTTTTAGTGCAAAATTCATATTTTTGGATTCTACTTTGAGTTTGTGTGTTTTATGGTGATTTCAGGTATTTTTAGGCAATTAAGAAATTAATATAGAAATAACGTTGCGAGTACAGTTCCTAATCGACGAAAATCCGCTATCAATTTAAAAGGGTTGTTACAAATTTAGAATAAAAATATTGGGAGTAAAAATCACAGGTCGTCTCCCAACGAGTTGATAAAAGAGTGCTATTCTATTAGTCAGGAGTTTTTCGAGAAATTTTAAGAGTTGGAGGACAAAAAAATAAATGATTGTGAATTAAAGCAATGTAAATTAAAAGAGATTTATGTATTCAAAGTAAAAAGCCTTGATTGGGAGAAGATTAATCGGAAGTTCTATCCTTGTTGGATTTTCTCAAGTATGATATTAAAATGTTGTTGTTTTTACTTAGTTAACCCTTACCGAATAAAGGAAAGTCAAGTAATTGAGCTAACTCTTATTCATAAGTCCTAATCCTCTCCTTATGGAAGGATTAATGTTAGTAAATAGAGAATTAGCCAACATTTTTCAATTAAAACCAACACTTGAGTATTCCAACTCAAGGGTCTCTTTTCAATCAACTCCCAAGTCAAGTTGGGAGTATACTCCATTGACATGAATACAATGTTCATAGGCATATAAAGGGAATAAAAGGAAGACATGATAAATTAAATAAAATAATACTGAAAATTAATTAAAGGTAAAAGTAGTTCCTTGCATTAATAAATCCCAAAAATCATAAACATTCTTATCTGAACAGGGTTAATGGGCAATTGAAAAGAGTAAAGGAATAGAAAACAAACTAGAATAGCAACTTCAACAGAGGTAGTGACTCTTCTCAATATCCAAATCAAAAGCATCAAAAGCATAAAAACTAGAAATCTATGAATGTGTAGAAAACCTAGAGGAAGAGTGATTTCTCTCTAAGATTTCAATCTAAAACTAAAAATTATGTGAATGAGAATGTGTGTTGAGTCTCTGCTTGTCCCCTGGCTCTAGTCTGTGTTTTTGGGCTAAAAACTAGGTCCAAACTCAGCCTAAATTTGCCCCCAGCATTTTCTGCAATTTCTGCAGGTAGCACATGTCACGTGTACGCGTTGCTGGTCATCTTCGCGTGTCACGCGTACGCGTCAGGTACGCACACGCGTCACCGTGGAAACTCTAATTCATGCGCACGCATGAGCCATACATGCGCGTCGCTCCTCGCTGGTTGTCTCCTTTATTTCTTGTGTTCCTTCCACTTTTGCAAGCTTCCTCTCCATCCTCTAAGCTGTTCCTGCCCTATATAGCCTGAAAATACTTAACACACAGATCACGGCATCGAATGGTATAAAGGGGAGTTAAAATACACAATTTAGAGGCCTAGGAAGCAAGTTTTCAACTATAGAACAAAATTGGGAATGAATTATAAACTCATGCAAATTGTATGAATAAGTGTGCAAAGGCTTGATAAAAACCACTCAATTGAGCACAAGATAAACCATAAAATAGTGGTTTATCAACTGTTGACCCGGCATTAATCATATACATCCTGTCATGGAATGAATCAATCAGAAGTTGGAGTAGATGGTGAGAAAAGTTGATCCAGAGGGAAGAAGCATCTCCGAAGCCTCAACCGTTCTCATACCATAGATTTCACACCTATCCAGTAACGTTTTATTTATTTATCTATTTTATGTGTTTTCTCGTGACAACTATATTTTCTATCTGCCTAACTAAGATCTGCAAGGTAACCATTGTTTGCTCAAACCAACAATCTCCGTTGGATCGACGAGGTATTACTTGGACGACTCGGTATACTTGCCGGTCTATCTGTGCAAAATGTGCGGAGTCAGTTTCGTGCACCAAGTTTTTGGCACCGTTGTCGGGGATTGTTCGGATTTGACAAACTATCAGATTATCTTGTTGCTTAGATTATGTACTTTTTACTATTTTGTTTGTGTCTTTTGTTTTCTTTTCACTTTTTTTCAAAACATTTTCTTTTCTTTATTAATCTTTGTCTTTTGTGTGAGTCTTTTGTTCTTGTTCTTTTTAAAGTTTCGAACTTTCTTGGTGTCTTGTTCCAAAAATTTTCAAAAATAGTGTCTTTTATTTGAGTTTAGTGTCAATTCTTAAGTTTGGTGTATTTTGTGTGTCTTTATTTTCTTTAAAAATTTTGAATTACTCTTAGTGTTCTTTCTTGGTATTCAAGTTGCTCTTGTTTCTTTTCTTGTTTTGATCTTAAAATTTTTAAATTTGGAGTCTTTTGGTGTTTTTCTTTTTAATTTTTGAAAACTAGTGTCTTTTAATCTACAAATTTTAAGTTTGGTGTCTTTTGGTTGTTTTTCTCTTTCTTCATTAATTCAAAAAATCAAAAAAATATCTTTTCTATCTTTATTCAAAATTTTCGAAAATCTTATTCCCCTTTTTTATTTTGATTTAAAAATTTTCAAGTTTTGTGTTTTCTTGTTAGTAAAGTCAAATTTCAAATCTTATCTTTCTTTTAAATTTTAAAATTCAAAGCTTTTTCAAATCTTTATCTTATCTTTTTATCTTTCTTTAAATTTCAAAAATCCTATCTTATCTTATTTCAAATTCAATTTTTAAAACTCAATTTCAAAATTTAAAAATTAAAAATTTAAATTTCAAATTTCAAAATTAAATCTTTTTCAAAAATCAAATTTCAAATCTTATCTTTTAAAATCTTTTTTTCAAATCTTCACCATATCTTATCTTTTTAACTTATTTTCAAATCTTTATCTTATCTTGTTTCAATTTCAAAATTCAAAATCAAATGTTTTTCAAATCTTTTCAAATTTTTATCTTATTTTTTCTAATTTTAAATTTCAAAACTAAATCTTTTTCAAATTTCCTATCTTATCTGAATTCCAAATCTTTCTTAATTAGTTACATGTTTTCTCTTTCTTCTTTTTCAAAACTTCTTAACTAATTCCTCTTTCTATTTTTAAAAACTGCTCACCCCTTTCTCTCTCTTCTTTTTCGAAAATTATCTTTTAATTTTTAAATCTTTTTAATTAATTAGCTTTTAATTTCATTCTTGTTTTTCGAACTTAATAAATAATTAAAATAAAAACAAAAATATTTTAATTCTAGTTTCTCCTTTTACTTCTTAATTTTTGAATTCTTTACCCCCTCTATTCGAATTTTTCGTCTCATTCCTCTACCCTCATTCTTCTTTCTTCTTCACATCTCATAGGAAGTGCTCTATACTTTGACATAGAGCTCCCATTCTCTTTCTTTCTTGTTTTTTTATCTTGTTTATGAGCAGGAACAGGGATAAAGAATATCTCTTTGATCCTGATCTTGAACCTGAGAGGATCCTAAGGAGGCGTTTGCAACAAGTTAAAGCACAACACTCTGGAAGAGATCTCACAAAACTTTTTGAACAAGAAACAAAAAATACAAACATAGCAGCTGAACAGAACAATGGAGGAGATGCAAGGAAGGTTTTTGGTGACTTCACTGCACCCACTTCTGATTTCTATGGAAGAAGTATCTCCATACCTGCCATTAGAGAAAATAACTTTGAGGTTAAGCCTCAGTTAGTCTCTCTAATGCAACAGAATTGCAAATTTCATGGACTTCCACTAGAAGATCCACATCAATTCTTATCTGAATTTTTGCAAATCTGTGATACTGTTAAGACTAATGGAGTGGATCCTGAGGGCTACAGACTTATGCTTTTCCCTTTTGCTGTTAGAGACAGAGCTAGGATATGGTTGGATTCTTAACGTAAGGAAAGCCTAGACTCTTGAGAAAAGTTGGTCAATGCTTTCTTAGCCAAGTTCTTTCCATCTCAAAAGATGAGCAAGCTCGGGGTGGAAGTTCAAACTTTCAGACAAAAAGAGAGTGAATCCCTCTATAAAGCTTGGGAAAGATACAAGCAACTAATCAGGAGATGTCCTCCTGACATGCTCTTAGAATGGACTATCCTAGGTATTTTCTATGATGGTCTATCTGAGATGTCTAAGATGTCATTGGACTACTCTGCTAGTGGATCACTCCACTTGAAGAAAATGCCTGAAGAGACACAGGAACTCATTAAAATAGTTGCAAACAACCAAACATGTATACTTCTGAGAGAAACCCTGTAAATAATGGGGTAGATCAGAAGAAAGGAGTCCTAGAAGTTGACACTTTGAATACCATACTAGCTCAGAAGAAGATCTTGACTTAACAAGTCAACAGGATCTCTCAATATTTGACTGGAATGCAAGCTGCAATTGGCAGCACTCAAGACACCTCCTATGATGGAGATGCCTATGATCCAGATCAACCCATGATGAGAGAGGTGAATTACATGGGAGAACCCTATGGAAACACCTACAACTCCTCATGGAGAAATTATCCTAATCTTTCTTGGAAGGATCAACAGAAGCCTCAGCAAGGCTTCAACAATAATCAAGGTGGAAGAAACCAGAATAGGTTCAATAATAGACCACCATTCCCATCTTCTCAGCAATAGATAGAGACTTCTAAGCAGAGTGTTTCTGACTTAGCAACCATAGTCTCTGAACTCTTACCACTCACAGTTTCATAAGGTTCTCCATTAGAAATCTGGAGGTACAAGTTGGTCAGCTGAGCAAGAGATATCTTGAGACCCCTCCTAACACTCTTCCTAATAACACTGAAGTGAACCCAAGAGAAGAGTGCAAGGCCATCATTGTAAAAGCTGAGGCTGAACCTGAAGAGGGTAATATAGTGTTGAACGCCAGTAAGGAAGTCCTTACTGGGTGTTCAACGCCCAAGGAAGCACCATCACTGGCGTTGAACGTCAGTAAGGAGGTCCTTACTGGGCGTTCAATGCCCAAAGAGGCACATCAACTGGCGTTGAACGCTAGTAAAGGGATACAAGCTGGGCGTTCAACGCCTAAAGAGACACAAGTCCTGGCGTTGAACGCCACAATCGGAGTAGTTGGTGATCCTAAGCCCACTGAGAACTCTCCTATTGAAGAACTGATAGAACCCAAGGTTCATGAGGATCCCATTGAAGTTCCCTTGAATGCTTGGTTGAACATCATAGAATCTGAAGAGTACTCTTTCTCTGATGAGGAAGAGGAAACTAGGGAAGAGCAAGTTGCTCGGTACCTAGGACTTGTCATGAAGCTGGATGCCAAGTTGTTTGGCACAGAACCATTGGAGGAAGAACCTCCAGTGCTCACCAAGGAACTCAATGCCTTGGTTCAACAGAAACTACCTCAGAAGCTGCTGGATCCCGGACGCTTCCTAATTCTTTGCACCATAGGCACCATCACCTTTGAGAAGGCTCTGTGTGACCTAGGGTCAAGCATAAACCATATGCCACTCTCTATAATGGAGAAGTTGGGAATCTTTAAGGTACAAGCTGCAAGAATCTCACTAGAGATGGCAGACAGGTTAATGAAAAAGGCCTATGGTCGTGTAGAGGATGTCTTAGTAAAGGTTGAGAACCTTTACATCCCTGCAGATTTTATAATCTTGGATACTGGGGAGGAAGAGGATGAATCCATCATCCTTGAAAAATCCTTCCTAGCCACCGCTAATGCCATCATTGATGTAGCAAAGGGAGAGCTGATCCTATAGTTATGGGAGAACCACATCTTGTTCAAGATACCTAACCCTAACTCTCCCTTAGACAAAAAAGAGACAGTTGTGCAACACTTAGTGTTCCAACTCTCTCTCTCTCAGTGCACAGTTATACAGGGACCCTAGACACCAATTCTAAGTTTGATGTTGGGTAGCCATCATCAAGCACTGAGAATAAAGGTACTAAGAGAAAGTACCTAAAGGCTGGAGGGATAAAAAGATCCCCACTGAAGGCCTCTCACCTGGCATGAGAGTTGTCTTCACTGACAATCCAGTCATTCCACACACTGTGAACAAGATCCTGTCTCTAGAGCATGTGGAGCTCATCTATAAGAGCATAGGCATGAAGTTCACTGTAAGGGGTGAAATTCTGAGCCCCTATCCATCTCCGTAAGGAGCTAACCGTCAAGCTAGTGACGTTAAAGAAGCGCTTGTTGAGAGGCAACCCAACCATAATTAAAGTTATTTTTGTTTATCATTTCATTTCAGTTATATCAGTTTAATTTTCATATCTGTTTCTATAAGTTTGTGATCATGTGCAGTAGTTAGAATAGAAACAGAAACACTCAAAACTGGAAACAAAATACCCTGGAGCAGGTACCTTGCTAGCGTTGAATGCCAGACAAGGAGGCCAGAGTGGGCGTTCAACGCTCATGAGGAGCAGCATTTCTGGCATTAAATGCCAGCCAGGGAACATGAAGCTGGCGTTGAACGCCAGCCAGGGTGTAGAGACTGGGCATTCAATGCCCCAACAGAGGCAGAGTCCTAGAGTTGAACGCTAGAAAGATGCACCCCAATGGGCGTTCAACGCCCTAACAGGAGCATATAGCTGGAGTTAAACGCCAGCCAGGAGCAGGAGCTGGGCGTTCAACACCCACAAGTGGCAGGGAACTCGAAATTCCTAGCCCCTCAGGATCAGTGGGTCCCAAAGAATCTCCACTTACCCCCATGATGCACGGAAACTTGTCTCTCAAGAAATTTCCCTCGGCAAGTATACCGAATTGTCGTCAAGTAAAAACTCACAATAGAGTGAGGTCGAATCCCACAGGAATTGATTGGTCAAGCAACTTTAATTGGAAGAATGTTCTAGTTGAGCTAAGCAGAATTTGATTGGAGAATTACAGGAAATTAAATGGCGAGAAAGTAAATGGCAGAAAATGTAATTGCTGGAAATAAAGAACTGAATGTAAATGATGGAAAGTAAATTGCAGAATCTTAAATGGGGAATGGGGAAGATGAACATAAAAGTAAATGGCAGAAAGTAAAGAGAATGGGTAAGATCAGAAATGGGGGATTCATTGGGCTCAGGAGATGTTATATTCTCCGGATCAAGTTCATTCTCATCTCTTCCTCAATCAATGCATTCATTGATCTCCTTGGCAATCTTAAGTGATTGGATTCCAATTTCTTGGCAACCCAATCTCTCAAATCTTGATCAATAGCCGATTCCTTGGTCTAATTGCTCATGAGAAGAGATGAAGTATGGTCACTGATTATACCACATGTATTTCCAAATCAAAGTATTGGTAGGATTATATGTCACCATATCCATCCAAACCCCAATTTGGTCCAACATGAGAAAGCATTTCTAGCATGATCTCTTCATTCCTCTTCCAAGGTCCGAAGAGATCCAAGTATGAATAGCTTCTTTTCCAAGATAACTACCCAATAGGGTGAAGATTGAAAGCTTTCTAGTAAAATCAAGAGAAAAGAAAGAAGAAGAATAGTGAAAACTATTATTGATCCATCAAATTACGACAGAGCTCCCTAACCCAATGAAAAGGGTTTAGTTGTTCATAGCTCTGGGAATGGAAAGCGTAAGTGTAAAGTACATTATGAAAACTAAAACTAGAAGTTGCAGAGAAAGTAAAATATACAGAGTGTAGTTCTCCAAAATGCCAAAAGCTCCTTTACTAGTTCAAAACTACTCCTATATATACTACTCTTCTGATCTTCTAGTTGGCTCTTCAAGTCTTGGATATGGGCCTTTGGATCTTTAGTTGAAGCAGTTGCAGTCTTCAGTGGGCTCAGCTTTGCTTGCAGAGAAAGTGTGAGTTAGGCATGGACGTTAGTTAGGACGTTAGCGGTGTTAACGTTAAGTGAAAATGTTAGAGTTCACGTTAATGTAATTAACGTGACTCTTAACGTGGCTAAGTGTGCCCCTTTTTCCAACGTTAGTGGTATTCACTTTTACCACTAACGTTAGTGGTATTCACTTTTACCACTAACGTTGGAGCTTTACTTCTCCTCCACATTAGCTCCCACGTTAATGTAGTTAACGTGGCAACTAACGTGGGCTATGATGGCTCACGAAGGTGTTATTGGCGATCACTTTTCTCATTAACGTTGCAAGCTAGCTCCCATTCCACGTTAATGGTCACGTTAGTTAGACTAACGTGGCTATTAACGTGGCATCTTCCTTGCTTCCTTTGTCCTGAAACCAAGCAAGTACAGTGCATCAAAGCTAGGTTCTAACTCATGAGATCATGCATCATCCATTTTATCATTCAATTCATGCATAATTCTCATAAAATCATATAAAGTTCACAATGTTTGCTTGAATCAAGATCTAAGTGATTATCTACCCAAAACTTGCTTATTAGCTAAGAAAATGCATGAAACTACCCTAAAACAGTAAAGAAAAGGTCAGTGAAACTGGCCAAAATGCCCTGGCATCACAACACCAAACTTAAAGCTTGCTTGTCCCTAAGCAAGTACTGAAACATGAGAATGATGAATGAAATGACAAGAGAAATGAGTCATTATTGTGGAAGTCATGTCCTTGGTTTTATGGGGTTTCATGCATAGCAACTTAGGTTCATTCCTTTACTGGCTTTTAGACCTTTATCATGCCCTGGAATACTTACTTGATTGCACCCTATGAGACTTTTATTCATTGATCCCTTTGTCTTTTCAAAGTTTAATTGTGTTCTTAGACTAGGTGCTTTATGAGAGGGCGACTCTTTAAGATAAGCTTTCGGTCAGCACTCCCGAACCAGTTGGTCCAAGGTGCTGGGTATTAAGACACCCCTAAGGACTTACTCCCTCAAGTCTCTTTCCCCCATACATACACACCACAGGCACATGGTTTGTTATTTTTCTTCTTGAGACCTTGGTGTCCAGCACCTCTTTGGGTTACTAAGTGTTCTGTAGCAAAGGTTACTCTTGATAGTGGACTTTCAGCTGATAATCCCGGGTTAGTTAACCCAAGTTACTAAGTGATAAGGCACCCCTGAGAGCTTATTCATCCAAGTATGTCCTTTACACAGGAGCACCACAGACACATGCCTTAAGATTCAACCCTTGGTGCCTAGCCTTATTTCTTACTCTTTTTCTTTATTTCTCAACTTTCATTTTTCTTTCCCCTTTTCTTATTAGGATCTTGTTATTTAGCTAGTCTCATGGGGTGTGTTTCAAGCATATGATTCAGGACAGATAGTTGCCTTCCTACCTTGTTGGTGAACCAACTTAGCTAAGTAATTACTACACCACAAGCTTAAGAACTTACTCCATAATTTGAACCTCACTCTGGTCTTTCATAACATCTCTTTTTATTTGACTTGAAGGGCAAGCGTACAAGAAAGCAAGGTGAAAATGCAGCAGGTAACTTGAAACAACACACATATGACAAAGGCGGGGAAAAACAAACATTAAATCTTAGTGATGTAAACTAAAGAGTAACTAATAATCAGGGATACATTCAGACTTCCAATTTGAGCACTTCCAATCATATGGAATCAAGTAACAATACAACCTTTTGATGGTGACTTCTAGCCATCCCTTTGTTGTCATCGTCCATAGCTTTTGCATCCTTCTTCGCCTCCTTGGATAATGGTGTACTGCTTTTCCCGAAGATTTGATTGAATTCCTACAAAGTTATTGGAAGTTGCTTGTTCCCAAAGCACTTGAGAAATAGTTAGCATGCATGTATGCTTGTGAATTTCTGAGCCTAATTTGGTGTGTGAACACCAAACTTAGTTCCTTGCCTAATGCAACAGATTGAATACATGCAGAGAACCTTATGTGCTTTTATTACTAAAACTACTATGAACTAGAAACTAAACTCTTGTCAAGTGGTTTCCCTGATTGGTTGGGGCAAGCAATCTGCTCTTGAAGGGGTGTAGTGTGATTCTAACTGAAATCTTTGGTGGAACACCAAACTTAGAATTACACATTCACTCTTGGATTGTTTTGGTGTGCAACACCAAACTTAGCTCCTCGCAATACAGGGCAAACTACTTGTAGCTTTTATTGAAATGATCATGAAAAGGAAACTACCTTAGGTTGCGTTGCCTCCCAACGAAGCGCTCTTTTAGCGTCGCTAGCTCGACGATTTCTCCATCAGTTGAGATGATATTTCATTTTGGGGCTTTCCCCCATGTTGCCCATGTAATGCTTGAGTCTTTGTCCGTTCACAGTGAAAGTCCTCTTTGAGCTCTCCTCCATGATTTCTATGTGTCCATACAGCGAAACCTTTGTGACAAGAAAGGGTCCAGACCACCTTAATTTGAGTTTCCCAGGGAAAAGTCTCAATTTGGAGTTGTAGAGGAGCACTTGCTGTCTTTTTTCGAAGCTCCTGGGTGTCAGATTGAGGTCATGTCTTCTCTTTGCCTTTTCTTTATAGATCTTGGTATTTTCATAGGCTTGAGATCTAAACTCCTCCATTTCCTGCAGCTGCAAGACTCTTTTTTCTCCAGCGGCAAGGCTATCAAAATTTAGTAGCTTGAGAGTCCATAGAGCTTTGTGTTCAAGCTCCAATGGTAAATGACAAGCCTTTCCATATACCAGTTGATATGGGGACATCCCGATTGGTGTTTTGAATGTCGTTTTGTATGCCCAAAGAGCATCATCTAGCTTCTTCGACCAGTCTTTTCTTGATGCTCCTACAGTCTTCTCCAGAATCCTTTTTAACTCTTTGTTAGATATCTCAGTTTGCCCACTTGTTTGGGGGTGGTAAGGTGTGGCAACCTTGTGCTTTACCCCGTATCGTAGGAGAAGAGCTTCTAGTGGTCTGTTACAAAAATGGCTCCCTCCATCACTGATGAGCGCTCGTGGGACTCCGAACCGGCTAAAGATATTCTTTCTGAGGAAGTTCATGATCACCTTGTTATCATTTGTTGGGGTTGCAATGGCCTCTACCCACTTGGAAACGTAATCCACTGCTACTAGGATATACTTGTTTGAATATGAGGTTGGAAATGGTCCCATGAAATCGATTCCCTATACATCAAACAGTTCCAACTCTAAGATGAATTTCTGTGGCATCTCATTTCTTTTGGGTAGGTTTCCAGCTCTTTGGCATTCATTGCAGTTCTTTGCTACTTCCTTGGCATCCTTTAAAAGGGTGGACCAAAAGAATCCGCTTTGTAACACCTTGGCTGCAGTTCTTTCCCCTCCAAAGTGGCCTCCATAGCACGAACCATGGCAGTTCCATAGGACCTCTCTTCCCTCTTCTTCTGAAACACATCTTCTAAGGATTCCATCTGAACACTTCTTGAATAGATATGGTTCATCCCAAACAAAATACTTTGTGTCATTGATGAGCTTTCTTTTTTTATATTTGTTGATTTCTGGAGGTAAAGTCCCACTTCTTCTACCTGTCATACAACCAACAAGGCCAAAGCAAAAGGGAGATAGAGAGTATTCTTGTTAAAAATGCTGTTAATATGAGTGATACAATATATCAAACAGTTAGTGGGTTAGTGAACTAAATTGTAACAAATAAAAGAACACCACAAACGGGTAGGGGTAACGGGAAGAAAATAACTGAAACTGAAAGTGAATCAATCAAACAAAAATTAAATCAAACAAAAGAAAAATGCTCAATCTAGTTATCCACCAATTTAATCATTGTTGATACAAAATCAATCCCCGGCAACGGCGCCATAAACTTGATGCACGAAAACTTGTCTCTCAACAAATTTCCCTCGGCAGGTATACCGAATTGTCGTCAAGTAAAAACTCATAATAGAGTGAGGTCGAATCCCACTGGGATTGATTGGTCAAGCAACTTTAATTGGAGGAATGTTCTAGTTGAGCTAAGCAAAATTTGATTGGAGAATTGCAGGAAATCAAATGGCGGGAAAGTAAATGGCAGAAAATGTAATTGCTGGAAATAAAGAACTGAATGTAAATGATGGAAAGTAAATTGCAGAATCTTAAATGGGGAATGGGGAAGATGAACATAAAAGTAAATGGCAGAAAGTAAAGAGAATGGGTAAGATCAAAAATGGGGGATTCATTGGTCTCAGGAGATGTTATATTCTCCGGATCAAGTTCATTCTCATCTCTTCCTCAATCAATGCATTCATTGATCTCCTTTTCAATCTTAAGTGATTGGATTCCAATTCCTTGGCAACCCAATCTCTCAAAACTTGATCAATAGCAAATTCCTTGGTCTAATTGCTCATGAGAAGAGATGAAGTATGATCACTGATTATACCACATGTATTCCCAAATCAAAGTATTGGTAGGATTATATGTCACCATATCCATCCAAACCCCAATTTGGTCCAACATGAGAAAGCATTTCTAGCATGATCTCTTCATTCCTCTTTCAAGGTCCGAAGAGATCCAAGTATGAATAGTTTCTTTTCCAAGATAACTACCCAATAGGGTGAAGATTGAAAGCTTTCTAGTAAAATCAAGAGAAAAGAAAGAAGAAGAATAATAAAAACTATTATTGATCCATCAAATAACAATAGAGCTCCCTAACCCAATGAAAGGGGTTTAGTTGTTCATAGCTCTA
>NC_029788.2:97260072-97260522 GCF_000816755.2 Arachis ipaensis
CCACTAACGTGGTGGTGATTGCCATCTCCAACGTTAGTGACAAAGGTGAGTGTCACTAACGTTGGCTCATCATTTCTTTCTCCCACGTTAGCTTCCACGTTAATGTAATTAACGTGGCAACTAACGTGGCTAATAGTGGCTTGATCCAACGTTAGTGACAAAGGTGAGTGTCACTAACGTTGGCTCCATTTTCTTTCTTCCACGTTAGAGTTCACGTTAACTTAGTTAACGTGACTTTTAACATGTGCAATGATGGATTCAAGAGCGTTATTGGCAATTACATTTCTCATTAACTTTGCAAGTTACTCCCATTCCACGTTAGTGTCAACGTTAGTGTAACTAACGTAGCCAATAATGTGGTTCTTCTTTGCTTCCTTTGTCCTGAAATCAAGCAATAAAGTGCATCAAAGTTCTAGTCCAAGTCATGGGAAATGCAACATCCAATTTGTC
>NC_029788.2:97262316-97283219 GCF_000816755.2 Arachis ipaensis
CTAGCCCAAGATGGTTCACGTTAACTTCAACGTTAGTGGCACTAACGTGACCACTAACGTTGCCTCTTGGTCCATCACAAGCGTTATTGGCATTCACCTTTGCCAATAATGTTGCTCTTAGCCCCCCTTTTCTCACGTTAGAGTCCACGTTAGTATAACTAACGTGGCTCTTAACGCTCCAAACGCCCCTTCTCATATTAGTGCCTCACGTTAATTGTATTAACGTGGTGGTGATTGCCATCTCCAACGTTAGTGACAAAGGTGAGTGTCACTAACGTCTTTGTTCCTTTGTTCCTTCCACGTTAGAGTTCACGTTAATGTAATTAACGTGACTCTTAACGTGGCTAAGTGTGCCCCTTTTTCCAAGTATTCACTTACTTTTACCACTAACGTTGGGGCTTTCTTTTTCGTCCACGTTAGCTTCCACGTTAATGTAGTTAACGTGGCAACTAACGTGGGCTATGATGGCTCACGAAGGCGTTATTGGCGATCACTTTTCTCATTAACGTTGCAAGCTAGCTCCCATTCCACGTTAATGGTCACGTTAGTTAGACTAACGTGGCTATTAACGTGGCTATTAACGTGGCTATTAATGTGGTATCTTCTTTGCTTCCTTTGTCCTGAAACCAAGCAAGTACAGTGCATCAAAGCTAGGTTCTAACTCATGAGATCATGCATCATTTATTTTATCATTCAATTCATACATAATACTCATAAAATCATATAAAGTTCACAATGTTTGCTTGAATCAAGATGTAAGTGATTATCTACCCAAAACTTGCTTATTAACTAAGAAAATGCATGAAACTACCCTAAAATAGTAAAGAAAAGGTCACTGAAACTGGCGAAAATGCCCTGGCATCACCCCACCTTCTTCTCTCTCTTAATGTCACTCTTCCCTACAAACTCTTCACCATAACCCTCAACAAATGACATCCATAACTCATCCGAAAACTATCATAACTCCCACCAACCCCCACCCACTTCAAATTCAGAATTTTCCACCCAATTCCCACTCATTCATTCGAACCCTACCCTATCTCACCCCTATAAATACCCCTTCTTCCTACCCTTCACACACACACCTTATACACTAAAGCCCCCATTTGGCCGAAACACTCTATCCCTCCATCTCCTCTATTCTCCTCTTCTTCTCCTCTTTTTCTCCCTTTTGTTCTTATTTTGCTCGAGGACGAGAAAAGCTTTCAAGTTTGGTGTTGGAAAAGCCTTGCTTTTTTATTTTCATTCACACTTATGGCACTCAAAGCCGGAAAATCTTCTAGAAAGAGGAAAGGAAAAGCAGTTGCTTTCACCTCCAAATCTTGAGAGATGGAGAGATTTATCACCAAAGCTCATCAAGACCATTTCTATGAAGTAGTGCAAAGAAAAAGGTGATTCCTGAAGTCCTCTTTAGGCTCAAAAAGCATGAGTACCCGGAGACCCGATGAGAAATCCGGAGGAGAGGTTGGGAAGTCCTAACCAATCCTATTCTAGAAGTTGGAATCTTGATGGTACAAGACTTCTATGCCAAAGCATGGGTCACGAAAAACCATATTACAAGCATGAACCGAAGTCCCAAAAATTGGCATACCATGGTCCGAGGGCGACCTTTGGATTTCAGCCTAGAGAGTGTAAGGTTGGCACTCCATTTGCCAATAATGCAAGGAGACCCACATCCTTACACTAGAAGAGTCAATTTTGATTAGAGGCTGGACCAAATTCTTTCAGACATTTGTGTGGAAGGAGCTCAGTGGAAGAGGGGTGCTCAAGGCAAGCCTATCCAACTGAGAAGGCATGACCTCAAACCCGTAGCTAGAGGATAGTTGGAGTTCATCCAATACTCCATCATCCCTACCAGCAATCGGTCAGAAGTGACCATTGACAGAGCCATCATGATTCATTACATCATGATTGGAAGTGAGGTGGAGGTACATGAGGTAATACCTCAAGAACTATACAAGAAAGCTGAAAAGCCTTCCACCTTAGCAAGGTTGGCTTTTCCCCACCTTATATGTCACTTATGCAATTTAGCTGGAATTGTCATATAAGAAGACATCCCCATTGAGGATGACAAGCCCATCACTAAAAGAAGGATGGAGTAAACTAGAGAGCCTACACATGCACCTCAACAAGAGCATGTGGAGCAGCCTCAACAAGAAATTCCTGAGATGCCTTAAGGGATACATTTTCCTCTTCAAGGCTATATGGACCAATTGCAAACTTCTCTAGGAGAATTAAGCTCCAGCATGGATCAGTTGACGATGGGACATTAAGAGCATTCCACCATCCTCTATGAAATAAGAGAAGATCAAAGAGCCATGAGGGAAGAACAACAGAGGCAAGGACGAGATATAAAAGAAATTAAGCACTCCATTGGATTCTCCAAAAGGAGTAGTAGCCGCCGTCACTAAGGTGGATTTGTTCCTTAATCCTCTGTTGCTTATGTTATTTTTCTGTTTTCTATTTATTTTATCTTAGTGTCTATTTCTAGTGCATGATCATCTTTATTTTATGTCTTTAAGTTATGAAATATTCTATGCATCTCGCACCTTGCTTAAAAGAAAATTTTAATTGAAAAAGAATAGGGAGATACATGAATTTCGAGTTATATATTAAGAATAGTTCAATTATTTGATGTGGTGACATTGCTTTTTCTTTCTGAATGTATGAATAAACAGTGCATATTTAATGTTGGAGTTAAGAATGTTGGCTCTTGAAAGAATATTGATAAGAGAGAAGTATTATTGGTGATCTAAAAAATTCAAAAAAAAAGTTGATTCTTGAAGCAAGAAAAAGTAGCAAAAAGCAATAAAAGAAAAAAAATATATGCGAAAAAAATAGAGAAGCAAGCAGAAAAAGCCAATAGCTCTTCAAACTAAAAGACAAGTGCAAGGATCCAAGGTTTTGAGCATCAATAGTTAGGAGGGCCTAAAAGAAATATCTTAGCCTAAACAGTTCAAATGAGCTACTTCCCTAACTATATGCTTGTGGTGTGAATGTGTCAAGTGAAAAGCTTGAGACTGAGCAGTTAAAGTCGTGATCCAAAGCAAAGAGTGTGCTTAAGAACTCTGGACACCACTGGCTGGGGATTCTAGCAAAGCTGAATCACAATCCAAAAGGATTTACCCAGTTAAATGTCTGTGGCGTTTATGTATCCGGTGGTAATACTAGAAAATAAAGCGCTTAGGGTCACGGCCAAGACTCCAAAGATCTGTGTTCAAGAATAAAAAAGAACTTAACTAAGAGAATCAATAGTATCATCTGGATTCTAAGTTCCTAAAGATGCCAATTATTCTGAGCTTCAAAGGAAAATGAGATGTCGAAACTATTCAGAAGCAAAAAGCTACTAGTCCCGCTCATCAAATTGAAACTGAGCTTCATTGAGAACTCTGAGATTTATTGCATCATTCTATTTCTTTTTAATCCTACTTGTTTTTTGTTTCTTGGGGACAAGCAACAGTTTCAGTTTGGTATTCTGATGAGCGGATATTTTATACGCTTTTTGGCATCATTTTCATATAGTTTTCATTATGTTTTGTTTAAGTTTTATTATATTTTCATAGGTTTTAGTGCAAAATTCATATTTTTGGATTCTACTTTGAGTTTGTGTGCTTTATGGTGATTTCAAGTATTTTCTAGATGAAATTGAGAAGCTTGAGCAAAAGTCTGATTCAGAGACAAAGAAAGGACTGCAGATGCTGTCAGGATCTGACCTCCATGAACTCGAAGGAGCATTTCTGGAGTTACAGAAGTCCAAATGGCGTGATCTCAACGGCTATGGAAAGATAACATTCAGGGCTTTCCAGAAATATATAATAGTCCATACTTTTGCTTTGCAAATGAAGGCCTAAAACTAGTGTTCAACGCCAGTCACCAGCCCCATTCCTGGCGTCCAACGCCCAAAGGGGAGTAGCTGGCGTCCAAACGCCCAAAAGGGAGTCCAAGGCTGGCGTTTAACACCCAAGAAGGATACTAGCTCGTGGATTTTACTCAAGCTCAGCCCAAACACTCACCAAGTGGGCCCCAGAAGTGGATTTCGCACTGTAAGACTAGTTTATCTTATTTTCTATAATTCTTAGTTATGAGATTAGTATATATAGGAGAAGATCACCCATGTTTAGGACCTTCTACCTCATCTTTGCCCATTCAAACCTTTCTCTATCATTATGTACAGTATGAGTCACTAACTTCATAAGGTTAATGTTAGGAGCTCTGCTGATTCTTATGGATTAATAATATCACTATTCTACTTCAATCTATGCTTGATTCTATTCTAAGATGTATCTTCGTTCTTCATTCTAATGGATTAGGAGTGTAACTTGACCATCATCCCAATTCCACATGGGTTTTTGCGAGTCCTTGACGAGATAGTATTGAACCACCAGCTTGGTTATACATCTCTTAGACGGCTAATCCACGACTTCGTTGGGTACTTCTCGAGACATCAGTGCAGCCGAGGTGTGGGGTGATTAGGGCCGTTGTGGTATAGGTGATGCCAGGACATCTTAGGCTAGTTTCACTAGCCTTTTTCTTTGTTTTTAATAGGTTTTATGCACTTTCTTGAGCTATAAATAAGCAATTCGGTTAGAAATTCATGTATGCCTAGATTCATTCAACCATGATTAGTTTGATACAATTTCATAAGAATTATGCTATAATTACTTGTATGCTAAGAATGATGAGAATTCTCATGACTTTAGCAAGACTTTGATGCATGTATTGGTTGATGATAGGTGAAAGAAAGCATGAAGGAAGATTGAAGAAGGAGCCTGGAAAAGATGAAGAAGAAGCAAAGTTGGTGGCCAAATTGGACCACCAACGTTGCCTCAAACGTTGAAAAGGAGGCAGAGCAATTCTCTGCATATTATGTTGGTGCTCACGTTTGAGGTAACGTTGGCCAACGTTACCCCTAACGTGGTGACAAAATGTTCAATTCTGGAGCTAAATAATTTTTGGGCGACGTGTACGTGTCTATGACACGTACGCGTGAAAAAGCAAAAATTCTATATCCACGCGCAAGCGTGAGTCATGCACACGCGTGGAATGGCAAAATTGACCATCCACGCGTATGTGTGGGTCACGTGTACGCATCACCAAACGAGTGTTGGAGGTCCAACGTTGCCTCAAACGTTTGCCTCCAACGTCTGCGATGAGAAGCTCAGAATTTGGAAATGAAAAACTTGCATCGACGTGCACGCGTCAATGACACATACGTGTGGATGGGAAAAAGGCAACGCATGCGTAAGCGTGGTGTACGCGCATGCATGAATTAGCAAAATCACAGCCTTCACGCGTACACGTGGAGTACGTGCACGCATGGATATGCCAACGTTGGAGGGAATGTTGGAGGTCCAACGCTGAGGCCAACGCTCCCCTACATGATTTTAAAACAGGAAAATAAAACTTTCGCATCCATGCGCACGCGTGCAACACGCGCACGCGTGGATGAGCATTTTTAACCCTTGTGCGCAAACGCACAAAGCACGCGTACGCGTGGGTAGCGAAACGTTGGCCCCCCAACATTGAGTCAAATGCCAATGACAGCAAATTCATCTGGTTTTATTGAAAGGTGTTTGAATCAATGTTGGCCCTCAAACGTTGACTCCAACTTGAGCACCAGAATTTTGCAATTCAAACAGATCTCTTCTCAACAACAAGCAAAACCAATTGGAGCCATTTTCAACCCAATTCCATCAAGTCCAAAAGCCCAATTGAGATATTGAAGATCAATAGAAGAAAGTGTATAAATAGCTTAGAATTTAAGTTAGGGGATCCTCCTTTCCCCATTTTTTTGTTTACACTTACTGCACTTTTTATTTTTCTGTTCAGTTTTAATTTCGAGAATGTATCTTTCAATTGGAATTTCCATTTTGATAGCTATGAACAACTAAACCCCTTTCATTGGGTTAGGGAGCTCTATTGTAATTCAATGGATCAATAGTAGTTTTCATCTTCTTCTTCTTTCTTTTCTCTTGATTATTGTTAGAAAGCTTTCGGTCTTAATTCAATTGGATAGTTGTCTTGAGAGAGAAGCTATCCATAATTGGAATTCTTCGGATCCTTGAGAGAGGGATGAAGAATTCATGCTAGAATTGCTTTCTCACATTGGATTGGATTGGGGGTTGGATGAATATAGTGACATGTAATCCTACCAATACTTTGATCTATGAATTTGTGTGGTATAGTCAGTGACCGAACATCAACTCTTCCCATGAGCAATTAAATCAAGACATTGGGCAATTGTTCATGCTTAGAGAGATTGGTGAGCCAAGACATTGGGATCCAATCATCTAAGATTGCCAAGCAATGTCAATGAATGCATTGTTTAGAGAGATTGGTGAGCCAAGACATTGGGATCCAATCATCTAAGATTGCCAAGCAATGTCAATGAATGCATTGATTGAGGAAGAGATGAAAATGATTTGATCCGGAGAATTCAATATCTCCTAAAACCCAATGAACCCCCATCTCTGATCTACCCATTTTTATTTACATTCTGTCTTTAATTTCATGCTTAATCCCCATTCCCCTTTACTTTCTTGCAATTTAAGCTTCTGTCATTTAATTTCCAGCAATTTAATTTCTGTTTTCTTGCAATTTAAGTTTCTCGCCAATTTACTTTCGGCAATCCCAACCTAAATTTTGATTCCACTCAACTAGTATAATTCTTTAATTAACATTGATCAACCAACCAATCCCTGTGGGATTCGACCTCACTCTTTTGTGAGTTTTTACTTGACGACAATCCGGTACACTTGCCGGTAGAAAATTGTTGAGAGATAGTTTTCGGGTGAATCAAGTTTATGGCACCGTTGCCGGGGATTGGTTTGTATTGACAATTACTAAATTGGAGGATAACTAGATTGAGCACTTTTGTTTTCGTTTGATTTATTGAATTTTACTTTAAGTTGTTCATTTTTGTTCTCTGCAATTTTCTTTTAGTTATTCCTCTTTAATTTCTCTTACCTCTTTTTACTTTCCATCAAAACAAACTCACTAACTCAATAACTGTTTGATTAATTGCCTCAATTGCTCTAACCACTCTTTTTCATTAATTGTGAACTCTTGCTGGTTGCTGCTTGTTGTGCTACTTGTATGACAGGTAGAAGAGAGGTTTCAACCTCATTTGATAGTGAACCGGAAAGAACCTTCCTGAGATTAAGGAGGGAAGCAAGACGAAAGAGGGTTATTGGTGCAGAAGAAGAGGAGGAAGACTTGGATATAACCATGGAGGATGATATGGAAAACCATCATAAAGGAGAGGTGAATAATCATGCCAGAAGAGGTGGAGCTAACCCTGCTGGACAAGAGAGGAGAGTTCTGGGATCATACATCAATCCAAACCCAGGAAACTTTGGTAGCAGCATTCAAAAGCCAACTATCCATGCTAATAATTTCGAATTGAAGCCTCAGCTCATAACTCTAGTCCAGAACAACTGTTCTTTTGGAGGAAGTTCCCAAGAGGATCCTAATGAGCATCTCACTAAATTCCAAAGGATATGTGACACAGTTAAATCTAATGGTGTTCACCCTGACACCTATAGATTACTACTGTTTCCATTTTCTTTGAGAGACAAAGCATTAAAATGGCTGAAATCCTTTCCCAAGGAAAGCTTGACCACATGGGAAGATGTAATGAACAGATTCTTAACAAGGTTCTACCCTCCACAAAAAGTAAACAGGCTGAGAACGAAAGTGCAGACATTCAGACAGTAGGATGATGAGACTCTTTATGAAGCCTGGAAGAGATTCAAGAATTTAACAAGGAAATGTCCCCCTGACATGTTTAATGAGTGAGTGCAAATTCATATCTTTTATGAAGGGATGAGTCATGAATCAAAAAAGGCTGTAGACCACTCATCTAGAGGTTTCCTAAACAAGAAGAAGACCATTGAAGAAGCCATTGATGTTATAGAGACAATGGCTGATAATGAGCATTTTTATGCCTCAGACAGAAGCAACAATAGGGGAGTCTTGGAATTAAACCAGATGGATGCAATTCTGGCCCAGAATAAGATGATCACCAAGCAACTGGCTGAGTTGACCAAGCAAATGGAGAAGAATCAGACTGCAGTTATCCACACTCAACCATCACCCCAAGAAGAGTTGGACACAGAAGAAGGAATTAACTGGGAGGAAGCTAATTACCTTGGAAATTCATATAGGCAAGTTAATGATCCACACTCTAAAACTTATAACTCTGGTTGGAGGAACCACCCAAACTTTGGGTGAAAAAACCAACAAAACCAAGACCAAGATCACAGACCCCATAATCTAAACCAGTACAACAACTCCACTCACCAAAACTCCAACCAAAAACCATACCAGACCACACAAAATATTTATTCACAGCCACCATACCAAAGCCACAACAACCACTCTCAACACCCCAATTCAAACCAACCATCACCACATGATGATGATGGCAAACCTTTTCAAGGAGTTTAAAGACATGAAGAAATTCCAAGAGGAAGTAATATCCAATTTGCAAAACCAAGATGCTGCTACTCAGAAACTTGAAGCATAAGTTGAATACTTGTCCAAGAAAGCTCCTGGCCAAAGTTCAGGTGATGCTACCAGGACAACTTCAAGAGAGGAATGAAAAGCTATTACCCTCAAAAGCGGAAAGGAATTGAAAGAGACTCCAAGGGAGGCTCAAGAAGAGAAGGTAGGGGGCAGTTCAACGCCAAGGAAGGCGCACAAACACCTACTTCCAACCCATCAGAAGAGAAAGAAGTTCTAAGGCCATATGTCCCAAAGGCTCCTTACCCTCAGTGACTAATGAAAAATGCAAAGGATAGCCAATTCTCCAAATTCTTGGAGATTTTTAAGAAACTTCAGATCAACATTCCCTTTGCAGAAGTACTAGAGCAAATGCCACTTTATGCTAAGTTTCTGATGGAATTGATGACCAAGAAAAGAAGCTAGAGGAATGATAAAACTGTGGTATTAACTGAGGAATGTAGTGCTATCATCCAACACAAGCTGCCTCAAAAATTGAAGGACCCAGGAAGCTTCCAAATTTCCTGCATCATAGGAGAAATAACAGTTGAAAATGCCTTTTGTGACTTGGGAGCTAGTATAAATTTGATGTCCTTAACAATGATGAAATGAATGAAGATTGAGGAAGCCAAACCAACAAGAATGGCTCTCCAATTGGCAGATCGGTCATTCAAATTTCCTCATGGAATAGTAGAAGACTTGTTAGTGAAAGTATGAGACTTCATCTTCCCTGCTAACTTTGTGGTATTAGATATGGAGGAAGAAGCTAAGGCTTCAATAATTTTGGGAGGCCATTTTAAGCTACTGCTGGAGCCATCATTGATGTCCAAAAGGGTGAACTTACCCTTAGGCTACATGATGAGAGAATAGTATTCAATGTATTCAAGGCCATGAGCTATCCACCAGAATCACTAGGAGAGTGTATGAGGCTAGATGCAGTGGAAACTGTGGTGCAAGAAACCTTTGAAGAAGCACTTGAAGGATTGACAGAGGGTGATTCCATGTTAAATATTGAGGTTGCTGATGTCAACTCACCTGAAATGCCTATTCTAAGCACATTGGAGGAGAGGAAAAAGGAGAAAGAAGTACCCAAACTAGAGCTGAAAGCACTGCCTCCTACTCTCAAGTATGCATACTTGGGAAGTGATGGAAGTTACCCGGTGATCATTATTTCTGTCCTTAGTCAAGAACAGGAAGAGGAATTAATCAAGGTGTTGCAAAAGCACCAAGACACCATTAGACGGACCCTTGCTGACTTAAAAGGGATAAGTTCATCCATATGCATGCATAAGATCTTGCTGGAAGATGATGCCAAACCCTCTATTCAAGCCCAAAGAAGATTGAATCCAGTCATGAAAGAAGTGGTCCAGAAAGAGGTTATGAAGCTATGGCAGACAGGAATAATCTATCTCATTTCTGACAGCCCATGGGTGAGCCCTATCCATGTGGTTCCAAAGAAAGGAGGGATCACAGTTGTACCCAATGAGAAGAACGAACTCATCCCCACAAGAACAGTAACAGGCTGGAGGATGTGCATTGATTATAGAAAACTCAATGAGGTAACTAGAAAATATCATTTTCCACTCCCTTTTATGGACCAGATGCTGGAGAGATTGGCAGGACATGCATATTACTGTTTTCTTGATGGATATTCGGGTTATAATCAAATAGTGGTTGATCCAAAAGATCAAGAAAAAACATCATTCACCTGTCCATATGGAGTTTTTGCTTACAGGCGCATGCCTTTTGGATTGTGCAATGCCCCTGCAACTTTCCAAAGATGCATGTTGTCTATATTCTCAGACATGATTGAAAAATTCATTGAAGTCTTCATGGACGATTTTTCAGTTTTTGGAGATTCCTTTCCCAATTTCCTTAACCATCTTGCCTTAGTGTTAAAAGGTGCCAAGAGACAAACCTAGTTTTAAACTGGGAGAAATGCCACTTTATGGTAACAGAGGGGATTGTCCTTGGCCATAAAATTTCAGAAAAAGGCATAGAAGTAGACAAAGCTAAGGTGGAATTAATTGAAAAATTACCTCCACCAAGTAATGTCAAGGGAATTAGGAGTTTTTTAGGCCATGCTGGTTTCTACAGAAGGTTTATCAGAGATTTTTCCAAAATTGCAAAGCCTTTGAGCAACCTATTAGTCTCTGATACACCTTTTGTGTTTGATCAAAAATGCACACTAGCATTTGAAACACTGAAAAGAGAACTTTCCTCAGCACCTATCATTGCCCCACCTGATTGGAATTTGCCTTTTGAACTGATGTGTGATGCATCAGACTTTGCTGTTGGGGCAGTGCTTAGACAGAGGAAAGGCAATTTAGTGCATGTTATATATTATGCCAGCAAGGTTTTGAATGAAACTCAAAGGAATTATACCACTACTGAGAAGGAACTGCTGGCAATAGTGTTTGCATTTGACAAGTTTAGACAATATCTCATTGGATCTAAAGTTATTGTTTTCACTGATCATGCAGCACTAAAATATTTACTTGCAAAACAAGAGTCAAAACCAAGACTGATAAGGTGGATTTTGCTATTGCAGGAATTCAACATTGAGATTAAAGACAAGAAGGGAGTGGAGAACAAAGTAGCAGATCATTTGTCCAGAATTCCTTGTGAAGAAGGTAGCACCCACAAATCAAGTGTCAATGAATTCTTCCCTAATGAGAAATTAATGCTGGTTCATAAGGCACCCTGGTTTGCAGACATTGCCAATTTTAAGGCCACCGGAAAGTTCCTCCAATGATCAACAAGCATCAAAAGAGGAAACTCATCAATGATGAAAAATATTTCATTTGGGATGAGCCATACTTATTCAAAAAATGATCGGATGGATTTCTCAGAAGATGTATTTCCGAGGAGGAAGGAAGGGAAGTGTTATGGGATTGTCATGGTTCTTACTATGGAGGCCATTTTGGAGGAGAAAGAACTGCAGCAAAAGTCTTGCAATGCGGGTTTTTTTGGCCCACCATCTTCAAAGATGCACGAGTTAGTGAAGAACTGCAATGAATGTCAGCGGGTTGGAAATCTGCCCAAGAGAAATGAGATGCCACAGCAATTCATCTTGGAACTTGAGCTGCTGTTTGATGTATGTGGGATTGATTTCATGGGACCTTTCCCAACTTTATACTCAAATAATTACATTCTGGTGGCACTGGACTATGTGTCTAAATGGGTGGAGGCCATTGCAACCCCTACAAATGATGACAAGGTGGTCCTAAACTTCCTCAGAAAGAATATCTTTAGCAGGTTTGGAGTTCCTAGAGCACTCATCAGTGACGGAGGAAGCCATTTTTACAATAGGCCACTAGAAATCCTCCTCCTGAGATATGGGATAAAGCACAAGGTTGCCATACCCTATCACCCCCAAACAAGTGGCCAGACAAAAGTATCCAACCGAGAGCTAAAAAGGATCCTGGAAAAGACGGTGGGAGCTTCAAGAAAAAACTGGTCTAAGAAGCTGGATGATGCTCTTTGGGCATACAGGACAGCCTTTAAAACACCAATTGGGATGTCCCCATATCAACTGGTGTATGGTAAAGCTTGTCACTTGCCATTAGAGCTTGAATACAAAGCATTCTGGGCTCTCAAGTTATTGAATTTTGATAGTGAAGCTGCTGGTGAAAGGAGGCTCTTGCAACTGCAAGAATTGGAAGAATTCAGATCCCAAGCCTATGAAAATGCCAAAATATACAAGGAAAAGGAAAAGGAAAAACACGACCTCAAGATGGCACCAAGAAGCTTTGAAGAAGGTCAGAAAGTGCTACTTTACAACTCCAGACTGAAACTTTTCCCTGGAAAATTAAGATCAAGGTGGTCTGGCCCTTTTCTTATCACCAAGGTTTCTTCTTATGGACATATAGAAATAATGGAAGAAAAATCACAGGAGACCTTCATTGTAAATGGACAAAGGCTCAAGCATTACTTGGGTGATATGAAGGAGAGGCCTAAGATAAAATACAGACTCGACTGAAAGAGTTAATCGTCAAGCTAGTGAAGTTAAAAAAGTGTTTGTTGGGAGACAACCCAACCAAAGGTAATTCTCTTTTCATAGCTTGTCAATAAGAGAGTAAGGAGATTTCTCTGCATTGCTAGGAGCAAAGTTTGGTGTTGCACACCAAAGAAATTTAAGAGTGAATGTGTAAATCTAAGTTTGGTGTTTCACCATGGATTTCATTGAGAACGCATTTCACCCTCAGCATAACTAGTTATCAGCTCCAAACAATTAGAGAAATGATTCAAAAGTTGTTTATCTGCTAGTTTTTAGTTTGTTATTTAGTTCATAGTTATTTTATGGTTCGTACTCTACTTTCTTAAATAAAAGTACTTGATATTTTCTGCATAAAACTAAGTTTGCTGCATAAGGCAAGAAACTAAGTTTGGTGTTCAGACACCAATCTAAGTTCAAAAGCCTACAAGTATACATACATGCTAACAATTTCTCAAGTGCTTGGGGAATAAGCAACTTCCAATAACTTGCAGGAATTCAATCAATCTCTTGGAAGGAATACACACCATTAGATGAGAGCATAAAGAAGAACACAAAAGCCACAGATGGTGATAGCAGAGAGGAAGCAACTAGAAGGCACCACCAAGAGGTTGTATTGTTACTTAATTCCACCCGCCTTGAAATGCTCTAAATTGGAAGTCTGAATGTGCCCATTCTAATAGTCAATTTGTAGTTTAAGTCATTTTGCATTCCATAGGTTTAACTTTGCAATAAGTATGCTAGCCTAGGTGTGTGTGTTTTCACTTTCACTTGTTAAATTCTTGCCTTGTCCCCTGAGTCTTTTCAAATTAAATAAAAGAAATATTTGAACAAGAAGTGAAATAGTTCCTTTTTGGCAAGAAAATAAAATAACAGTAAGTGGTGGTATATATGTTTGATTGTGTAGTAGCTCACTTATAATGAATAAAAGGATAGATTGTTCCCTTTTAGTGTAAATTAGCATGATGTCTATGAATCTTAGCAAATAAAAGTCCTTGGATGAAAGAAAAATAAGTAAAAAGAAAGAAAAAGAAAAGCCAAAATTGGCATCAAAAATAGAAGAAAGCAAGAATAATGCTGGACACCAATAGCTTGGACCTTAGGACATATGCCTGTGGTGTGTTTGTACTAGGATTTGCTTGGATGATTAGGTTCTATGGAGTGATTTAACACTTGGTAACTTGGGTTAACTAACCCGGGATTATCAACCAAAAGTCCACTATCAAGAGCAACATAGTTACAAGGCATTTAGTGACCCAAAGAGGTGCTGGGCATCAATGTCTTAAGAAGAATTGTGAGCCAAGTGTCTGTAGTGAATATGTGTTGAGCACAAATAAGCTAAGAAACTACTACAACACATGACACTGATCTAAAGTCTACAGAAAAAGAAAATAAAGAAAAGTAATTACCAAGGATGAGTGAATAATAAGAGGTCATAGCAGTGTGTTAATTGAAGCTTAAAGGAGACAGTCTATGCATAAGGATCAATAAGAAGTGAGTCACCGCATTCTCTGCATAAAACCCCATGAACTAATAATAATGACTTGCTGATATGAACATCACTCTCTGTTTCATTCTTTCTTCGTAATAATTCAGTACTTGCTTAGGGACAAGCAAGAATTAAGTTTGGTGTTGTGATGCCAGGGCATCTTAGGCTAGTTTCACTAGCCTTTTTCTTTGTTTTTAATAGGTTTTATGCACTTTCTTGAGCTATAAGTAAGCAATTCGGTTAGAAATTCATGTATGCCTAGATTCATTCAACCATGATTAATTTGATGCAATTTCATGAGAATTATGCTATAATTACTTGTATGCTAAGAATGATGAGAATTCTCATGACTTTAGCAAGGATTTGATGCATGTATTGGTTGATGATAGGTGAAAGAAAGCATGAAGTAAGGTTGAAGAAGGAGCTTGGAAAAGACGAAGAAGAAGCAACGTTGGTGGCCAAGTTGGACCACCAACGTTGCCTTAAATGTTGAAAGGGAGGCAGAGCAATTCTCTGCATATTGTGCTGGTGCTCACGTTCCAATGTTACCCCTAACGTGGTGATAAAATGTTCAATTCTGGAGCTAAATGATTTTTGGGTGATGCGTACGCGTCAGAAAAAGCAAAAATTATATATCCATGCGCAAGCGTGAGTCACGCGCACGCGTGGAATGGCAAAATTGACCATCCACGAGAATGTATCTTTCAATTGGAATTTCTATTTTGAGAGCTATGAACAACTAAACCCCTTTCATTGGGTTAGGGAGCTCTATTATAATTCAATGGATCAATAGTAGTTTTCATCTTCTTCTTCTTTCTTTTCTCTTGATTATTGTTAGAAAGCTTTCGGTCTTAATTTAATTGGATAGTTATCTTGAGAGAGAAGCTATCCATAATTGGAATTCTTCGGATCCTTGAGAGAGGGATGAAGAATTCATGCTAGAATTGCTTTCTCACATTGGATTAGATTGGGGGTTGGATGGATATAGTGACCTGTAATCCTACCAATACTTTGATCTATAAATTTGTGTGGTATAGTCAATGACCGAACTTCAACTCTTCCCATGAGCAATTAAATTAAGACATTGGGATCTAATCATCTAAGATTGCCAAGCAATGTCAATGAATGCATTGATTGAGGAAGAGATGAAAATGATTTGATCCGGAGAATTCAATATCTCCTGAAACCCAATGAACCCCCATCTCTGATCTACCCATTTCTATTTACATTCTATCTTTAATTTCATGCTTAATCCACATTCCCCTTTACTTTCTTGCAATTTAAGCTTCTGTCATTTAATTTTTAGCAATTTAATTTCTGTTCATTTACTTTCTTGCAATTTAAGTTTCCCACCAATTTACTTTCTGCAATCCCAACCCAAATTTTGATTCCGCTCAACTAGTATAATTCTTCAATTAACATTGATCAACCAACCAATCCCTGTGGGATTCAACCTCACTCTTTTGTGAGTTTTTACTTGACGACAATCCGATACACTTGCCGGTAGAAATTTGTTGAGAGACAATTTTCGGGTGAATCAATAGGCTGGAACCAAAGGAGTAGCATTCTCTGATCCGGAAGATCCAACCTTGTCTATGGCGTTTTGGGTAGGATCACTAAGGGAATGGACTACCGAAGTTTCACTCCCTTTCATATTGGATGACCGCTGACCCGACATTTGATTTGAAGTTGAAGAGATTAATGACCGCTGACCCGACGTTAATCATATATATCCTGCCATAGAATGAATCAATCAGAAGTTGGAGTAGATGGTTAGAAAAGTTGATCCAGAAGGAAGAAGCATCTCCGAAGCCTCAACCGTTCTCATACTATAGATTTCACACCTATCCTGTAACGTTTTATTTATTTATCTGTTTTATGTGTTTTCTCGTGATAACAATATTATCTATCCGCATAAATAATATCTTCAAGGTAACTATTGCTTTCTCAAACCAACAATCTCCATGGGATCGACCCTCACTCACCTGAGATATTACTTAGACGACCTGGTATACTTGCTGATCTATCTGTGCGAAACGTGCAGAGTCAGTTTTGTGCACCATCCGCCAGCAACTCCAATATCATTCCGAAGGCCTTGTCGCTCACACCGCACATGGACTTTATATGATAGAGCCTCACCAAGAAAGACAGCTTCGAGAACTTCAAACATCCCGGGTATAACTTCTTCTCTCCATCATCGAGTAGGTCATGAAAATTGTAGGCCTCGCGACTAGGTTCATTGTATAGGTAAGGCAACTCATCCGCATCCCCTCCAGGATATTCATTCACTATGTCTTCTTCCTCGCCATGAAATCCTTGGAAGTTGAATGCCTTGTGGACCATTTCAAGCATTGGGGCATTAAAATTTCTATCGGGTTGAACTTCTTGTCCATCACTAGGGCTCTCTACCACGCGTGTCTTACCGTGGTGTATCCAAAATGTGTTTCCATGTCTCGGCGTCCCTTGGATGCCTATACATACCATCAGAGTTAGGACCTCTCTTATGCCACAACATGTTAACGGCTGTCTTACTAGACATGTATAACAGCTACAATTGTGGAATAAAGGGGAAGTAACGAAGAATCTTTGCCGCTTGTAGTTTTCCGTTCTTCTTAACAACCATCTTGATCATCACCCTAGAGTTCCACAACCATCTCGATGTCCCACACCGCTTGCATTTGGTCAGCTCTTGGTCGTTGCCCTGGTATAGCATGCAGTCATTTGGACATGCATCTATCTTCTTGTACACGAGACCGAGCTTTCTTGTGACTTTCTTGGCATCGTGCACAGTGCTAGGAATCCGGGCATGCTCAAAGGCGTCTGCGAGCAACTCCAATATCATTCCAAAGGTCTTATCGCTCACTCCGCACATGGACTTTATATGATAGAGCCTCACCAAGAAAGACAGCTTAGAGAACTTTGAACATCCTGGTATAACTCCTGCTCTCCATCATCGAGTAGGTCATGAAAATTGCGGGCCTCATGACAAGGTTCATTGTATAAGTAAGGCAACTCATCCGCATCGGCACCAGCATGTTCATTCTCTGAGTCTTCTTCGTCGCTGTGAAGTCTTGAGAATTTGAATGCCTCGTGGACCATATCAAGCATCGGGGCATTGAAGTTTCTTTCGAGTTGATCTTCTTGTCCGTCACTAGAGCTCTATACCACGCGTCTCTCACCGTGATAGATCCAAAATGTGTAACTAGATGGGAAAGGGTTTATCAGCAAATGATCGTACGCATCCTCTCTATTTTGTAAAAGGTTGAACCCACACTTCGGACATGGACAATGTATCATCTCATCGGATGATGCATTGGCAAATGCAAAATCTAAGAATATGGTCAAACCGTCCCTATATTCTGCACCAACTCGTGGCTTTGAAATCCAACTCTTATCAATATCTAATTTAATGAAATTATAGAACGATGAAAATTCATATAATAGAGTCAAACCACCAGAAAAAATAATAATAATATATCTTAAATAAATATAAGGAGTGTAGACTATGATATAATGATACTGTTTGAAATAAATTAGGAGAACAACTCTTAAAGGAAAAAACAAAAAACACAGTCACTAACATCCATGATAATATGGAGCCCACAAAATTATTCGAGAAAGTTGCTTACTCATTTGAAAATTCTGCACTTTGAAAAAAAATAACTCAAAGAAATAAACTCTGGTTCCAATGCCAAAAAATTGAAAAGGAAAAGAAACCTTCCTTACAAAAAAAAATAGAATAGAGGAGTATAGGTTAGATGTAAGAAAATATTTAAGACAAAAGCATAAAAGAGGTATAGAATCAAGTCTAAAAGTAAAATAAAGAGATTAAAATTGTTATAGTTAGATAAATCACAAAGGGCTAATGTATAAAGAGATTAAGTTAATTAACTAGCTTTCACGTGCACTTGAAGCAGATAAATATATCCATACATGGTTACCAACAAAATGTGTACTTTTCTATAGGTTTATTATTTTATTTAGATTGTGGATCACTTACTTTAAAACCATATAAATTAAGGTGCAAAGCTACTACACAAACAACATTTATTTAATTAATTAAGTGTAAAGTTTCGCAAATAAAAAATCTATGCTTATGCAGCAGAGGAATGGAAGATACTTGGAGAGGTTCTAATCAGAACCATTTGTTTGTTCTAATGATTTAACCATAAAAACGGATGATCAAGCTAACTTATTCGCTTAAATATGAAACATCTTAACTTAAGACACAGCTCAAAATGGCAAAACTACCGCTAATCCTTTAGCAATAAAGGTGGTATGTCCTAGTACTTTATCATCTTATCAATAGTAACATTATTTAACATCAATTAATGAAGAGAACAGCTATTTTATTGAAATTTCAAATAATGAAGGGAACAGCTATTTTGAAATTCCACCATACTATTCACATGATAGCAAGAGTGTGCAATGAGAGTTGCTAATAGCGGAGAGAAAATGGTGAACAATTTGAAAAAATGACATGGAGGAAAAAATAGACCAGGAAACGCATTTTTGAATTCTAATCCAGTTAAATATAAAAGGTGAGAGCATAACCAAAGACAGTGATTGCAAACCAAAATGCAAAAATATAACTGAATTAGCAATCTAAGAAATAAAAATATGTTCAAAAAAATAAAAAAAACATGAGTATTACTTGGATAGCAAATGTAAGTGACGAAGCCTTATGGTAGCTCTCAAGCTGGTTCCCACTTTTTTGCACAGTGAGCCACAAATCAGAAGTCTCCAACTGTAGTGAGATCAACAAAACGCTTTACTTCACGCTTCGGACAGATGAGCACATGTGAATATTATTAATTCAGACAAATTCAATACTAAACTAGACTTTCTAGCCAGTTGGAAATAACCTATAGAACTTTACATTATATAAAACTTCCTTTCAAGAAAAATGCCTAATCAATGAAACGCTTGAGCAAGTAACTATGAACCAAAGGTATATGTCATGTCTAGGTGTATTCTAACATATTATTTATTTAAATATCTCGCTTAACATCTAAAGCACCACATTAAAGGAAATACCTCATAATCATTTCAATGGTGTTGACCACTCCTACTGGAATACAAAACAAGGATACGAAGTAAGGAGGACTACCGAAAAGGCATGCGTAAATGAGAATGATATGACCACCTAAAGAAAAATAGGCCCGTTTCCAAATTGCCAAACACTTAGAAATCTCCTCAACAACAGGGTCCCAAAAGGAAATGGATCTAAGATTACCACCTAGTAACCTACAGAACACCTAGATAATTAAGAGGCCACTCCAAAACAAAATACCCAGCCATATATACCTACAAAACACCTACTATTTTCTGTTCCTATGTGTATATTCAAAAGCATAGACTGCTCAAGAAAATAAAGCTCCATTTATTTCTTTCAAGAATGTATGTTCCAAATTAAATGAAGAAGAGAGATAGGCAGAGCTGCATAATTTTATAGTCATAATGCTGAAAATGTAAAAGAACTTTTTATGAGTAGCATTACAAACTTTAGTATTAAAAACAAACAGGATTATGAATAAGAACTTTTCTGACTTGAATGGATGGAAAACAAGCAAGGAATAAGAGAACATACAGTTCATAGATAGTTTGATAAAACACCCAATATTCTTACAATATAAAAGTGGATTCTACTTAATTTGGTCAACCACACAGTCATGCAAGAAGTACATTAGTTTAAGCCAAATCGAAAGTGCAAAACTGGATTCCAATATGAAATTGCAATAAACACAAACATATCAAGACTCAGGGGTTCAGAAATTGGGAAAAAAAATCAAATTTGAATGTTAAATTGGGGAAGAAAAATTTGGGCAAAATTAATCCATCAGCGATGTTCAAACCAAAATTCAAAAGGAACAAAGATTAAACTTATGGCAAAATTAATTTATCAACCTCCACTAAAATTAAATAGGGACGAGGGAGAGGAACATACGAGAGAGGGGGGAGAGTGTGCGATCGGCGACGCACAACAGGGCAAGGGCAAGGGGAAGGCTGCCGACGACGACACTGCGACGGATGGTTGGGGTCACCGCCGACGACGTCACAGACGTGCACGGAGGAGGGAGAAGACTTGGATGACCCTTTATACTTTACCTTCGCACATGGGAGCTACACAGCAGAGGGAGGAGACCAGTCACGGGGAAGAACAACGACACGGACGTAGCAGCTAGAACTGAAAAAGGGATGAGTCACAACGGCGGGGGAAGGAGACCAGCGATTGGCGCCTTTGCTCTGCTAGGGTTCGCACCAAAAGGGGGAAGGTTAATGGCGCCGAAATATTTTGGTTGGGGTATTTTAATGAAACACCCCCTCCACCAGGTTATTAGATGCAGTTGGGACCAAAATGGCCACCAATTCGGATCAATTGGAAATGGAGCCTCAAAACGCAACAAGAACCGCAGCAGTTCACTCGATTTGCAGCGATTTGGCAAAACGCTGGTACATTTCCGCAACTAAGAGCCATTTCCCTTGTAGTGTTTTGTTGATAAAAAAATTTGGGTGCATTTTTGTCAGCAACAAAATTATTTGAGTGCATATTTGGTAGTTTACCCTTATTTATTATGGAATGTTGAACATTCACTACAAGAAAAATGTTGAGTACCGTCGGATTTAGCGTCGCAGCGGCGGATTTACCGTCGGATTTACCGGCGGTAACGACGTCGAATTCGTAAGGTTAAGTAATTGCCGGCGGATTTTATTTTTCGACGGTAAATCCGACGGTATTATTTGGAGAAAATATAAAGTAAATTAGCGCATCCTTTACCGTGGGCTTACCATTGGATTTTTTTTTTGCGGTAACTCCAATTAGTGAAACATTGTATTTTGGTCACCTGTGATAGTTTATCGTCGAATTTTTTCGACGGTAAAGGGGCATAAATTCAAATCACGAACCCTCTTTCC
>NC_029788.2:97283370-97291069 GCF_000816755.2 Arachis ipaensis
CTCCATCACCACCATCTATCGCCACTACCGAGATCACCACTATCATAGCCCATCTCTATTGCTGTCAACCCACCGCCGACCCCTCCTTCTTCTCCTCTTCTCTTCTCTCCTCTCCTTGCGCCGTCAAACCACTGTCGCCCCCGCCATCATCACGTCGCGGCTACCCAGCTTTTGGCGAGTTCTCCTTCCTTTGGAAACCACCCTTCTGCCACTTCTAGCTTCGGCGACCAACATTCTGTAGTTTTGCATTCCGGGTTTTTTTAAACTCTGTTTCTCTTTCTTCTTCAAATTCTGTTTTGCTTAGGTTGTTTCATTATTCTAATTTTAGTTAGTTAATTTAGTTAGAATTAATTTTTTATTTTAGAGGATTTTAGGTGGTTAGGATAGCTTAGTTTTAGGATTATTAGTTTATATTATATTGTTGAAAGTGTTGGAAATTGACTGAATTGATAGATATTGCTGTTGATTTTGTATTGAATATGCTGAATTTGTGTGAATTGATGTTAAAAGACTATTTGTTTTGTTAAATAATTGCTGAAATTTGGTTGAATAGCATTGACTTGAATTTGAGGCTGTCAACTGTTACTTAGTTTCGTTGATTTTGCATCTTTGATGTATGTGCTTGCCAAGTGTTTGTTTATATGCCTCTATATTTATTGTCCATTTTAAATTGCATGTTGTAGCCACCATGTGATTTAGGATGTTTAATTTTTACTTGGCATATTTAATTAAATCTCTTTGTGATACAGGATTGTAATGCGTTGGATATTATTTACTAATTAAGTTTTGTGTATGTATGTTGTGTGTAAATGTCAAGTTGCTTGATTGAAGTGTTTTTCACACTTAGTATTTGATTTAGATCTAATAATCACATTATGGTTTATATGGTTGTATTCTAAGACACTTGCTATTCAGATCATCAAATGTTGAACTTAATGTTGTGGTATTAGTTATAAGAATTACCTAGGTGTTGTTATAACTTATTGTTGATTTGTTGTGCTGAATTTCTGTTAATTGGTATGCTATTTGCAGACGTGATGACAGGTAGAGGTGCTACAGATCAGGCTACTAGTCGTGGACATGGTCGAGGTTGTAACACCCTACCACACAGAGTCTTATGCTTAAGTCATAAAACTGAGGTGGCGAGGTATTACAACCTCTAAAATCAAAATATATAAATAATAATAGTTGAAAGGAATTTTATAGCAAGGAGCATTTGAAGGAAAGGGTAAAACAAAAGCGTTAAACCGAAAGAGCGCAACATACGCGTAAACGATAAGTATGAGAGAAGAATTCCAAAGATACATATAGCAAGGCTTCTGACCCGGCTCGCGAAGTTAAAACCGGACAGAGCATATAAATATATATACATATATATACATGAGAATCCCCAAACATGACTGTCAATACCGTTTACAGAACCTATTTCTCCAAATCAACCTCTAGGAGGGGCAAGTATAAGATACAAGGTGGAGAATCTATATACATATATAAACAAAATACACCCTTGAGTCCCAAGAGTCCTTCACTTCATCAAAGTCTCCAGAATACAGAGTGGTGCTTCTCAACCTGCATCTGAAAAATAACAATATAGTATGGGATGAGAACCGGAGGTTCTCAGTATGGTAACAGTGCCCACATATCTAACATATAATGTCCTGGGAAAGCCGAAGGAAATCCTAGAACTTCCGACATATAAATGAAACCTTATAACATAACTAAACCATAAAATTGAATTAGGCAAATCTCTATAAGGGTCTTCGTTCTATCTAAAACTCCCCTATCCAACTCCTCCGAACCTCCCAACCGCCACTGGAAATAGTTTTTACAAACACAATTATTACATACAAGGAAATCACAGGTAGAAAGCATATACAACAGATAAACAAGTAACAAGTAGTGATGTAATCAATTAGGCATTTCAAACAAAACATACCAAACAAACATATAAATGCATATGATGCATGCCTGTCCTAGTGGCTAATGAGTCTCATTTGTCAGTTATCAAGCCAACCCGACGTGTCCAGTAGCTAACCCGGGCACAGTCTTTCTGTTGCGCCTTAATATCATTAGAGGGAATCCGTGTCCTGTCACCATTAGAGGGTATCTGTGCCCTGTCACCATTAGAGGGTATCTGTGCCCTGTCACCATTAGAGGGTATCGGTGCCCTGTCACCCTTACAAACAGAGAGAAAATACAAGCATACTCACATCCAACATTTTCCATTCATGATTCATTTACTACATTCATTCATTCACTATCAATCATTGATTATCAATTTTGTCATCATTCATAACTTCATCATCATTTTCGCACACTTTATTTTATCCAAAAATTCGTCCACAGAAGATTACAAACCTAATTCTCCGTATCTAGACTCAAAACAAAAGTATCCTATAGATCCAAACCCATTTGAAATATTTAAGTTGAATAAAATAAAAAAGAAAATCATTTTCTCTTGCAAAAACTAATTTCAAGTTTGAAAGCTTTGCACCAAGACAGCGAGCTACCTTGTTCTTAGAAAATCCACCAAAAATCATATTTTCACTTGATTTATCTGATATTTTCCATAAATAAACTAAACTTATAAAGCTTTAAATCATTTAAAGTCTCATAGAAAAATTATTTTTTGGAGAGAGTTATACTAATTACAAGTTTGCTTTCAAAAACTGGTTTCGCTGTCAAAACAGCTAAGAGCTCTATTTTTAAAACAAGCACAACTCCTTCAAAACAATTTATGAAAGTTTGAAATTTCTACACAAACAAGAAAATAGTCCCAGTCTCAATGTCATTTTGGTCTCACTCAAAATTATGGTCAGGATTGGGAGATATAAGCGTTGAAAGTTGCTGGTTTGATTATGCATTAGCAGAAAATCAGCTTTAAAGTAACAAATTTCAAAACTTTATATCTCCTAATCCAACCGTTAAAATTTAACCAAATTTTGTAGAATGGATCTAAACATCACAAAGATTCAAGGAAAATTAATTTTATCAAATTGTGATGGTTAGAGCGTTACCAAAAAGCATCCGAAGCTGCTGCCAGAAAATCAGATTTTGCAGAATTTTGCCAAACCTCAACTTTCAAAACATTTCAATCCCAACCCCTTTAAAACTTACCAAATTTTACCATAGTGGATCAAAACCAAACTCAACTACACCACATCATTCCTCAATACACTATTTACCATCTCCATCAAGTTTTCAATCCAACAACCCAAGTTTAATACAACATCTTTAATATACATTATCATGATCATATCCAACAATTCAAGTTCAATATAACAATATACATACTCATCAATACCTACATCATCATACACTTCAAATATCATCTTTCCACCATCATCAACTTCCCTTATGACCAATGATCATCAATCAAACATAACACATTAATTAACATAATATATATCAAACATAAGATTCAACTTATCCTAGGTCGTCTAGCCTAAGTTTTCACGAAACATTATATTTTAGATATGAGAAACTAAAACCATATCTTGGCCGATTTTTTGATAAACTCGGAATACCTCAAGCATTCCTCGCAACACAAGCTATCAACCACCGCCCCTTACCAATGAAACCTAGCTTCCAGAAATTGATCCAAAGCTTCAATTTAACAAGTTTGACCTCCAATTTGATTTTTCACCAACAACATTCAATCTAAACCACATATATCACTATAATTAATCCCTAAACTCAAAATCCCATAATTTCACAAGAGGGTTAGGGTTTTTACCTTGCCCATAGCTCAAGTGAGTCAAACCCAACAAAACCCACAAGCTAATTCAAACTTAAACACCGAAATTAAGCAAGATTCAACATGGATACACATTGAATTTCAAAATTGGAAAGGAAAGAATCTGAAATTGAAAAGTGGATTCCATACCTAATTAATGATTGGGCTTTGTAGCCATCGGAGCTCCGAATCAAAAGTTACATGGATTTGAATCACCACCAAGGGTTTTGAATGTTCTTTGCTCTCCTTCAACAATTCCCAGCGTGTTTCATTATGAAACAAGGGAGAACAGCTAAAACTCTTATTAATTGTGGGCTTGGGTTGGGCATTGGGCCCATTTTGGGTCCGATTCGGCCCGTTTAGCTCAATTTTGGGCTAAATTCTTTGAAATTAGTGTCAAAATTTTCGTTTTAATTAGTTCTATTATATTAAATTATAAAAATCACATTTCTAATTTTCTTTATTAATAATTAATTTATTCACTAATTATTTACTAATCTATCGGGTTTTACAAAGGTCATGGTAGAAGGAGGATTTCTTCCGGTACCCTGAGAATTCTGTATCCTCTCTCTCTACTCCGACTACCCCGATAATGTCACAGGTTACGGGTTTAGCAGACTAGTCGTTCATCATGGTCCCTAACCCCAACTACGTGCCGCCATCTACGGCGACGATGCCACCTCCTGCCGTCTATGGTTATTGCTGAAAGTTTCTGAAAATTGATTTTTGCTTAGTGGATTTAGGTATATTTGGTTACCTGATTAGTGTTTTCTGTTTTTATGGTTATTGCTGAAAGTTCCTGAAAATTGATTCCTACTTAGTAGATTTAGGTTTATTTGGTTGTCTAATTAATGCTTCCTTTTTACTGATTATGGTTATTACTGAAAATTGATTCCTGCTTAGTGAATTATGGAATTTTCATATTGTTTTGTTTGTGGGTTGTTTTTAGGTTTGCACCGAACAACAATGCATGTACTCAGGAGATGACCAATGTCATCATGCTGATGTACGACTATCCCTGGCCCAACTATAAGAAGATCCTCGCTGAGATCAGGGAGCGATGGTTTCAGAAATGGGAGGTAATTACTATTTTTTTAGTTTCAAACCTTTTTAGCTAGTATATATCTTCTATCTTGCTTAACTATTTTTAAAGTTTCTTTATTACATTTGCACTTTATATGGGACACTGTGCACGATCTTACCATTAGGAAGATCTTCGACCATAGAATAGGTCGGTGGCTTCAGCAAATGCTGGAGGATGTTCATGAGAGGCGGGACCACTTGACGACCTGGCTCCGACCAAAAATAAAGAAGGCTCTGTTAGTTCATTGTGAGACCGATGAGGGGTTCATTCATCGACGACTCACCGACAGAGCTAATAAGGCATTGGCCAGGTTGATCAAGTATACTAGCAGCTCAGTGGCCTTTATGAAGACTAAGGCCAAGCGGGTATGTAATGACTTTAATTTTGTTAATAACTTAGTTATATTCTTTTTCATATCATTACTAGGCATCCTAATCATATTATTTCAATACAACATGTGTAGTCAAAGTCGTCAGATTGCGACGCAACGTTGGTAGAGACGTTCAAGTACACCCACAAGCTAAAGGAGAACAAAGCAAGATTTGCTGATCAGCGGTCTCAATACCATTATGTGAGTTAACATACATATGATCTTCTACTATAAAATTATTAGAGATTAACTATATATCTATCGTACTAATCACAATAACATGTGTCACACAGGAGTCCTACACATAGAGACTAGAGGACGTGACTCAGCAGTCTCAGCAAAGTAAGGAGGACACCGTCGATGGCTCTATAGCTTCAGTCGTCGATTTCGATGCAGTTTGGCGCAAGACCGTCTCAGCGCCGTACAAGAACCACATATATGGGCTGGGATCATTCTTTGCCAGCAGCCTCCACACCTCCACGTTGAGGCCGTCGTCACGCTCTGCCACCAGTCAAGATGTCAAGCCCGAGGAAGGCATGGATTTGAGGCTGCAGCTGCAGGAGTTCCAAAGCAGTCATCACCAGTAGACTCAAGAGCTGAACGATTATCGAGAGAGGTATCAGGAGATTCTCACCCATGTGACGTCTACGGATGAGCTTAGGCTAGAGTGGAGGGAGTCGCTGGAGCGACTTCAGCGTATGGAGGCTCAGATGGAGGTGCACTAGGCTCAGATGTGCACCGCTGACATCAACCCTGCTGGTGGCACACGAACATCACCGCTTCTGCACTGCTTACTCAAGGCCACGGGACCGACGACGATGACGATGAGGACTATCTGGATCTGTAGTTATTAGTATTTTATTTTATTGTATTTATTTGATGTACTTGACTTTTAATTTATTTGAACATTGTATTATTTATTTTAAACATTTTATGAATTGATCATTAATTGTGCAAAAAATAAGTTTAAAATTAAAATTAAAATTGACCATTTATTTTTTTTAAATTGACATTACTGTTAGATTCACCGTAGGAATAATCCGATGATAATAGTATGCGAAACAACATTTTTGGTTCCAACAATGCCGTCGAAAAAATTCGCTGGTAACCAATTGGTTTTTCGAGAGGGTAAACAATAATTACCGTCGAACGAAAAAATCCGACTATAAATATTTACTGGCGAGGTTTATACCGTCTAATTTATTCCGATGGTAAATCTGACGGTGATTTTAGTACCTTTATATTTTCATCATTTTTCTGACGGTAAATCCGACAATATTCTACATTTTTCTTGTAATGAATAACTGAGTCATGGACACGAAATCTTTTTAACATTGAAAAACAACAAAGAACATAAGCATAATATTAATTTGAAGAAAGAAGAACTTTGTGTGAGTGGCATTCAAAGCCACCGATTCCAAAAGTGGTACATAGGCATATTCTGTTAATTCTAGAAAGAGATCATTGACGGTAGAATTAACCATTCTTATGAAGTTAAAGATCAAGAGTCAGAAAGAGAATTTTCTTTGAGGCTTTGTAGTCATTGGAAAAAAATTGTCAAGTTGGAAATGGGTATTCATCACTCAATTTAATATTAATATACCTGTAACTGAAATGTATAGACAAAATGGGTGAAAAAATGGAAGGGGCGAAAAAAAGTAAAGACATGTAACTAAAATGGGTTTAGCCATGTTGGCCACTGCCTCACTTCTTCTCCTTCACTGGAATAAAGCATTCCTCTCCACCACTAATGTAATAAACAAGTCATTGGTATTAGCATGTAAGTATAATTTTACAACCGTATTATTTTTTCATCAACCATTTTGAATATGCTTCTACCTTTGGGGCTCATGTGTTTCCTAGTTACATTATGTAATCGATAAGAACAATCAGAAGTTAACAACAAAAGTTTCATTTAAGTTTATTTACTTTTACTTAGCATTCTGTTGAGGTCTTCTCTTAATCTAATTAAACATAAATCATAATCTGATTTAAAATTATACAAATATAGAGACAAAATTTGAATCAAACTCTTTAACTCTAAACAACCACAAGTAAACCAAATTAATCAAATATATAGAGAACCTCTTAATCAAAATAACCTGAAAGCATGATCTAAACCAAGAAAATATATACCAATTTTGCAAAACATAGGATTCAAATTTTATAAGTAATGAAAAAAGAAAATAAGAAAGAAAGATGTTGGAGTTCAAATTCTCATCACTAAGCTTGTTGATTTAATTAGTTAACTAAAAATGAAAGCTTAATGCTCTTCATATATTTTAAAAATTCTGAAAGAGTTGTATATATATATATATATATATATATACCTTAATAATAAAGTACTTTAGCAAATGAGGTGGGAAAGAAAACATTGTACAAACTTGCAAAACAATTAGTAAATTTTAAGCACGGATATATGTTGATGAGTTATTGAACCCTCACTGGATTTTGTGTTTACTCTCTAGTCACTCAGTGTTTATTGGGTTTATTCACTCTATTTTTCTTT
>NC_029788.2:97291263-97293445 GCF_000816755.2 Arachis ipaensis
GAAAACAAAAAGTTGTGCATGCAGACCAAATTATATCTCAGAAAATTCTTCTATGTTTATTTATTTATATAAATTCTCATATTTTTAATAACTCTGTATTTTAGCTTCAATGGTTAGTTTGCATGCTCCTTTACAAGTGTTCAGCTTTAATCTTTGAAACAGATTTCTAACATCGGTGATCTACCCTTTCAGATACTTGTTAATTTTAAAAAAATTAAAACGAAAAAAATCATATGGTAGACAGAAATAACAAACGAAAAACAAGTTAGAACCTTACTAACGAATAAAGATTTTGTACATACCAGTAATTTAAATGATGAAGCTGATCAACGGGAAGCGCGATGCAGCTGGTACTGGCGGCCGGAACGGAACGGCGACAAGGATTCGCGCGCCGAGGTGTGTTTCGCGCTTCTGCCCTTTTTGTGCTCACACGATGAAGAATCTAAGCTACCAATCTGATTTTGGAAAGGATCGATAGCAGTGAGAGAAGGGTGGATCGGTAGCCACGCGACTTCGCGGTGACACAATGGAGCACGATGGAGCAAGAAAGAGTTTTGCGCACTCTACACTCTTCTTTGACGAATTTCTTAGTTTCTTGATTTTGGGTATTCTGAATTGAATTTGGGTAAAATCACTAGATGGATTGGAGTTAGCGGCGAGTTTCGTAGATTCGATACTAATTCAATGCGATTTGGCATCGATTTGATGATTTGAGAAGGAATCGTAGCTATCCTCCCTTAATTGCTACTGTTTGAGACACGATAGGCAATTTGTCATCGCTGTTCTCCGCATCCAGTGTAGTGATTTAATAATACTTAGTGTTTAATGTATTGATCAAGTGTGTTGACAAAAAATAGTAACTATTTTAACTATATAACATTGCTCTTCCACCTTTTGCTTGTAGGTGATAGAAAGAGAGAAAAGAAATCAAAAGTCTGATATTATAGCCAAAATCATGGTTAGCTTTGAAAAACTAATCCATATAAAATTAGATTTAGACTCGTGAATTGTGCAAAAATAAGATTGATATAATATATATTTTCATATAATATAAAAGCTATAAAGATTTAATTATTATAAAATTAAAAAATATACATATTATTATATATTATATATTTTATAGTTGAATAATTAATCACTAAAATTATTGGAAATCAGTGTTCTAAGAACATGTGAAATTCTTAATATAAAATAAAGAGGGAGAAATGGTTACCCGTGTCAGTAAATGCGATGATTCGCCTCTCTTCCTTCATGTCTTGTGTTGGAATTGGATGCACAACAATTGGAATTTGGGGACCATATGTATGACATCTCAATCTCAATCTCAGAAACAAAAAGCATGAGTAGGTCCAATAATACCTCAAAAGGAATGAATATATTTGGTACGAAGAATATCTATATATCAAGTCTCTCTCTCCTGCCCACTCTGTACTCTGTTACCCTCTTTTTACAACATAAGACTGTTACACTCTCTGTCTCCCTCACTGTTCCACCTCTTTGCCTTTTGACCAAACTCCTCCTTTTCTGTTTTTCCTTGATCCCTGCGAAATTTTCACACAATATTCCCTCTGTTCATGCTTGCTTTAATTTCTATTACCAATGGTCCGGCCGCCACCACCACCACTACTATCATTAACTTAATAACGAACATTTTAGGCCTCCATCAAATATCATGTGTATATTGTCGTATTTAATGAAGAAAACAAATATATTACAATGTGATTATTGATATTTTTGTTAGAAATAGAATTTTTTGATATAATTACAAGTGGATAGATTTTGTAGGTGGAAAGTCAACATATAGAGAGTGTGTTGCAACACGTAGCAATATCTTGGCCAACATATCGAGGCTTGTTGAATAATTTTCACAATATACACTTCAAATAATATCAATATTCAACCAAAACGACATCTTGATTTTCATGCATATTAAAAATAATTTCCGTGTTTTTAACACCATTGTTAAAAATTTTTCTTTGTAGTTAAAAGGCTCGCTGCCATGTAAATTTCTCCTTTCACTTTTGACTAGAAATCCAATTTAAATTGTTTTTTTATTTGATTGCTATCTCTTAATTTTATTAAATCACTAATCTAAAATTAGTTTAATATAATTAAGGTTTCAACTTTCAAGTTAAGTAGTACTAAATTTAATCCTAGTATCCCTTTTAGTATTTTACTATGT
>NC_029788.2:97293586-97294153 GCF_000816755.2 Arachis ipaensis
AAGTTCTATATATCCAACTATCACTAGAGTACTATTCCCACTCTGATCTGCCTCCTATCCTCTCTTCTCTTCTAAACCTATTTCTCTTTCTCTTCAATTGAAACATATTAGAAAAACTATAAGTACTATAGTCCACTATAAATCTTCCCAGCAACTCAGATTTCAGTTAGAGTTAGTTGTTACAAAATGTCAAGAAAACACAAAAGGGGGTACTTTAGTCCTGACGTTAATGAGCAACAACCAATTACCATCTTTCTCAACCACGGTGGCAGCGACAGAAGCAGTGGCGGTGGTGGAAGGATTATTGGAAGAAACAAAAAGAGGATCATTGAAAGTTTTACGTTGCCAAAAGACTCAACAATGTCTACTCCTGTGAGGTTCCTTATACAGATTGGGACAAAGGTGGCAAGTGCTATAAGAGATGTTTCTATGAGGAGGAGATCCTCAAGAAAAGTTTCTTCTTCTTCTTCTTCTTCCACTTTGGTGAGATCATACTCAGTATCAGATCACACTACTGATTCGCATCGAGCTGAAGCTGTGGAAGATTGCATTGAGTTCTTGCATTCT
>NC_029788.2:97294738-97295657 GCF_000816755.2 Arachis ipaensis
AAGACCAATTTGAATTTTGCTTTTATTATTCATTCTCCAATCAGCTTTTGTGATGTATATTAAAGAAGTAGTTAATTGATTTCAGTTAATGTGTTCTTGAGTAGCAGGAATCAGAGAAGTTAATTTCATGTAGTCTGCGACTTTGGCAATGAATTGGAGTATGAAATCTCTCATACAAACGTTTGCTCAATTCATAGTTAGACGTGCAAATTGTGGTGTTGCGTTTATAAGAATACACTATTTGATCAATTCATATTCAAAAAAGCTTCATGTTCTTATTCTTTTTTCTTTTTGCCCACACGCATATTCTCAATCCAACAGGTTATCAAAGATTAATTTATTATAAATTAAAATTTTATTTAAGAATTGATCGTTAATCGATAAATTACTGTATACACACGTCACACGTGTACTTATTCTATTAATTAAGTGTAATCTTACTTACATAGTATCATTAATATACAAGATTTCAAAAGAATTTTGTAATAAAGTGTGGAGTTAAATTATAAAAACGTAAAATACTATTTTAGTTCTCAATATTTGAATCGAAATTGAGATATATATAAAAATAATTCTACAAATTTTAATTATATTAATTACGTTATTGTAATCCATAAAAATATACCATGTTTTTTGGTTTTTTTCCATCTCATTTTATTATGGATTAACGTGAGCTATTTTTACTATATTTAAAGATATAATTCGTGTAATTAAAATTTTAGAGATTATTGTAATAAAGACGATCAATTCCAAAAACTACTTTTAAACTTTAACTAGTAACATGTGCTTAAACAAAAGTGGTATTAGAATAGGAGGTTTTGCATTGCACCACTCTAATTAATCAAGCCCACCAAACAAAAAGGACGCTGACATGCATTGCTTCTTATTTTACTAGTGAATGACCCGTGCGCGATGCCGC
>NC_029788.2:97297840-97315742 GCF_000816755.2 Arachis ipaensis
CAAAATATATTATTTATACATAATATAGTATATATTATAATCAAATAAAATTATACTTAAATATCTTAATGTTTGTCTTTAATCGAATTAAATTAACATATACAAATTTTTCAGCATAAATGAAAAACTGAAAATCATTCTTTGCATATTCATTACTAATGTAAAAAAGTTTTTTTATTTCATGTTATATAACAAAAACACAATTTCATATATTTGCTGAACAATCAACCAAAAAATAGGTTTAACATTGGATAGAGTTACCTAATAACCTCCTATTAAACATTGAACCACCTAATAAAAAATATCAAGACTTCAACTTAAAAATGTCATCTACAATTTACTAATCAATAATACTGAATGATACAAATAGAGATTTCTCTACACATAAAAAATTTAATGCTCCGAGTCATATATTATGAAAAATCTCCCTATACACAACATTCAAGGTAGAACTATCACTTAGTGAGCCATTGTTCTTTATTAAAACTCTCAAGCCCTTTTTAGACTTGACCCTAGACAAAGCAACATATAATTGACCATGCATAAAAACAGGTTTGGGTAAGTATAACCCCACTATGCTTAGAGTTTGACCTTGAGATTTATTGATGGTCATTGCAAGGGAGACTATAAGAGGAAATTGTCTACGTTGGAACCTGAATGGAAGTGTTTCATTGTTAGGCACCATATTCATCCGTGGAATTAGAACTATTTCGCCACACTTGTCACCTGTCAAGATATTGCATTCAATGACATGATTACCTAATCTTCGAACTTGTAATCGAGTACCATTACAAAATCCATTGTGTAACACCCTAATATTCAAATCCTTATGCTCGAGTCATAAGTCAATGATATTACGGTGGTACGACTCTCAGGTGGATTTTTAATATATAAATATAGGTAATTTTCGAAAGGAGTATTAATCGAGAAGCCTGAAAAGAGTAGAAATAAAATCACGAAGACGTATCAGAGCGTTTCGACAACGAAAAGTTAAACTGCTAAGCCAAACGCGATATATGGACAAGGCATAAAGGAGATTAAGAGATAGATAACAGATAGATATTTCACAAATACACATTTATTCAAAACCCCACGATTAAACTCGTTTATCATAATCCTCCTTTCCCGTCTCATACCCGGAGCAAGTGAACAACGCCACTGCCTACTACCCGGGGTCACACATCACATTTCAACCTTTTTCATTGTTATCCATGTAACACATTCATTTATTAATCATATAGGCATTTATACTCAGCCATAAACAATAATGGCCTTACCGTAACCCGGCAATAACTCAGCCATCCGGCCCATGGTTCAATCAAGAACCGGCCATTTATCAATAATTATAGCCTTTCGGCTCATGGCTTACACGGTACTTCCACCGTCACCCTCCATATCTCATATAATCATATCTGATCATCATTGATCATAACCTTTTCCCTTGCTTCACTCGCAAGTTACCACATTCCCTAGTTCCTTCCTCATTGCTAGGCATATCATAATGATTTAATACCTAAGGGATGAGATTGGAGGCTTAGAAGTATGAGATTTGGCTTTAAAAACTCAAAAACTATCTTTGGCATGAAAACAGGGCCACGCGTACGCGCACTCCACGCGCACGCGCGGATGGCCAAAAACTCATCGACGCGAAAACGTCATACGCGCGAACACGCGAGTTGAAAAATATCCAAACGGCGCGCAAGCGTCAGCCACGCGTACGCGTGGGTGCTCTTGCGCCCAGGCACAAAACTGGCACAACTCTCTGGAAAATAGCTGGGCATTGGGTGCAGCGCATCGATGCGCACGCGCACACCACGCGCACCCGTGGATGGTGCCTTCTTGAAGAACGACGCGTACGCGCCAAGTGCGCCTACGTGTGGAGGGTCATTCTGCTAAAAATTTTCTAAGTTAAAAGCTGCAGAATTTACAGATTCAACCCCCAATCTTCCGACGGACATAACTTTCTCATTTTAAATCATTTTTCACCCATTCTTCGAACGGCATGGACATCCCGGATCCAATTTCATTTCTAAACAGATTTGGCACAAAACAGAGATTCGTAGTCCAAGTTATGTCCCGTCATCACATATATGATCACATAATATATCTCAACCGAACCAAACATATCTCGTCTACATAATTTCACCCAAAATTACCAAATTCCACACTTCAACTCCTCAAACCTTATTATTCAATAACCAACCTAATCATTCATATATTCATTATCTGAAATTCATCCAATCACTTGTACCATCATACAATGCACATATCGACTTACCTTTCTTACCTCTTTCCGGCCTCCGGCCCAAAATTCACGGCCTCCGGCCCAATTTTCACAATTTAAATGCATAAACCACAAAAATAAATACTCTTTCCCCAGTACAAAATTTTCTATATGCCAAACCAATTGAGCCTCTTCTTTGGAATTCTTCACCAACCTTAGCTCCAAGCCTTACCAAAGCTCCTCAAGCAATACCAATCTCCCAATTGTGCACCAACATCACCAAATACACTAACATAACTAATATCACATACATACATCAACTTAGGGCTCATAAAAATGACAAATTACAAGGGTTTGAGCACTTCTTATCTCAGCCCATATGAAGTAGGGATAGAACCCACTTAGAATCCATGTTGGAGTATCCCTAAACACCCAAAATCACAAGATTTCAACACTAACTACCCAAAAACGTGTAACAGTGGGGAATTTCGAAAACTGGGCAGAGATGAATGAAATACTCACCACCAAATTTAGATAGAATTGTAGAGGATGAGAAGAGCAACGCGTGGCCACAACCGGCTCGTCAATCGGAGCTCCGTAGCTCAAGTTATGGTGGTTTGAAGATCAAAGAGAGTTAGGTTTTCTCTCTTCTCTTCTCTCTTCCCAATTTCAGCGCCCAACACCCCTTCTTTAGGGCAAAATGAGCTGAAATGCTCATAACTAATGTTTATATATGTTGGGTCTTGGGCCCACTTAGGCCCAGTTCACTTATTTTTGTCCGTTGGCCCAATTTTGGACCAAAACCTTTAAGATTAGCGCTCTAAATCGCATTTCAAATATTTCTACCTCCCCTAATTATAATTCCTCATTTCTTAATCCTACTTACTCATAATCAATTTTCTCAGCTGCAATACCAGACAGGTCTCAGCCGGTACTACCGGTCAAAATTCCACTGCGCGCTTTTACGTAGAAAACTATGTCTTCCGACTCGGAAAAATTCACTGAATCCAAATATCATATTTAAATCATCAAATTCCAATTGCCAAATCTTCCAACCGTATTCGCTCCTATTTAACTTATTATTTAATTAATTTCAGTTAGACCGGGTATTACACATTGCTTTGGTCTATATTCCTCAATAGCATAACAGGTACACCAACTTTGAGTTTCAACTGGTGGCTAGGCAAGCCTGAGCAATTTATCGAATTTAACACATCAGTTGTGATAGCATGTAAGACCCCAAATTTTGAAAATTAAATAATAAATTATTTATGATTTATTTTATTTATTCGAAAGCATATTTTCAGAAATTTTTGTATTAATTGAGTACTTTTAATTATTGATTTAAAGCTTTGGTGATTTAAAAACAATGAGGATTTTATATGCTTTAATAATTAGATTTTTAACTCTATTTTATAATTTAAAGAAAATTAATTTGATTATCTTCAAATATTTAATTAGAATATTGAGTTGAAAATAATTTGTAAATGATGATTAAATGATAATTTTGTGGATATTATTAATGGATTTGGAATTAGTTTTCAATTACTATATTATTCTTTAATTTTATTAAAATTACTAAATTACCCAAAATCCCCAATTTCATACCCAAAATCCCCAATTTCATACCCAAAACCCTAATCCTCAAATTTAAACCCTAACCTATTACCCAATTCACCTACACGTATAACCCCTACCACCTGTGCATTCTTCTATTAGCCACGCTCACACTCCCTCATGACTCACTTACCACCACCAACCTCTACACACAATACAACTTCAGCAAACAAAATAAAAAAAAAAGAAGAGAAATCAGAGGAAGAGAAATGAGAGATGGAGATCCAGAGAGTGAGGGAACCGCGAGGAAGAAGAGATGAAGAAGGGCGTGGCGTTGGCGGCTGGGTACCGCCGCCGTTCAACTCTTCGTCGCGCCGTCCACGTCGAGCTCGTCCCATCACTGTCATGTCACGAAGGAAGGGTCGCCGCCGTTCGTGCCTTGCCGTCACGGAGGGAGAGGAAGCAAGTGCGCCAGAGGAGCTGTTGTCGCAGCCATTGTTGCCGCCGCTGCCGCCATGACCGCGGGCGTAGTCCGCCGTCGGGCCGTGTGCCACTGATGGTGGTGAACCAAACGTTGCCCTTGATGCTGGAGAAGAACCCTGGAGTTGCTGTTCTGGTTTCGAATCCTCCCTTTCTGAAACTGTAACCCTCTCATTCTTGTTCTACTTCAAACTTATCCCTCTGCCATGTTCTTGTTCTGATCATAGTCACATGTATTCTTATTTTAGCTCCGCCACTTTGCTTCTAATATCTGCTACAACTAGTGTTGGTATCGATGCTGTTTTGGGACTGTTGTAGCTGTTGCTGGTTCTGTGTGAGGTTACTGCTGCTGCGAGATAGGAAGAAAAAAAAAGGGAGATTGTCGCGGTTATGGATTTCTTCGAGTTTCGGTTAATTGAGGTAGGGGATTTGTTTTAAAAATAAATGTTTTAAGTTATGAATGCCATTAAAATTAAATGAGTAACTGCAAATGGTTTATGGTTGCTTTGCGTGAATAATTGTTGGAATTGAGTTGAATCATGGTTGTAGTTGGTGATTGGTTTAATGATTTAATGTAGTAATTATTGACGATGTTGTGTATTTTGAATTTATACTTGCTATTAGTACTTGTTGATGTTGATTTTGTGTATGGAATGTTGCTATGGTTGCTAGAAATTCATTTGATGAATCAGAACTTGATATGTTGTTATAGATGAGATGCTGAAGAATGGATGCTGTTGCACCTATGATATGAAATTGTAATATATTGAATTAAGAGTTCTTGGGCAACTTTGGTTAGTCAAAAGAAAGTTAGAAATGTGGTTTTAGATGAATCCTAGGCTTGAATATAAGATTTGGCATGAGAGGTTGTTGGAAGTGCATTATGCAGAATTTCTACAATTTCTGCATAATTGGCAGCAGGATGAACGAATTTCTGGGAGCATTCCGGATTATAATTTTAGATGAAATTATTTTTATATGAAACTTTAATTTTTTTTTAATATCTCGTAAAAATTTGAGAATTAATTGATAAGTGGATTGGGAGAAATGAATTTTTGAAGATTGATGGTTTCAGCAGAAAATTCTGTTTCTTTATTACAGAAGCACCAACTTTCAATTCACTTAATTCATAATTCTGATGAGTATTTGGGCTGAAACCAACGGCAGTTTCAAGCTTTATGTGTCTAAAATATTCAGTTTAAATTTCGTGTCAAAACTCTTTTTAACCAATTAGATATGTTACAAAAAGTGTGAGTTGCTTGCTGGATTTTGAAAACAGATTTGTATGAGGCAGGGCTGTGTTCCTAACCTTATAACTTTTACATGCGACATGGTAATAGTCTAAAATTTAGTTTTCTAGAAATCTGGAAGAGTCTTTTTTAAGTACATGAATTTTGAAAGGCAACGGGTGAGAATTGAATTTTTAGTGAATTTAACAAATTGACTACTCGCTGCTGTTTTTTCTGCAATGATAGTAGAATTTTTGAAAGATTTGTACAAATTTCAATTTATGATAGGAATGCCCCAGAACCAAGTTTTATTTTCTAAACCCGTGTTTTTACAATAACTAAAGGGATTAAAGAGAGTATAATGACCAATTAAGAATGTTTACCTGGTAAATTGTTAAGGAAAGTTTGAACGTTGTTAAAGCTGAGGGAACCCGTAAGGGTGGTTTTAGTGCTATTTTAGAGGAGATTATGTCCGAATTCCTATAAAAGTTCAGGAACTTAGTTAAATGTAAATGTGTAAGTTGTCTCCAAGAATGTTTAAGGTTAATGGGTGATGCGGAGATATGTATAATTAGACGGTGGTGCGGAGGTATGTATAATTAGGCGGTGATGCGGAGGTATGTCTTACAGTGTTGGTGATGCGGAGGCATGATAAAGAGAAAGTAAATGAGAAACCATGTTTGAAAGAGATAATTGAAATGAATAAGTAAATTATGAAAAGTGTATGTTGAATGGGCCTTGTGCCAAACTGCTAATGCAAAAGTGCCCGCCTAATGGATAGCCTGAGATTGCTAATGCGGGAATGTTCGCCTAATTGATAGCACTGTTCCTTACTGTGATACACATTGAACTGTTATTATAATGAGGCATAATTGAAACGGGTAACCGTGATGCCAAGGTGTCTAATTGACACAGTAAAGGGACCATATTCGGGGTTCACTCCGAGTAACGTCGGGTTGTGGGTAGACAACCGACGCATGAGCTCATGGCCTGCGCTAGGAACAGGCATGCATCATCTTGTTTGCGCATTTACATTTGATTGCGTTTGCTTTATTTTGTTTATTTGTGACTGTGCTGTTGTTTTTTGGTGATTTTCTTGTGTGTTTGATGGATATTTTACTTGAGTTGTGGTCTTAATAATGTATTTAGAAATGTTGTTTATGGATAAGGAATTGTTAATGTGACTGGGATTTTATTTAAGTAACGAGATTTAAAGAAAGGAATTTAAAACTGTTTTAAGTGAAATTTTTTATGATATGAATTAGCTATTTGTATTTACTCTATATATTGCGGCGTTCATGTTCCCTACTGAGAACGTGTGGCTTTGTTCTCACCCCAAAGTTTTTTAAAAACCTTTTCAGAGGTACAGATAGGATGGCTAGTTCAAGAGCTACGGACATAGAAGGCTTGTTTGGCTAGTTGCTTTTGGGTTTAGTTCCCTCGCCCTTGATATTGTAAAGTGTTGTATTTTTACAGAGGGGTAGGTTTGTATTTAAGTCTTGTATGCATAATTATTATGTATTAATCTTAATTATGTGAGTATATGTTTATCTGACATAGTTGAGTTTGAAGTATATACCAAACTAAAAGGAATTTCGTTTTTCTTAAAAACTATCGACCAGTTAACGTGTAGAGGCTCAATATTAAATAGCTAATAAAAGGAAAATAGAGTCGTAACGCCTTATTCTTAGTACGATCATGACGTGCTAGAAGTTAAGGTGTTACATAGCATCCATCTCATATTCCATGTTGCCCTCTTCAGCACATAATGAGTCCGAACTAAGATACACTTTTTCATCAGCATTAATGTATTCCATTATTGTATTGTTGACATCATGCACAACTTCGAGCGTAGGTGCTAGAATTGTGCGCTCCTTGAAATAATCAATGTTATTCAAGTTCAACAATAAATCCGCATAGACAAATGTAACCAAATTATGAAACCCATCATCAGTATCATTAATTAGAATGTCTTTAGGGATGACTACCTCAGACTCACCATCTGTTGAATCACCTGCCAACCCATCGCCAATTTAAATTAACCATTGTGCAAACTCTTTGAGATCATTATCAACTTCAATAGTACCTCCAGCAGTAAGCCTCATGTTCTTTGAAAGCTTTAAGATTGTGCAAAATTGCCATAGATAAGAAGAACTAATGGATGCTTGCACTATGTCTTGACGCGAGCCCATTGGTATTACTGGAAGAATATGCCTGAAGTCTCCACCAAGTACAACAACTTTGCCGCCAAAGGGAATATCTGTATTAAATGATGGTTCAAATCTAAGGATATCTTTCAAAGATTTGTCAAGAGCTTCATAACAATACTTGCTTAACATTGGAGCCTCATCCCATATAATAAGTTTTGCCTTACATATCAGCTTAGAAAGAGGAGTGCCTTGCTTTATGTTGCAAATAGAATCCTCATTTATGCTTAATGGTATCTTGAATCTTGAGTGAGCAGTACGACCATTAGGAAGTAATAAAGAAGCAATGCCACTTGAAGCAACATTAAGAACAGTGTTCCCACTACTTCTTAAATAAGCAGAAAGAGTCCTCCATATAAATGTCTTCCCAGTTCCTCCATAACCATATAAAAAGAAAAACCCTCCACGATCATTATTTACAGAATCAATGATAATGTCAAATGCAGTACGTTGTTCATCTGTCATGGTGTTTAGCGACTGTATATATTGTTGAGTAAGTAAAGAACGATCAAAATTAAGTTCATCCAATACTAACCGATCCTCTAAAACATTTACATCATCTAATGACGGGTAAGGCATACACTCAAACTCTTTAAGAGACCTTCCATTACTTTGCATTCTGTCCTCAAGCTTTGCAAGTGTCAAATTCATGATCTGCTCATCAGACAATTGAAGATCTGGCAAAAAAAAAAGGTTAATACATGACTACATATTTCAGACTCATGCAAATATTACGTTAAAAATAAATTAAGCATAAAAATCACTCATGTTTAAACTAAATACCTTCCAAATGATGAATCCTTCTTTGTTCAAATAAGATATCCTCCGACAATTCTTTATAGCATCTATCCCAGACAAAATCAGGGCAAGCAATGTTATTGGATATCAGAAGCATGACAAAAAGGTCACGAACATAGTTAGCTGAAGCCCATGTACTTGCTTCAATAATAGCATCAATGAATTCTTTGTCATCTTGTAGAAGACCTAATGCATAACATGCTTCTTTGAAACTACTGTGTGCAACACCATCAACAGTACGTAAGTCTTCAAAGCTGGTGCAACCCTTTTGAATGTTTAGAAGAAGTCTCAGATAATAATCCTCATCATTGCCTCTAGGTACATGGGTCAATCTACCAATAGAAAAACCGTGTTTTCTAGGAATCTACATCGAGATGTCATCCTTCCAAACAAATTTACACGGAAATTCACAATAGGTCAAAGACCTGGCGAATGGAAAGAACTTATTAACAATAAACCATGATTGCAATTTTGTTAACTTCGTGTCAGCGCGGCTAATGACATCTTGAATATTCTCATAATCCTTAAAAACAATAGGATTTTCATCTGGTAAGTGAAATGGAAGTCTGATAACCGCAGGCTCTTTTACCTGTATATCATAGCCATATAATCTCCAAGCAGCTTCACATGCTGATATATATCTACAATCATAATAGTTTTTAATCTCATCTACAATAGGAGAAACATGACCATTATCTGAAGTCTGATAAAATGAAGCTGTTACACGATCATTACCCTTGTGAACATACTTAAATAAATATTTGATTGCAGAAGTCTGGCAAGTATGTTCAACATTAATGTGACAGCCATACCTTAACAACAAAGTTGGGTTATAAGGGACAACAAAAGAGTTAGAAAGAATAGCACTTTTTTTGTTAATGGTGCGTCCGTTGTCTGGCCTACAATACTTCGGAAATCCAGCTTCATCAATAACAGTATGTTCTCTGAATAGTTTAGGAAAATATTTGGAGCACATCCCATTTACCATGCAAGGGATATTCTTGTTATGCTTCCCACATGGACCATGAACCATGAATTTCTCAACAGCAGCATATAATTTAGGTTTTCTATGTTTATCTAGTATTTGGGCTGATATCAACTTATCAATATCACCAGGAGACCTTGGCCTTGAAAGAGGATGCATGAACAAAAGAATATGAGCATGAGGAAGGCTTCTCTTCTGAAATTCAATAGTACATACATCTAAAAATATAACAACGACTGGCATTAGTATAATAAGTAGTTATTTAAAAAACTTATAGTATAATTTATAATAAACTATTATGACTTACATGCAGAAATCTTTCCAAAAATGTCATCATACTTAAAATCTCTTATCAACTTATTTAGCTTAATCTTGAAAATCGTTGATGTAATATCAGGACGATCCTCTGCTTTAAGGCCAGTACCTCTTAGTAAACGCTTTATCTCATCCCACTCAGGATTGCATGTCATAGTGACAAAAAAACTTGGATAGCCAAAATGCTTGCAAATTGCAAATGCATCTTTGCAGTTATTGAACATGTATCTAGGTCCACCAGTAAAACTGCTTGGAAGAATTACCCTTTGACCGGTTGATACAGCATTAGCTTCACCCCTAACCAAGCATTCATGTAATAAGTTATACTTTTCAACCCTCAATTTAGGTTGGTTAAAACGTATGTAACTAAGGCGCTCAGACTCCACCATAGTGTATGCATCAACTAAGAACTACTGGAATAACCTACGTGAACTCAACAAAATATTTGATTCAGTAGATCTCATTTGGAGTCGAAATGCAAAGAACTCCCTCATGCTAATTGTATTCCTCTTTTTTTACCATCAACATTATATCGAGAAGCTGTTAATATTCCAGTTCTATATCCATCCTCACCATATGGGAAAATAAGAGGATACTGTAGAGCCAAATACAGTGGATGAATAACATCAATTCTCTTTAGCTGTTTCGAATTAGTTTCAAGTACAATATCTCTCTCCAATAAAGATTCATCGATGTCACCAACTACCAATGCTGCAACTTCTGAAGCAGTAGGCAAGTTGTATCGTCGACCATCCTTTTTCCTTCGCCTAATCAATTTTAACTTCATGTTAATAGAATGTGGCTCAGTGAATCTATCCCTAGCATATCGGAATGACTTTGCCAAAGGATTATTATCATCTAAAATTTTTTTTATGATACCAACAATCTCAACTTCGAGATTACCAACCAAAGCTAGTGGCCTACAAAGAAAAAAAAACTGAAAAATGATGCAAACAACATTTGAATAAGCACTAATGAGTATGTGAATAAATATAATGATATAAGGTGTCCCCTTAGTGTAAATAGTTCATAACTTACCGAATAGCACTAATCCTGTTTTAAACCTCGTTGTCAGTATCATATATGTAGAGTTGTGCAAATTTTGGTTTCTCATTCGCTTGCGGAATGAGACTTCCAATAGAGTGATAGTTCTGGCCACTCAAACTAAAAGATGGAGGAGCAGACCCATTGTTAGTTTGATGATTAATCTTACCAGCCATTGATGTGAATGAGAACATTGAATTAAATGCCCTAATATTTTTTCGAAAGTATCGACCCTTTGCATCATCTAAAAAATGGAGCTGCTGAAGATTTTCTGGAGCTTGTTTCAATAAGGGCAACTCAACTTTCCCATCCATACAACACAAACCAAAATGGGGAGTGGCACTATTAATACTCTTTGAGAGTTTTTCATGGTCCCACATCAAAGCTTTACAATATATACATGTATGAGAAGGATCACCAGCATCCCAGAAAGCTTTGAAAAGATAAAAAAAAGTATTGGCAATTAGAAAAATATAAAATGTATCTTAAAAAGTTAATAAATGTATGGCTATAAAAGAAAACAAAAAAAAACTAAGTAATTCTAATTATCTATAGCTAGCTAAAGATTTTGCAAGCAAAATAATTACTACCTTCCTCATCAAGAACTAACTCGTCACTTTCGAGTGGGGTAACACCTTCTTCATCTGATAATTAATGTGAGTATATATATAGACAATAAAGTTAATTAGAAATCATGATTAACAACTCATGCATACAAAAATGTGTAGTGTAGTAATTAAAATGAATATTAAAACTTTTACCTATAAAGTCATTGTCGTCAAAATCCATAGAGAAATTGCTTCCTAGATTAACGTCGTTGAAGGCATCTTCTTCTGCAATAAATATATAACACAATATAAAACAATAACAGTGATACTACCTAAACTGAAATTCGATAAATTACTTAATATTCTAAAAGTTATATTACCTTCATGTTCATATAGTTCTGAAGCATTGGAATCATAGCAGAATCCATTTGGAAGATTGGATGAGTGACCATGATAATTATCACACGATAAGAACATTTCATTGTTCCTTCTGCATACATCCCTTATTGTTTTATTTGATTTCTTGGTGTAAGACTTGTGATTAATTATAGTACAACTACAAAAACAAAAAGATAAATATAGTTTTTGAATAATAAACTTATACTGATTTAAATACAGTTAACTATTGTTTATATTCGTGATGATAAAGTAAAAACTAAATTACCAAAAAATATATAAATTCAAACCTCTCAGTATTATTTGAAATAGATGAAGCATCTATTGATCTATTGGAGCATAGAACAAAATCATGACCAGCAATGTTCATAGAGATAACAACTTTTCCCTTGTCAACTTTAGAGTTAGAGTTAATATGCAGGTGTAAGTGATGCGTATTGAATTTATCCTCACCTACTATAAGAAATTTAAACAAAAATCTTGTTAACAAAAAAATATAATACAAATAAGAGAAAAATAAAAATTTATAAATAACTAAAACAAATTATCAGAAGTACAAACCATTTGTAACATCTGCTAAAGGAGTTCTGATCCTAATAGGTCCGACTGTTAATTGTGTTGTGGAAATTAACTTTCCAGATGTTTCCAGGCTTATTTGTTCCATCTGGCATGACTCCTTAATTGTAAGTTTCCTTTTATTAATAGTGCTGGAGATATTAGATTTTTTTTTCAGCATGTACATTCTCCTTAAGAAGTAATTGACCTAGACATATATAATAAGAAAAATTAAAGAAATTATAAGAGAAAGTAACTACAATGAACTACAGTTAACCAATCACATTTAATCAATTGTTTGAAATCCAACATTATATTTAATTTATAACAAAGAATGAAGAGCACAATTGAGTATTAGAGTTACCGGTAGCAATTGAAGACCCATTATGAGTTCCTACGAAGCCACTAAGAGTCCCATTAGAAACAGCTGAAGCAGTTCTCTTAAGAGGAAGGAACGGTTGAGAACCATAATCTATATCATATGTTTCTTCATGATTAGATGCATCCTAATATGTACACAGGATTGAATACAAATTGAAATTTAAAAACAACTATAAACTTACAGTTATACATACCAATTTCATCAACATTTAAATGCTTATTCAACCTCCTTCTTCTTAAAATGCTAATACGCCTAGCTCTTGCAAGCTTGGGAGACAACTAGTAGTCATCTAATACCATGCCTACTCAAGATAATGGTATCAAAATAACTCTTTGTTAAAAAAAATGAAGTTCTGCAATGAAGAAGAAAAAAATGTATAAAACTTAAATGGAACCAAAAAGAAGACTCTAAATTTTGGGTATCTATAAATGTGCATCAGTTGATTGATGCAACGAAGGAACTAAAATTAAACATAGACTGAGGCATGTCATACTGCTAATAGTTCTATAGCATTAAAAGATTTGGAGTAAAATATTATTATTATCTCTATATAATTAATGTGACTGCTGCACAATTCATATAATGTAATACACCGAAGCAGAATTTTTTAATAACTAATATCAAAACAAACACAATTAACTGCTATCTCTTTAATACAAATAATCCTATCTGACTTAACTTTTTATATTTGTAAAATACCATAGAAAGAGATATGAACAAAGTTCATATATGATAGTAAATACATTTGTATGAGGTAACTCAGATACTTGATAATAAATTAGAAGATATATGATGGAAATTGCAAAGTCAGTTTTCAAAACGGGCAAACTTAAGTATCAAGCAAGCAACTAAATTCGAATGTAAATAAAATGAGTTTCTCTTGTACTTATGAGTTATTTTTAACAATTTGATGAAGGTGTTCTCTAAACTGCCAAAGTGCCGAAAGAGATGTGTCAAATCCTACAAGTTAACAATTGAATAGAATGTGTGAATATGATTAATAAATGATTAAGATAATTAACAATTTTTAAAGTATTATTTATACGTCAAAAATCAACAAATTAGTCACAATATGTGTGTGTGTGTGTGTGTGTGAATATATATATTAGTTAACTTATATATTTTGTATCTTAATATATATTTGATAAGTGGCTAATTTTTTATGCATGCCTTTAGTATAATTCTTAAATTTTAGAGTGTTAAGAGAAAGTAATAAATCTGTAATCTATTTTATCTTAAAATTTTAATGTACTCATTCTAATTATTAGAATATATTTAGACTATCATATATTAATATATTATTTATGTATAAATTTCAACTATGTTACTTTTACCAAACACAATTAAACACTCAAAAATTTATAAAGAGTACGTGAGGATTATAGAAAAAACTCATGCTAAACCATACCAAAGCATTTCCACATACAAACTACAACAAATAAAAGAAAGGAAAAAACTTAACTATGAGACCTAATATAAATAGTAGTTGCTTTGAGTTATTAATTATCTAGGTTATTTGGGAAAAGAAATACAATTAAATAGTGAACAAAGAAAAATGGATGTAGATAATTATTTAAGTAATTTTTTAATTATTTATTACAAANTAAAGCAGAATTTTTTAATAACTGATATCAAAACAAACAAAATTAGATATCAAAACTAACAAAATTAGCTGTTATATACCTAATCCAATTGGCGGGAATGGTATATATGAATGAGAACATTAAATGCTTGGAAAAGTATGGTGCTTCAAAAACAGGACCATTGAAGAAAAATCATGTACTTGAATAAAAAAACATGAATAAGACGATGAAGGTGTAAAAGGTGAAACACAATAAAAGTGTAAACATTGGTACTTTAATACAAAAAGGCAACAAAATACTGAAATTAAAAGTCTTAAAGATAGAAAAGTTAATATACATCAATAATAATCAATGTAAAAGAAGCATAAATTGCAACATTTTTTATTCTGCATAATAAGAATAGAATAGAAGAGTAGTTTTAAATTCAATATGCTACTGAACACCTAGGAAACAAATTAATGCAATCAGTTTCACTAATTTTTTTTTTAAAATGTTAAATGAAAAAAAAAAATCTGCAGAAAATATGTATTACATAGTGAAAATCACTGCGAATTATGCAAAATGATCAAGTCCTATAATTACAATACATAAAAAATAATTGTTTAAATTCCTTCCTATCATAGATAAAAAAGCACATAAAATAGTATTATATAAAACAACTACAGAAGTATATTTTATCGTTAATTCAATTTGCTTATGAGTTACTTAAAAGGCAAATTTCAGATAATAAAGTTAAAGAGAATATTTGAATAAATCATTATCATTAATGTATAGTATTAATGAAGATAAATTGTACAAATACTATCATAATAAGTTAGATATTTATAACTAAATTTATTATGAAAAGAATAAGTAATAAATAAATGTATCTTAGCTGTAACTGTGATGAAAAATAATGTAAGGATAATTTGGGATTTGATTAAATGAAGCATAACGACAAAAGAGTCATGGTGCATGATAGCACAATATTACATAACACTGACAGACATGAAGGGAAACATAATAAAAGCGTACTACAATAAACATTCAATTAAACATAGACTCAACACAAAATTAGAAATGAAAATATAACAGGACCTAACATCCTTTATAGTGAAGTATTTTTACAAATGCACAACTTTAACGTACATCACACTCTCATCCCCACTTGAAACAGAAAACTTCAACAATGTTCCCTCCTTGAATCTATGCATCTTTGCAAAAAACTTCCAACCCTTAGTCAAAAACAGTTGTAGATTCCTTTTATTGTTCCATCGTAATCCCATCTTCATTGGACTGAATTTGTCCAACCTAACCATTATGGTCTCAGGCCTACTTGAAAATGCATTCTTAGCAAACACATTAGGAAGTATCTATGTTGACAAATAAAATGTTAAAATTAATTAGGAACAGAAAATAACTTTATGGACCAAAATAGAAGAAATATATACAAAAAGACAGTTTAATGAAATAAAATTTTAAACAATAAACTTACAATATAGTTGTTTGAAATCTGGTGATCAGACAAAAGCTTGAGGTAAGAAATATAATCTGAGGTGATTTGAACAGCACTTCTTGAGCCATATTGCATTGGGATTGACATGGGTATAGGATCGAATGAGTTATTATGAGTAACAGGAGGAGTGGTAGAAATATTGCATTCTCCACCAATATTTATAGCAATTGGATCAGTGTATTCAAAGGAGACTGTTAGTGGATAGCTATCATTGTTATTGCCCACTGAAGAGGAAACAGCAAGCTCATGGATAGGGCCATAGCAACCGGTCATCATTTGATGAGTACCAGAATTTGGTTCTGGATGAGTAGAAGGAACGCTAGAATCAGTTAATAATGTTTCATTATTGGGTGTAGTATGGTAAACACCATGAGAAGTATTAGTAGATACTGAGCCAAAAGAAACAGGATATAAAAAGGAGTTATAGTTCTCTCTCAATACTGAATTGGGTGGCTTTGGTAATCCATGGGATTGAGTATCACCATCAAGAAACATGCCAACTGAATTAATCTGGCTTGTGGGGAGAGAGAACCCATTCACATCAACAGATGAAGGTTTCACCTCAAGAAAAAACTTCACAGGAGGAGAGGAAAATGTCTTAGTTGTCATTGACGAATCCTTTACCTTAATAAATAAGAAAAGATCCTCCCCAATAAACATAACTTTCATCCATCCTCCATCTTTAAGTCCATAAAATCGAACCAAAGTATCAAACCCAACTAAAATGTAACCACATGAGTGACCCTTTCGAATCAATACCTCAACTTAGTTTTCATTAAGGTCAATGAAATACATCCTTTGATTCAATTGCTCCTTGTATTTTTTATAGAAAATTGATGGAATCTCAGGCAGTATCTACAATTTAAATTAAGTGTAGTAGATTTTGAGTTAGGAAAAAAAAAATATATATATATATATATCTTTCAATGATATATGAAAATAAAAATATACCTTTTATAAATATAATTGAAATTGAGTTATACTAACCGAAGAAGGATCAATCTGGAGATAAAAAGTTCGGTCTTGATCAAAATCTTCAGGAATGTAAGAGTTCTTACTCATGTCTGCAGACAAAATTAAAGCCGTTAGCATGGTTAGATGAAAAAACACCATAAACTGCACAAAAATAGAAGGAGGAAACTATAATAAAATGAACAATATATTGATGAATAACTCACTTGGTTCCAAATCCATCTCTATCATTCTGCAGAGAGTACACTCCTACTTTGGGTGGAATAACAAAAAACTTGAACATCCTATTTATAACGGAAAAAAGGAATTAAAATGAAGCCACCTAACATGATAAATGATAAATGAGGCAAATAATAATGAAGAATAAACAGGCAAACATGCATTGAGTTATAATGAGTTCAAGTTACACAAATGCATGTCAGAATTCAAGCAAAAAAACCTCAGGCAAGATGCAAGATGCTGGCATACTGATGCCATCATAAATTTTGTAATTAATGCGATTGTTTAAAAAAAAGCAAACTTTATTGGAAATGAGTTGAATTTAATTAATATCAATTAAATTTAATTTAATAATATGGAATTGAATAATCTAATCTAATCTAATATTCTAATAATTAAAAAACAATTCCTTAACTTTTTCTATTTGTTCCAATAATAAAGAAATATACAAATATAATTAAAAGGAAAGGACACGTATAAATAAAAGTAAAAAAATGGTATATTTAACTTGTTAACACATAAACCTGAAGATAGATTTATCATACATATCAAACTGTCAGATAACACATACCTTTATATGAGGTACTCTCTATATCTGAGATATAATGCTAATATATTTAATCTATGTAGAGATAAGTATTTTTGTCTTTAAATAAAACTTATATATATCAAATATGGAAAGAAAAATATCAAACATATTCAACTACATGGCTTACAAAAAATATAGAGACAGAACTTATGCTATATGTCTGTAGAGTCATAAAATTTAGAGTCATAATGTTGAGAATAGATTTTGTTATACATACCGAACCTTGAGAAAAAGTATACCTTTAAATGAGGTTTAATCCATATATGAAGTATAATGCTAATAATGTCAATAAATGTAAAGATAAGTGTTTCTGCCTTTAGATAG
>NC_029788.2:97315821-97378928 GCF_000816755.2 Arachis ipaensis
TTGTGAAATAATTGTTTAATGATGAAAATAGAATAATAACTACATCTACAAACAACGGTCTAATAGTTGACATACATATATTGAAAGTTTATTTATACTAATTTTATTAATCTAAATAAACATAAAATTCTTAATAGAACATTCCAGTGTTCAAACTTTACAGAATTAATTACGATATTCTAACTTTCCTTTGTTAATAATTGCGATGTACTATAAAACTAAGACTTTTAGTTTTGTTGCTACTATTCTTTTATATCGTAGTCTAAACTATATTGATTCTGCCATTATAAGTCATATATTATATGTTTACCTACTGATGAAAGAAGGAATAGTTAATCTAGAAAATCTCATCAATTTAAATTTAAGGTGTCTTAGATTCTATTATATGTTAACTACTAATGAAAGAAGGATATCTTTAACTCAAAACATATAAATACACTAATAAAACATGTAATGTAGATATTATATCAAATAGAAATTGATAACAAAATAAAAGATCACATAATAAAACTAATATTAATAGTAGGATAGATAATGTAGGCATAGCCTAATTACAACCCATCTTAATTTATAACTGACAAAACACAACACTTAAACATTAACTTGACTTAACAAAGAAACAACTACTAAGACACATGAAAAACAAACTAAACCTGATTATTGGATTAAAAAAACACTAAAATAAAACATAAGCTCTCCATGGCCTTTTAAGATAATTAAAAAGACATTAGAGTACATTACATTGACCCAAATAGATAATATTAATAAAGATTATATCCTAAATTAGTCAGCATGCTTTTTGATTGAGCTGCAGTCAGAATCATGAGAGAGCTTTCTACATTTGGAAGTGGAAGTAGTGGCAGTCTCTGGAAAAACATCTACCAATTTTTTTGTCATTACACCAGCTATAATACCTCTCTTGGGAGTAACAAAGTCATCATTAACGTCAAGAGAAATAATTTCACATGACTGAGAACTGATCTCCTGAAATCAAACAACATGAGATTGAATAAAACACATAATTATTATAAAGAAAAAATAAAATAAAAAGTATCTAACCTTAGCATTATCAGTAGAATATGTATGCAAGCTTTGAAGCTCGGAGTTTTCAATGGGGATGTTCGGCTGCTTACATAATAATAAGGTAAAATTATAAGAGAGACCAAGATTAAATATTTAGATAAATTGTGTGTTGTTCAAATCATACATCAGATAGCTTGTACTTGGCAGCAAACAAATTCAGGATAGTTGGATCTTCAGTCAACTTCAAAACAGTTATCTTACAAGGTTGGAAAGCATTGATATCATCGAACTTGACAGAAACCTTGAATAGGAACTTCTTACCTCTAAATGAGTTTATCTCAGAGGGAAATTCATCCTTGTTGTAACCCTATAATTGAGCAACGCATACATAATTATCAAATATTTAAATAATTAAATAGATGGAGAGATAAACAACATATTGTTAAAAATTTATACCTTTGCTATCTGTTTCAATCGAAGCTCGGAAGCAGAAATTTCAAGAAACTTGGAGGCTTCCTTATCATAAATAATAAATGAGGCAGAATCCATTTCATCAGATACTCTGAGGTGAATACAGTAACTACATTTGAAAAGAAATATATGATAATGATCCCTAAGAGAGGAAATTAGACTAATTAACTTATATTGTATAATAACAAATTTGTTACCGAGAAATATGAATATTAGGATAAATATCACATGATTGGCAATAGTATGAATTCTCATCCTCTTTGAGTGAATGAAAGCACATCTTACACCCCTTATACCACCAACCGAATCTAGTATCAATGGACATGACTGTTCCAATAGTAACAAATATTCTACCCTAAAAATCATAAATTTGTGAGTCGAATCTTAGAAAATGTGCATGATTTAGAACAGATAAAAATACATTACAAACTACTTATATAAAACCTCAGTGGTGTCCTTAAGTTCAGAAATGGGCTTGTATGGGGTATGGCTAATAAGATCTTGCTCAAGTGACATTGAAACATCAGATGCAATTTGAGAAAGCTGGTTAGATGCCTTGTCATTTCCCATAATAAATCTATCGAAAAAAAATGTATATATTTCAGCATAATGTCTAATAACTAATTATATTAATTACCAAATACAAAACTATGAAAACAAAAATAGAATTTATACCTCTGTCTAAATTCCTTAACCTCTTGAAGGTCAGCATTAATGTATAGGGTAGAGTTATAGTTTGTATTAGATATGCCCATAGTTCCTATGAAAAAAATAAGTGAATAAAATATTATGACACTAATATTTGAATAGAGAGTACTTAGGTTACATTATTGGATAAATTAACATGTATGTTAACATGTATGAAGATGTAAATCCATGAATAATTTATATTTGAGATGAAATAAATAGCATACCCTTGAACATGTTAAACTTGGCAAACTGCAGGATGATTATAAATTCAGTAGAAGGCTGTTCCTCCATGTGTTTCACCAGTTTATTAGCAAAATCCTCCCACAAAGTACACCTTATTTTACCCTTAGATCTATATAAATCGATGGATATAATGATGACAACTCATAAATAATTTGTAAATACTAAATAAAAAAATCCATTTCAGCTAAAATAAACAAACTTTATAAACATACTTCATATCATCAAGCTCAATCACCATGTATATAGACTTCTTTCCATTTTTTGTGAACTCTATAAAATAAACAAACTTTATAAACATACTTCATATCATCAAGCTCAATCACCATGTATATAGACTTCTTTCCATTTTTATTATATCATTATATCACCCTTTCTGGTTAACAATCCAATGACATCTATATCAAAATAATAATAATAATAAGACCATAATGATGTTATAAACTCATAACTAAAAAAATACAGCAAATAATGATATTTGATATGTACCTATCAAGTGAGAGTGGTGATTATCATGACTAAGTATCATTTCATTTGGGACAAAGTGAAAAATATTGTTAGGGAAGTTAATATCCCCTAATGAACGACACTGAGTTTCCCTCTTGAAGAAAACACGAAAAGCATGGGTTGTTGGCTTGTACTTCTAATTATTAGGTTCAAGTGAGAAATTAGCAATAGAGTACACCTTACCCTCAATTAAATCCTGTTCAAAGAATCTCCTCAGAGGATTCCTAACAGAACACTGTATTCGATGGCCTTATAAAATTGACAAATTGTGACAAAAAAAAATTAAAATGGAGGATTGCATAATCGCATGGTTTATATTGCTCTTATGAATTAAAGAAACTCATGATAAGAAAAAAACTTACTAATTCATCCATAACAACCAGTTCCAAGTTGGGCCTCCTAAACTTCTCTTCACCTATGATAATAGACCATATCTTGATAACACAAATCTTGATACGCCAAACTTGATTAGCAGCAGCAAGGTCAAGATCTTTAAGCATGTTGAATGGAGATGCCATACTACTATGATTGAAACAAAAGTTACTGAGTGTATAAATATAAAATGGATTTTTATAAGATGCAAGTTTTTCCCAAAAACATAATAAGATTGCTTGATGACAATGAGATTATATAGAAGAAGATATATATGCAAACTATAAACGTATATTCACGGTAACTACCAAAAAGGATAAATATTAAATGATATTTAATAACATGAATGATGAATTGCTTGAAAAATGTTGGTGAAAATTGATGAATTCATTAATTATACCTTAATGTTTTAACAATAAAAAATCTAGACTCACCAATGCATGTTGGACATGTTGCCTATCCAAGGCACTTTACCTAGGGAATAAAAAAATAGATAAAGTACTCAAGCAAATGGTGCCCAAAAACTCATCTAAATCAAGCTGAAGTTATAAGAAACTATACTATGCAATCAATTTCAGGTAACAGTTACCCAAAGTATAAATGATTTTATCTCTTTTACATCTTCTTGCAGAATCATTTATGTGATATGTGATGTGATATATTGAATAAATGTGCTTACAGATAAATTTGCTATTAATAAATATACTTTAATATATTATTAACTAATTATTAGGACAATGTATATAATTCTAAAATTACTTCCGTCTGGTTTTATACTTTTATCCAATGTAGACATTAAGGGTTTAATTGTTAATTGTTGTGCCTTAAAAGAAGATTCAGATTGCATATGTATTGCATATGTATGAGAGTTTTATTCAATTTGATAAACATTGCAACCATAATAATAACAATAAAGTTAGTTACATTTTAAGACTCATTTCATTTATTTCAATCTCACAATAAAACCTGCAATCTATTTGAAATGGTGGAAGAATTAAACATAATATTGAAGGATTACAAAACATCTAAAAATGATTAAAAATGGAATCTAATTACATTATATATGACATCAAATTAATACAGATAAATACAATAAAAAACAGGGGTGAAAGTAAAATAGATACCCATAACAAACATGTTCAATCATAATAGACATAGAATGTCTAACAAATCTTGATTAAGAATTACTGAAACAATAAAACAAAATTTAATCTCTTAATAATTGGAAACAAAAACTGTAAAAAGAGTGCAAGCAAGAATAAAAAAAAAAGTAAATTATATGAACAAATTAAGGAATGGTTATATCTTATTATAGACGATGAACAAATCAAGGGGAAAGAATCTATAAATATTGAAGCATTATCCAACGTATCATAGATTATTGAAAAGAGAATAGAAGGCAGCATAACACATGAGAACACATTCACCATGATGATCAGAAAATTCTAACTGATTAAAAACATGATGAATTATTTTATTTTCAAATAAAAAATCTGTATATAGATTAGAACTACATGTTCTGCGACATCAAACTAAACGTAGATATATAGAGCAAAAACACAGGGATAAAATTAGAGTAAATAACCATCACAAACATGATTAGGTTATATATGAAATGTCTGTTACATCATGATCAAGATTTACAGAAACAAAAGAAAAATTAAACTCTTAATAATCCTTAATAGAAATCATTAAAAAGTGCAAGCAGGAATCAAAACAAATAAGTAAAATATTGGAACAAATTCTGTTAAGTGAAATCTTAATGTTAAAAAAAAGGGATAAATAGAAAAACAACAATGAAAAACACATTAGTCTACTATTAAACTGAAACATTGCATTAAATATAGATTACACCTAGCAGAAAAACATAAATAAACAAAAAAAATATTACACAGCTAACGATATATATAGTGGCATTAACTTGTAATAGCAAAGCTTTACATTCTAGAATTACAGATAGAAATTTGTAAGAGACCTTCTAATCACAATTAACTAACGGGACAAAATAGAAATACTCATTACTGTCTCATCAATAGAAGATACACTAAACTTAACAACACTGCCACCCTTCAACTTATTTCTTTTGCAATATCTAGACCAACCCTTTGTGATGAATACACCATTAGGCCTCTCTGAGTTCCATCGTAGTTTCATCTCGCAAAAAGATCCGTTACTTTGTTTAACCTTGATCTTATTAAGCTTAGATGGGAAAGCCTTCGTTGCAAATTTGGCCGGCAGTAGCTGATAAATTAAAGATAAATAAAAACATAATCAACAAAGTGACTTTGATGGCCTGTAAATTAGTATTTTAGATCAAAATTGAAATAAAAAATTTATCAAGATACATACCATTGCATAGTGGTCAGCCTGGTAGGGTGTAACAACCTTAACAATAGAATAAACCAAAGGAGTTACATCTGATTTAATGGATGAAAAGTGGTTACCTGATAATGGATTCGAATTATTGTTCGCAATCGATACTTCCAAATGGTCCAATACAACATGAATTCCTTCTAAAGATACTGAATTATTCTCATATACTTCGTCTACACATGGAGTAAAATGAGAGATGTTTACATTAAAAGGGGTTTTGGGTACATCCTGATTGGTTAGATCTCCAAAAAAGGAATTCATGAGATGATTAGAAAATTCTAAAGTCTGCATAAAAGACAAATCATTCTAAATAATGACAGGAACTTCGTTGGACAATATTGAAGGCATCGATAGCACATTTTCAGATGAAGGTTGATCTATTGATTCAATCATATCACCAGGAAGATCTGTTGGAAATGCAGGGGCTATATCAATTAAAGGAACGTATAAGCCCCCATCCATTAATTCAAATGCATAAGCAGTTGAATCCACATTGTTTTCATGGACAAACAATTTTTTATTATCCAATAAAGACTTGAAGGGGACTACATAGTTAGAAACTACGTGCATGTTGTGGTCCATTGCTTGATCAATAAGAAATTTGTCACGACCAACATATTTCACCTTAAGCCAACCACCATGGTCAAGATGATATCTCTCCAATAGTTGCTTGTAACCTTGAACTATGATAGCAGTTCGATCTCCTTTTTGAATTGTTATTTTGATCTCATCACCATTAGCATCGATGAACAACAAAGAGTTAGATATAACGTCCTTAAAGCTCCTACAAAATAATGCAGGGATCTTTCCAACATCCTGAATTTGTATGATAACAAAAAGGAAGAAATGATAATCAAAAGAAAATAACAGGGAGAAAAAATAAAACTGAAAAATAAGTAAAACTATTTAACAAATTAAAAGCATTAAGTGAGATCAAGTGAGGATAGAATATAACCATATCAGGATTAATTTCCAAAAAGAAAGAAGGAGCCTGAAAATAATTGTCATACATCCTTGCTAGCTATGGAAAAAGGAAATGAACAGATGGGAAGAGAAAGTAATAACTTTAAGGAGAGCATTGGATATTTATTTAGGAGTAAGGATAATCAAATCATGTTCATCTCCTTGCATTAAATTGAAAACTGAAGAGCTATTATATTAAAGCAACATTCTACCCAATAAGCTGATATGCAGGAGGCACGCGGCATGATTCAATTACGATTATCAAAGAAAACAAAAGGGGTACATATTAAAGATACAGGTAGAAATGATTATAAAATATATCGTAAATGATAAATACACAAATGCCATAAATGCATTAGTGAACAAAAGGATCTAAAAAGCATATAAAAAAAAAAGACAAACAAAAGTTGATAAGAAAGCAAATGAAATTAAACATAAAATGAAGATCCAGGTAATTTTATTTAAAAGTACATAATAAAAAAGCATAGGAGAACGTTAGTACTCTAATAATTATATAGAAATATTTTGGATTTCATTAAAACCATGATTTATTAATTATTGTACTATAATATTAGCCTCTACTAAACAAAATATTGCTTCGATGTAATATTGATAATATGCATAGACACTACAACATAATGCATATTGAATTATAAATTTAATTATCTTTATAATAGTTAAAAGAATTAAATGTTAAACATGTATTTTTTTATATACTAAAAAGATAAATTATAAAATATTAAAAATCATATCATAATTAGACAATTTCACACACACTTAAAAAATAAAATCATAGCAAGCGTGTGTGAAATTTAAGTGAAATTTAAAAATGATTTAAAAAATATTTTGGGTGCTGTAAAAATTCTAAAGATTACTTATAATAGTTTTAGACAATTTATTAAAGATTGTAACCATAATTATTACAATACTAAAATATGTATTCAACTTGTTCCATTTATTTCAATCTCACAAAGGCATGGTATTCCATTTTATTAGAAAAATTTAGATTAATTATTTGCTATTTACACTACAAGAAAAGATAGCTATTTTAACATGATTTTTTTAACAGTCATAGTTAAGTGTAAAAATTAATATATATTTTTGACAAATATCACAAATGTCAAATTTTCTATGTTTTTTTGATGAATAATTTGATTGTAGAAAATTACTCCTCAATTTTGACACTCATTTATTTTCAACTTATTACTCTATTATTCCTTTTCTTCGTTGAGCTCCGTCAATTTTGACATCACACTGTTCTCAGTTTAGGATCATACTACTCATTCTTCATCTTCAAAATCTCAGTTTATTCTTCAGTTTTAAGATCTCATCTCATTCTTTGTTAAAAATTTTTGTTGAGAATTTTTTATGGTCAATAAGTGTCAAAATAAATAGTATTTTTGACGGTTAATAAGTATTACAAAAAATATATTCTCAAATTTTTTTAATAAATTATTTTTGACGGCCAATATTTATCAAAATAATATTTAAACTTTTTTTTACAATTACTTATATGTTAAAAATACTATTTTTGACAAAACTTTTATTAACATATTTTCATAGTTAAAATAGTGTCAAAATTTATTTTTTTTTGACGAATTTTAATTTTTTTTGACACATAATAATCCTAAAAAATAGTCTATATTGTTGTAGTGTTACTTACTTTATTTAGAGTATATATATCTTTTTCAGCCACAATAAATATTATATACAGAAAAGTTCTCTAAACATATACTGAATTTGTATAGGTCTTTAACTCTCTAATTATGCTATATAAAAAATTTCATCATTTTATCATTTTTTTTCAAGAGTGTTTGCAATAAATAATTTAAAAAATTACTTAAATAATTATCTACATCCATATTTCGAATAATTTTTCTATTTAAAACAGTATTTTTTAATAACTGATATCAAAAACAAACAAAATTAGCTGCTATATACCTAATCCAATTGGCGGGAATGGTGTATATGAATGAGAACATTAAATGCTTGGAAAAGTATTGTGCTTAAAAAACAAGACAATTGAAGAAGAATCATGTACTTGAATAAGAATCATGTGCTTCAAAAACAGGACAATTGTTAGAAAGTATTAAAGACATTGAAGCTAATATTATCTTTTATATTACCTAATAATGATGCAGAAGAAATGAAGGAAGAGAGACCACAAATGATACAACTCTTATAGAAAGTACCACAGTCAACCCACTCCTAAGCTTTCTCCTTCAAGACACGTTGGATTTTCACTACCTGACAACACTCTCTTAATAGTTTAGTAATAGATTATTCATCGAATTAATATATACTTTTCTATTATTAAATGAGACGTCATACTTAATATCTCATATGCTCCATCAAGAAGAAAAGATGTGTTTACATTTGACATACAAAATCGAATAAAGAGTGTTAGAGTATAATTAGGATCAATTAGAATTATTTAGTATATCTGAATATTTATTATAAAATATTACGTCTTTATTATCACGATTCTCTTAGTCCCTATAAATATCCTTTTATATTATATCATTCCAGACAACTTTAATAGACAACTTGAATATACTCAATAATATACCATCATTTCTCCAGTTTAGTCTCTTGTTTCTAACATGGTATCAGAGTCATGGTATCCTCCTTGAAAAGGATAGGTTGTTTTTCTTGCGGTGAAATTACTGTAGTTTTTGCATTTTTTTCTATGCCATTCTTCTTTCCCTTTTGTCACTCATTTGATACTTTTTCACCTCACCGACTAGCCTATTTTCTCTGTCTTGTGTTTTTTCGAGTCGAATGATCAAACACCATTGTCATCCGCTGCTTACCTATTCTCATGAAGAAATCATATAGTTTTCGTTCTCTCGTGGCAGTTTCGTCTGCGTTCTCTTGTGGCAGTTCCGTCTGAGTTCTCTCATGACAGTTCCATCTGCATTCTCTCGTGGCAGTTCTGTTTGTGTTCTCTCGTGGCAGTTTCGTCTGCGTTTTCTCGTGGCAGTTCCGTCTGCATTTCTTCTGTGTTTCCTTGTGGCAGTTCGTCTTCGTTTCTTTCTGGCAGTTCCGTCTGCACTTCCTTCAGATAGCGGCAGTTTTGTCCGCGCTTCCTTCAGACAAGCGGCAGTTCCATCTGCGCTTCTTTCCGGCAGTTCCGTCTGCACCCGTTTTATCAGTTTATGCAATTTTTTTCTCTTTATTTCGTTATTTTAAATAAGTTTCAAACTCAAGTTGTCACTTGAGTTTGAGGGGGGATGTTAGAGTATAATTAGGATCAATTAGAATTATTTAGTATATCTGAATATTTACTATAGAATATTACGTATTTATTATTACGATTCTCTTTGTCCCTATAAATATCCTTCTATATTGTATCATTCCACACAATTTGAATAGACAATTTGATCATACTCAATAATACACAAATCCTTTCTCTAGTTTAGTCTCCTATTTCTAACAAGGAGAAATATCACATTTCTATTCTAAGAACATTTTCAATGATTTTAATTTAATTTTATTTTGAGTTTTATACTAAATATCACATCAATAGTTATAAGATCATATATATTATAAATAATAATTTGATATTAAATATGAGATTCAAAAGCATTCCAAGGCAGATGCGCTAGTTTGTGTCGCACTTGATACTTTTTCATTCAAATCTTGGCCATTTTTACAATGATTTGGCCTTCAGGAAATACATCTGGCCAAGCTCCACAGCAACTCTCTGCTAAAACTTTCTTTCTTTCTTATTTGGTTCAAAGAAATTAAAATAACCTAATAATAATGAAAGCTAGACAAATCCGGCATTAGTTGAACTAGTTCCCTAGCCTTAACAAGTTTTATAAATCAGTGAGTAATAATTGAATTAATAATATAAAGCGTCACAAATTCCGATAGGGAAAAACCGTAAGGTTGAATTTAAAAACCCAAATTAAATATGCTGAATAATCTGCATATTGTAGATCAAAGACAAGAACATTCTCGTATATCGGCTGTCTCTGTTTAGTCACTTTAGAGGATGTATGTATATTAATGGTCTCTTATATTCTGACAAAAACCTGAAAAGCCACTGTCATATCCAGCATATCAGGGAATATACTATTTTCACCACTTTTCTTTTTTGGGTCAACCTGGCTATTTTTACTCACTTTACAACTACCCTTTAATAGAACAGATTTTAAGACTACTTTATTATTGTGAGTTGTCCATTATTATCGATTAATTATTTTATTATACTCCTACTCATCTATATTAAGGGGTATAATTACCGAATAAGACCAAAAATTACTACAAAATCGAACTGAAATTTACGACGACCAAATTAAAAAAAAAAAAACTAATTTTTTAAATTTTTTTGTTTAAATCAATTGATTTGATTTAGTTTTCAGTTGGTTTGATACAACTAACCGAATCAAATCGAACCAAACATTATCAAATAGTGATACTTCTTTTAATATTTTATCCTCTAACCTAGAAACAAAACTCGTAATGTGTTGGGAATAAGTAGTATGACCACAATCCAATCAATTACGTGTCAAATAATTTGTTATTGTTATTATATTAAAATGTTAATATAATAACATCCTTGATTAAATTTAGAGATTTATCATTATGATAGTAATCACAATATTAAGAGATAAATCTTTTATAATTTAATCTAAGACTGAGATGAATAAAACCTTGGCCAAGGAGATTGAATGAATGAAGAAATGAGTTTCTTAGGTCATTCACAGTTCATTATAACAATGGTAACAAGTTAGAGTGAGAATAATTAGTTATTCTATTTCTAAACTTGAATTCTAAATTTGGATGAGATCCTAACTGATTCTGTTTCAAATTGAGTTATGATATGATTCATAAATTTAAAAGATTCAAGTTTAAAATAACAAGATATGATTTAAATTTGAATTGAGAATCAAATTTAAAATCAGTAACAAATCTCATACTATATATATGTATGCCAAGAATAGAGGAATGAGAGAAACAGAAGAGAATAACAAGAGTTTTATTCCTTTGCCTCTACACACATAAATGTATGTGAGCGTAATTCTTGGAGAAGAATTTTATGGCGTGCAAAGAGTTGCAAGAGGTTTCTCAATTTAGATTAGATGTCCATTGGTCAAGGAGTTGATAGCAAAGGTTGGTCTCGGTGTGGATATGCATAGTGCCTTTGTACCATCGAAGGAGAAAGTGATTTTTTACTAGCGTACATAGGTATGTAGATCTGATCTATATATTATTATTGGAATAAAGTTTAAGCACAAAATAGATCTTTAGGATTACCTTCTTTTCTTCTGCTGCGTGTTATAAACCCATGGTAATCCTCATAACGCAATAAACACAATGCTTTTTCCTTCATTTTTTTTTGTTTTTGAAACACTCAATTCATCCTCCTCTTCCTTTTTCTGAGACTGAGAGAGTGAGCCATTGAGCAGTCCATCCTCCTCTATCCTTCTCACGCAGGAGCAGTAGTGCATTTGTGCTGCTCTCAACGTGCCGTCCGTCCCGGCCGTAGCAGAGAGTCCCGTTGTCCAGTCTGCTCTTCTTTGTCGCCATATCGCCGTCACCAAGTAGCCGCATCTTTTCGGGATGTCGCAGCAGTCCGCGTCATCGTAGCAGTCTGTCACCGAGCAGCCTTTTCTTTGCCGAACAATATCATCAGACCAAGCCCTTTCCTGCAACTCAACAATGTCTTTTTCAAAGGTTAGTATATTCACCTAATTTCGGAGTAGAATTTGTTGTTGTTGTTGGTTTTGTTGTCGATGGTTCTTTTATTTGTTTTGAGTAAATTTTGTTGTTGTTGCTGGTTCTATTGTTGATGGTTCTGATGCGTGAGCATCTTGTACCCTTTATGGTCATTTTCTAGTTATTTTTAGTTAGATTTTATTTAGTTTACTTTATTTCAGTGCAAAAATCTCCTTTGGATACTACTTTGAGTTGTTTTAGTATTTTTATGATTTCAGGTGAAATTCAGAGCAGTTTGCCAGAGTTTGGAGCTAAAAGCAGAAAAGCTGGCAGAACCCCCTGGGCAATAAACGCCCAACTGGCTTTTAGCGCCAAGCATGTGCGAGCCTGCCCCCTTTGGGGTGTTAAATGCCCAAAATGGAGTTTAACGCTAGCAGTCTGACCGAATTCACTCTCTTTTTGACTTCTCAAGTGGATTTAGCATTTATTAGTTTTATTTTATTTTCTTTTAGTAATTTTTATTTTCAAACAATATCTTTTAGTCTTAGAATTTATTATTTTCTTTTATTTCTGTATCAAATTAGGTTAGTATAAAAGGAAAAAGATCTTTGGTATCTTGAATCTTCGCCCTTCCGCATTTTTCAGAACCCTAATTTCTTTGTAAGTCATGAGCAACTAAACCTATCAGTTAAGGTTAGGAGCTCTGTTTATTTCTACATATTAGAACTATTATTCTTCTATTTTAATTAATGTATTGATTCAGTTTCAAGGATTGTTTTTGTTCTTAATCTTATGAATCTGGGTGGAACGAGAGTATGACCCTTATTCTACTTGAGTTCTTGTGATTCTCGAGAGAGTTATCTCGCTTGAACAACAGCTTGAAAATAAATTCCTTCCAAATTGCTAATTACATGAACTAATTGGGATATGTGACATATAATCCTGTTAACTTTGGGTAATTAGAATTTTTGTGGCTATAAACTAGTTTTTGAACTTAACCTTCTAATCGGAATTAAGTGACCACGAGAGTGGCAGTTGATGAAGGTTAGAGGAGGCTAAATCACTAAGAGATTAGGGTTTAGACATTTATAGTTTGCCATGGAATGAATCATGCATTGTTAAAATAGTTGGTAAGAACTTTTAATCCGAAAAAGTGAATATCTCCGAAACCTTAACTGTTTTCTCTAACTATTTTTACACCAAACCTTTTAATTGCTTTCTTTACTCTCTTATTTACTGTTCTATGTGATTTCAACCATCAAAATCCCTTTTCTATTTTCCTAACTAAGCCAATTGGATAACCATTGTGCTCAATTCGACAATCCTCGTGGGATCGACCCTCACTCACCTGAGGTATTACTTGGATGACCCGGTGCACTTGCCGGTTAAGCTGTGGGAATCTCGAATTCTCGCACCAAGTTTTTTGTGCCGTTGCCGGAGATTGTTTATGATTGACAACTACTAGTTGTCTGGTTGCTTAGATTAGGTATTTTTCTTAGTTTTGTTTATTTATTCTTCTTTAATTTTCGAACTTGTCTTTATTTATTTTTCATTAATTTCAGAAATTAAGTTTGGTGTCCATGTAGTATTAGTATTCCCTCTTGTTTAAATTTCGAATTAGTAATTTAAATTTTCTTAATTATTTTCAAAAATTTTGGTTCATTTCTTGCTCTATTTTATTTTAATTCTGTTATGCAGGATATCTCACTTGGAATTCTCTACACTCTGACGTAGAGATTCCTATTTTTCTTTGTTTTCTGTTTGTGTGTGCAGGAATAGGGAGAGTTATCACCATGGATCTGAATGGTAATGCACAACTTAGAAGAACTCTGGGCTCTTACACAGCCCCCACTTCTGATTTCTATGAAAGGAGTATTAGTGTGCCTCCTATTGGAGCAGATGATTTTGAGCTCAACCCACAGCTGATCATCCTAGTGCAACAAACTTGCCAGTTTCATGGACTTCCGCAGGAAGATCCTAATATGTTCATCTCTAACTTCCTGCAGATCTATGATACTATAAAGACCAATGGAATGGACCCCGAGGTTTATAAGCTAATGCTCTTTCTATTTATTGTGAGGGATCGAGCAAGGGAATGACTTGATGGTCAACCCAAGAAAAGTTTGAACACCTGGAATAAAGTAGTCAACAAGTTCCTGAACAAGTTCTTTCTCCCGCAGAGATTGACTAAGCTGAGGACAGATGTTCAGACCTTTAGGCAAGGAGAGAGTGAATCCCTATATGATGCTTGGGAGAGGTACAAGATGATGCTCAGGAAGTGCCCTCTTGACATGTTTTCAGATTGGATCAGGGTCCATATTTTCTACAAAGGACTCTCTTATATGGCCAGAATGTCTTTGGATAATTCTGTGGGTGGCTCCTTGCACATGAAGAAGACACCTGAGAAGGATAATGAGCTCATTGAGATGGTTGATAATAACTAGTATCTATACTCATCTAAAAGGACTCTAGTAAGAAAAGGAGCTCTGGAAGTGGATACTGTAGATGCACTTCTTGCTTAGAACAAGCTTCTAATTCAACAGATGAGTCTTCTCATTCAACACTTGAGTGGCGTGCAGAGCGCAGTTTCAAAGATTCAGAGCGCTTCGCCAGATATTCCATATGAGATGTGTGGTAGCTCCTCTCAAGGTGAAACTATGACCACTATACACATGAGGAGGTCAATTACATGGGAAGTTCCTCTAAACATACCAATAGTGTCCCTTATTCTCAGAATTTTAACCAATGAGGGAGGAATCAGCAATCGACTTATGCCAGTAGCTCTCAGAATACCCCTGACCTAGCATCTATGTTTGTAGAATTTGCAAAGAGCCAGCAAAGCTTTATGTAGGAAACCCGAGCCTCCCTCAGGGACCTCCAGATGCAAATAAACCAGAAAGACCAGTGAACACCTGAACACACCCCACCTAGCAATATGGCCCCCGAATACAGAGAGGAATGTCAAGCAGTTCGATTGAGGAGTGGCAAGACATTAGTCACTCAACATCAAAACAATGAGGAATGGGGTGAAAAAGAGAGACCAGAAAGCGAAATTGCAGAAACCAAGAATGCCACCAAGGGCGCTGAACGCCCAGCAGGGAGCACCATGGGCGCTGAACGCCCAGAGAGGGGGCACTAGATGCTAATGAAAATTCGAAGAACGTCCCCCCAGGCACCCTGATAATCCCTTTCCGGTCACTCTTGACACTCATCCTGCACTACCTAAGGCCCCAGAGTACAAGGCCAAACTACCATACCCCCAAAAACTTTAAAAAGCAGAAAAGGACAACCAATTCTCTAAGTTTTTGGAAGTTTTTTGGAAGCTTGAAATCAACATCCCCTTTATAGAAGCCCTTGAACAAATGCCCCTGTATGCCAAGTTCATGAAGGAGATGTTGAGCAATAAGAGGGATTAGAAGGAAGTAAAGATAGTGGTACTTACTAAGGAATACAGTGCAATCATCCAGAGGAATCTCCCTGAGAAACTACAGGATTCCGGGAGCTTTGTGATTCCTTATACCATTGGAAACACCCTTATTCGAAAAGCCTTATATGATCTTGGAGCTAGCATCAACCTCATGCCACTATCACTAATGAGAAAGCTCCAAATTGATGAAGTAAAGCCTACCCGTAATTGTCTCCAGCTGGCTGACTGTTCTATCAAGTTCCTTTCCGGAGTGGTGGAAGACCTACTTGTGAAAGTAGGGTCTTTTATCTTCCCTGCTGATTTTATGATACTGGATATGGAAGAGGACAAGAATGCATCCATCATTCTTGGAAGATCCTTCTTAGCCACAGGAAGTGCTCTTATAGATGTATAGAAGGGTGAAGTAACTCTGAGGGTCAATGAGGAGGAGATTGTGTTAAATGTTTTAGAGGCTTTGCAACATCCGGATGATTCTGAAGGATGCATGAGGATCGACATCATTGAACCTCTGATTGAAGAAGTACTTGAAGCTGGGAAGCTTGAAGATGATCTGGACGCTTCCCCTGAAGACACTCTGCTTGAAGTTGATGAGTGGTAGCACGATTCCCCACACCTTCGTATTGTTGTACCAGCAAGTGCACTGGGTCGTCTAAGTAATACCTGAGCTAGTCAGGGTCGATTCCACGAAGATTGTGGTTTGAAGCAAGCTATGGTTATCTTGCAAGTCTTAGTCAGGCAGATCAGAAGGTTTATGTTTAAATGCAGTTTGATTGTGAATTTTTGAATGGAATAAAGCAAAAGAGGTAGAAAATACTAATAGGAATAGAGTTGAGAGTTGGAGTTGCTTTGTCTTTCTGAATTAAATTTGGTACTACTGCTCTCTTTGCTTGTGAGTGATTTCTTCAATGGCAGGCTGTATGTGATTGACACTGGTTTGAGCAGCTGCCAATACTCCTCCAAATCTGAACCCCAGGTTTAGTGTGGATCCATTCTGATTGAGGGTGAAGCTCGTATAGTCCATTCTCCTTCATGATCCTACTCAAAATGCCACAGAGAATGCTGCTTTTATGGATTCTAGCCTCTACCATAGAGACCCTAATCTCTCCAAAAATTGGCTGAACTGATGTCTCGAGAAGTCCCTAACGAAGTCGTGAATTAGCCGTCTGAAAGATGCATATTCAAGCTGTTGGTCATCCTTGTCCGGTGAAAGATGCATTCTGACCCAAGTAGACGTAGGTGTTTGTCAGGCACATTTGTCTTAATGTGATGAATAGAGCTAATTGGTTAGATCATCCTATTTACCACGATGAAGTACGAATATACATCTTAGAATTAATCAAACATGGATCGAAGAGAAACAATAGTACTTTTATTAATTCATAGGACTCAACAGGGCTCCTCCCCTCAATCTAGGAAGTTTAGAAACTCATATTGAGGTAGAATACAATGATAAAATGAAAATAGGGCTGAATAATCTGCGTGTTACATGAACTAAGTCCCTTAAATTCTAAACTAATGACTAGTAAGGGTAAAACAGTGTTTTTAGTGCTAAAATCCACTTCTAGGGCCCACTTGGTGAGTGTTTGGGCTGAGATTGATGAGATCCACGTTCTATGAGGTCTCTTGGATGTGGAACGTCAGCTAGGGAGTCCTCTCTGGGCATTTGGACATTGGGCTATGCTCCTTGGGCGTTGGACGCCTGAAAGGGGACAGGAAGCTGGCGTTAAACGCCAATTTTGGGCCTTCTAATGCGAAGCAAAGTATGGACTATTATATATTGATGGAAAGCTCTAAAAGTCAGATTTCCATAGCCATTGAGAGCACTTCATTTGGACTTCTGCAGCTCCAGAAAAGCTCTTCTGAATGCAGGCAGGTTAGATCCGGACAGCATCTGCAGTGCTTTCTCTATCTCTGAATTAGACTTCTGCTCTAGCGTCTCAATTTCAGCCAGAAAATACCTGAAATTGTAAAAGAAAAAAATTCCATAGTAGAATCCAAAAATGTGAATTTAACACTAAAACCTATAAAAATTCAATAAAAACAAAACAAAAACTACTAAAAACTATATGAAAGTGATGCCAAAAAACGTATAAAATATCTGCTCATCAATGAGCCAGCACCGCAAAGGGAGAAGCTTGACACGCCTAGTACTGAGGAAGGACCTCCTATGCTAGAGTTGAAGCCTTTGCCTCCATCCTTGAAGTATGCATTCCTAGGTGACAAGAAAATTTATCCAGTGATCATAAGTTCCTCCCTAAGACAGGAGGAAGAGGAGGTGGCTCAAGAGTCATAAAACAACTCTTGGATGGACCATTAGTAACTTAAAAAGGATTAGTCTGACCAAATTTTTGCACAAGATCTTGCTTGAGGATGATGCTAAACCAGTTGTGCAACCACAGAGGCGACTGAATCTATCCATAAAAGAGGTGCTCCAGAAGGAAGTTATAAAGCTTTAAGAAGCCGAAATTATTTACCCTATTTCTGATAGCCTATGGGTAAGTTCAGTACAAGTAGTTCCCAAGAAGGGAGGCATGACAGTGATTCAAAATGAAAGAAATGAGCTGATCCCCATAAGAACTATCACAGGATGGCGCATGTGTATTGACTACAAGAGGCTCAATAATGCTACAAGGAAAGACCACTTCCCCTTACCTTTCATTGATCAGATGCTTGAGAGGCTAGCCTGCCATGCCTTCTATTGCTTTTTAGATGGGTACTCTAGATACAATCAGATTGCAGTGGACCCTCAAGACCAGGAGAAGATGACGTTCACTTGTTCCTTTGGAGTATTTGCTTGCCAGAGGATGCCATTTGGACTCTGTAATGCCTAGCAACTTTTCAGAGGTGTATGCTTTCTATTTTTTCATACATGGTTGAAACGTTTATTGAGGTATTTATGGATGACTTCTCTGTTTTTGGTAATTCCTTTAATTCTTGTCTTAAGCATCTAGTCTTGGTCTTGAAACGGTGTCAAGAAACAAACCTCATTTTGAACTGGAAAAAATGTCATTTTATAGTAACTGAGGGAATTGTTCTTGGTCACCGGATCTCAAACAAAGGAATAGAAGTTAATAAATCCAAGGTGGAAGTAATTGAAAAATTACCACCACCTACTAATGTTAATGCAATAAGAAGTTTCTTAGGACATACAGGATTTTATAGGTGGTTTATAAAGGATTTTTCAAAGATTGTAAAACCTCTGAGCAACCTCTTGGTTGTTGACACACCTTTTGTTTTTGACAAAGAATGCCTGCATGCCTTTGAAACTTTAAAGGCGAAGCCTGTCTCTGCACCCATCATTGTCCTTCCCAACTGGGAGTTGCCATTTGAACTAATGTGTGATGCCAGTGATTATGCTATAGGGGCTGTCTTGGGACATAGACAAGACAAGCTTCTGCAGATTATTTACTATGCCACTCATGTTTTGAATGACACGCAAAGGAATTACACCACGACAGAAAAGGAATTACTAGCTGTTATCTATGCAATTGATAAGTTTAGATCCTACCTAATTAGTTCCAAGGTTATTGTTTATACTGACCATGCTGCTCTTAAATACCTTCTAACCAAGCAGGATTATAAACCAAGATTGATCAGGTGGGTAATACTTCTTTAGGAATTTGACATTGAGATTAGAAACAGAAAAGGGTCAGAAAACCACGTGGCTGATTGATGTGCGTGTGAGCATCTTTCCTATCTTTTCCTAGTGAATTTGCATTCAAATTTGTTAAGTTTAATTAAAATTTAAGTATTTTTGGGCCACTATGAATGCTACTTTGAGTTGTGTGCAATTTGGTTTATTTCAAGTAGCATTCGGATGGATTTGAGAGAATTCGTGTAGAAGAAAAGAAAGAAAATGGATGATGTTGTCAACCCTGACCTTCTTGCACACGAGCATAACTTGAGCTGTAGAGGTCCAATTGACGCGGTTCTGGTGGCATTGGAAAGCTAGCTTCTAGAGCTTTCTAATGATATATAATAGTATAAACTTTTTTTTCGAGAATTATAGCCTTGGTGGCGCCAAACTTGGGATTCTCCAAGTTTGGCGCCAAGATCATTGTAAACTCTCCAAATACACTGCCTTGGTGGCGCCAGGATGAAGGAGAAGCATATAATCAGCATGGTCTTGGTGGCGGCAAACTTGGCTTAGCCCAAGTTTAGCGCCAGCCTTAAAGAATTCGATGGTCCCCACGTCCTCAAGGAGTAGCTCGAAGATCTCTTAATTATTTAACTTTGTTTTATTTTACAATAGGAAAAGATATTATTTAGTTTAAGAAAATATATTTTACATTAATTAGGAATTGATATAAAAGGGAAAAGGTTTAGCCCTTTGGGGGACTCTTCTCTCTTACGCACCTTATTCCGCACTTCACAGTTTTTCTGAATCCTAGTTTTCTCTCTGAGCTATGAGCAATTAAACCTCCACTGTTATGGTTAGGAGCTCTGTTTATTCTATGGATTGATACTATTACTCTTCTATTTTAATTAATGTATTGATTTCAATTTCAAGAATTTATTTTCGTTCTTTATCTTAAGGATTTGGGTAAATCGGAAGAATAACTCTTATTCTAATTGAGTTCTTGTAAACCTTGGGAAAGCAATTTACTTGAACAACAACTTGAAAACAATTTCTCCTAAATCACTAATTATCTGGACTTAACGGGATATGTGACATATAATCGTCTTATATTGGGGTAATTAGAGTTTTTGAGGCTAATAAACTAGAGTTGGACTAAACCTCTAATTAAAATTAAGTGACAGTCAATTATAGTTTGCCATGAATTGAATCTTGCATGATTAAAATAGTTGGTAAGAAAAGTTAATCCGGAAGATAAACAACTCTGAAACCTTAACTGTTTTCTCCCATATTCTTCATATCAATTTTAATGTTCATCTTTAATTCTCTGAATTTACTGTTTAATACAATTGAAACCTCAAAACACCAATTTCTGTTTGTCTGACTAAGCAAATCACTCAATCATTGTTGCTTGATCCATCAATCCTCGTGAGATCGACCTCATTCACTTGAGGTATTACTTGGTATGACGCGGTGCACTTGCCGGTTAGTTTGTGGACTTTAAATTCTGAACCAAGTTCGCCGTTGTCGGTGATTGACTGTGATTGACAACTACCAATTGTTTGATTACCTAGATTAGAACATTTTTCTTTTTCAATTAGTTTTCTTTTATTAATAATTTTTATTTTTATTTTCTTTTTTTTGGTTTTTTTCCCTTCAGTTTCATCCCCCTCCCCTGTTTTCTCCTTTCCTTTTTATTTTATTATTTAGTTTCAATTAAAAAGAGAAAAAAACATGTACTTTTATGTTCGTTTTCCTTCATTTCAATTTTTTTTCTTTCTCAATTTTTGTCCCTTTTTTTTCTTTCCTTTTAATTTTCATTCTTTTATTCAGTTTAATTTTATTCGATTTTATTTTCTAGTTGCTTCACCCGAGTTCTCTTTACTGTGATGTTGAGGATCCGCATTTTTCTTGTTTCTTGATTGTTTATGAGCAGGAACAGGAACAAAGAACCTCTTCTCAAATTTGATCATGAGATTGAACGGACCTTGAGAAGGCATTTACAACAAGCTAGAGCTTACAAAGTCAGTGAAAATCTCAGAGATAATTTTGAGGAGGAAACTAAAGAGCTCACCATGGATCCTAACCACAACAATGTTGTTAATGCTAATGTGGGTAATCAGAATGGAAATGAACAACCTAGAAGGATGCTTGGCTCATACTTGCTTCCACTCCTGATTTCTATGGGAACAGTATTGTGGTACCTCCTATAGGTGCAAATAACTTTGAGTTGAAGCCTTAGTTGATCACTCTGGTGTAATAGAATTGCCAGTTTCATGGACTCCCGCAAGAACACCCAAACTTGTTAATCTCAAATTTCCTACAGATTTGTGATACTATGAAGACTATTGGAGTGAATCCGGATGTCTATATGTTGATGCTCTTCCTATTTGCTATCAGGGATAGAGCAAAGAAGTGGCTTGATAATAAGCCCAAGGAGAGCTTGGATACTTGGGATAAGGTGGTCAACAAGTTTCTGACCAAGTTCTTTCCTCCTCAGAAGCTAACTAAGCTGAGGACGGATGTTTAGATTTTCAGACAAAGAGATGGTGAATCCCTCTATGAAGCCTGGGAGAGATACAAGCTGATGATTAGGAAGTGTCCTCCGGATATGTTCTCAGATTGGATCCTGTTGCAGATTTTCTATGATGGACTCTTTGAGATGGCTAAAATATCTCTGGATAATTCTACAGGTGGATCTCTGCATATGAAGAAGACTCCTGAAGAGGCTAATGAGTTGATTGAGATGGTTGCTAACAACCAATATTTATACTCTTCTGAGAGGTCTTTTGTGAAGAAAGGAGTTTTGGAAGTGGATGCCTTGGATGCTATTCTTGCTCAGAACAAGGCTATATCTCAACAAATTAGTGTACTTACGCAACACTTGAGTGGGATATATGTTTCAGCTGTTAGTGCTCAGAATTCCCCTCAAGAGACTCCATATGACATGAATGGTGGCTTCACTCAAGGTGAGAATTATGAATACGCTCAATTTTATCCTGAACAGGTCAACTTTAAGGGGAATGCTCTTAGAAACCCTAACAATGACCCATATGCCAAGACCTTTAATCAAGGATGGAGAAATCACCTAAACTTTGGGTGGAGAGAGCAACCTCAAAGGCCAAAAAATTTCAATAATTCTTAGAGCGGTTTTAATCTGAATAATTTCAATTACTACCAGTTTTAGTCATCTCAGCCACAACAACCTCAGCAAGCAACTTCTCAGCCTCAGAAGACCACTAGCTTGGAATCGCTAGTTGCAAGTTTTATACAAGAAACCAGAGCTTCACTTAAGAACTTGGAGGTTCAGATGGGTCAAATGGCCCCAAAAGTTGCTGAAATTGATCAGAGGTTAACTAATTACCTTCCTAGTAATACAATTCCAAATCCAAGAGAGGAGTGAAAGGCTATCACATTGATAAGTGGACAAGTGGCAAGTACGAAAGAACAAGTTACCGAGGAGCCGGTTGAAAAAGAAGCTCCAGAGGAGAAAAAGGAGGAGGTCAAACACGTCCCACCTAGGTGTGCAGACAATCTTTTTCCAGTCACTCTTGACACACATCCGACGGTGCCTAAGGCACCTAAGTACAAGCCCAAAATGCCATATCCTCAGAGGTTTCAAAAGGAGACCAAGGACAAGCAGTTTTTAAAGTTCTTGGAAGTTTTTAGAAAGTTACAAATCAATATTCATTTTGCTGAGGTTTTGGAGTAAATGCCTCTCTATGTCAAGTTCATGAAGGAGTTACTAACAAAGAAGAAGCCTTTAAAGGGAGATGAGACAGTGGTCTTGATCAAAGAATGTAATGCAATAATTCAGAGTAATTTGCCAAGGAAGATGCCTGATCCAGGGAGCTTTCAAATACTATGTACCATTGGAAGCACAACCTTTGAGAAAGCCTTATGTGATTTAGGAGCAAGCATCAATTTAATGCCCTTGTCTGTGATGAAGAAGCTACAAATCAAAGAAGAATAACTGACAAGGAAAGCATTACAAATGGAAGATAAATCTTTGAAGCATGCCCATGGAATAGTGGAGAATGGTGCGCACAAATCCCCACACTTTAGTACAACAGTACCAGCAAGTGCATTGGGTTATCCAAGTAATACCTGAGTGAGTCAGGGTCGATCCCACGAGGATTGTGGTTTGAAGCAAGTTATGGTTATCTTGCAGGTCTTAGTCAGGTAGATCAGAAGGAGTTGGTTTAACTTTGTATAAGTACTTGTTATATTGGAAGGTAAACAGGGATAAGTAAATAAATGGAATCAATAATGGGAATAGAGTTGAGGATTAGAGTTGCTTTGTCTTTATTAACTCTGGTATTACTGCTCTCTTTGCTTGTGAGTGATTTCTTCAATGGCAGGCTGTATGTGATTGACACTGGTTTGAGCAGCTGCCAATACTCTTCCAGATCTGAACCCCAGGTTTAGTGCGGATCCATTCTGATTGAGGGTAAAGCTCGTACAGTCCATTCTCCTTAATGATCCTACTCAAAATACCACATACGAGGTCGGATATTTTAGATCAGAGAATGCTGCATCTTTGGGTTCTAGCCTCTACCACAGAGACCCTAATCTCCCCAAAAATTGGCTGAACTGATGTCTCGAGAAGTTCCCAACGAAGTCGTGGATTAGCTGTCTAAGAGACGTATATTCAAGCTATTGGTTCATCATTGTCCGGTGAAAGACGCACTCTAAACCCAAGTAGACACGGGTGTTTGTCAGACACGTTCATCTTAATGTGATGAACAGAGCTAATTATCACTGATCATCCTACTCACCACGTTGAAGTACGAATATACATCTTAGAATTAATCAAACACGGATCGAAGAGAAACAGTAGTACTTTTATTAATTTATAGGACTGAGCAAGGCTCCTCCCCTCAACCTAGGAGGTTTAGAAACTCATACTGATGTGAAAACAATGGTAAAACGTGTATGATGGTAAAAGTGATGTAAAAGTGTTCGAATAACATGAATTAAATCCCTTAAATACTAAACTAATAACTAGTAAGGGTAAAATAGTCTTTTTAGTGCTAAAATCCACTTTTGGGGATCACTTGGTGAGTATTTGGGCTGAGATTTGATGAGATCCACGTGCTATGAGGTCTCTTGGGTGTGGAACGCCAGCCAGGGGATCCTCTCTGGGCGTTTGGATATTGGGCTCTGCTCCTTGGGAGCTGGACGCCAGAAAGGGGGCAGGAAGTTGGCGTTGTACGCCAGTTTTGGGCCTTCTAATCCGAACCAACGTATAGACTATTACACATTGCTGGAAAGCTCTAGAAGTCAGCTTTCCATATCCATTGAGAACACTCTATTTGGACTTTCATAGCTCTAGAAAATCTCTTCCAAGTGCAAGGAGGTCAGATTTGGACAGCATCTGCAGTGCTTTCTCTGTCTCTGAATCAGACTTTTGCTCTAGCTCCTCAATTTCAGCTAGAAAATACCTGAAATGGTACAAAAATGCAAAAACTCAAAGTGAAATCCAAAAATTTGAATTTAACACTAAAACCTGTAAAAACTTAATAAAAACTAAGTAAAACATGTTAAAAACTGTATGAAAACTATGCCAAAAAGCGTATAAAATACCCGCTCATCACAATACCAAACTTAAACTGTAAAATAAAATAGGATGAAAAGAAGATTAGGATGCAATAAATCTCTGAGTTTCCAATGAAGCTCGGTTTCAATTAGATGAGTAGGACTTAGTAGCTTTCTGCTTTTGGATAGTCTTGGCATCTCACTATCCATTGAAAATCAGAATGGCTGGCATCTTTAGGAACTTAGAATCCAGATGATATTATTGATTCTCTTAGTTCAGCTCTTTTTGATTCTTGAACACAGCTTTTTAGTGTTTTGGCCGTGACCTAAGCACCTTATTTTTCAGTATTACCACCGGATACAATAATGCCACAGACACTTTAACTGGGTGAACCTTTTCAGATTGTGACTCAGCTTTGTTAGAGTCCCTAGATAGAGGTGTCTAGAGTTCTTAAGCACACTCTTTTTGCTTTGGATCATGACTTTAACCGCTCAGTCTCAAGCTTTTCACTTGACACCTTCACGCCACAAGCACATGGTTAGGGACAGCTTGGTTGAACCGCTTAGGCCAGGATTTTATTCTTGTAGGCCCTCCTATCCACTGATGCTCAAAGACTTGAGACCCTTTTACCCTTGCCTTTTGGTTTAAAGGGTTATTGGATTTTTCAATCTGCCCTCCTTTTCCTGCATTTTTGGGCAGTAATGGATTTTTCTGTTTTTCATTTATTTTTTTCTCTCTCTTTTTTTTGCATGCATTAATTTTTCTTTTGCAACATGCTTTTTCTTTTTCTTTTTGCTGCTTTTTCTTGCTTCAAGAATCAATTTTTAGATTTTTCAAATTATCAATAACATTTTTCCTTTTTCTTCATTTTTTCAAGAGCCAGCATCATAAAATTCAACTTCAAATATGCACTGTTTATTCATGCATTCAGAAACTAAAGTAATGCCACCACATCAAAATAATTAACTATTCTTTATTGGAAAAATTGAAAATTTATGCATCTTTATTTCTAAAAAAATTTTACTATTTTATTCATGTTTAATGATAATAAGAGGAATAATTTATAGCTAATTAAAAAAAATTACTTAATTACTACTAATGCTTATGTAATCCTAAAAATTAAAAGACATAAAATAAAAATAAAAATAAAAATAAAGACTTAAGTACTACTAGTGATCATGCAACTCTAAATTAGGATGGAAATACGTGAGACAGAAAAATAGGAATTAGGATAGCCACAAAGTTGAAACTCAACAACCTTCAGCTTGGGGGATGCTGGTTTCTTCAGGGTGTGGGGCGCATGGCTCTTCAACTTGAGGGGTACTGGGCTCCTCAGGGGAGAGCTTTAGCTTCTTCAGCTCACGCCCTTGCTTCTCCTACTCCTTGATCAGTTTACAAATCATGCTAGTCTGATCATTCTGTTCTTCTCTGAGCTAATCCAATGTGCTCTGTAAGTGAATTATAGATGCCTTCAGTTGTTTCCAATACTCTATTGGAGGGATCTCTTGGGAAGGCTCAGGTGCCTTCCTTTCAGGGTTATCTTCCTCTATCTTGGAGCTCTCCATCACCTTCTTGGTGATTGGTTTTTCTACTAGAATAAAGTTGTCCACTTGGATCATAACCTTAGCCTCTTGGCATAGATGAAAGATGAGATTTGGATAAGGCAGCATGGCCCTAGTGGAATCTCTGTTTGATAGCTTGTAAATCTTACAGGGGATTATTTGGTGGACTTCCACCTCATTCCCCATCATGATGCAGTGAATCATCACTGCTCTTGCAATATTGACTTCAGAGCGGTTACTTGTGGGGAGTATGGAACGCCCAATAAAGTCTAGCCATCCCCTAGCAACAGGCTTGAGGTTGGCCCTTTTTAGCTGGCATGGCTCCCTTTTTGTATTCTCAATCCATTGAGTTTCGGGCAGGCATATGTCCTCTAGGACTTGATCCAGCTTTTAGTTGGCTACAACCCTTCTGTTGTATGACTCACGGTCATCTTGTTACAGAGGTAATTTGGAGACCTCTCTCACCCTGTCCAGGTGAAAATGCATGATCTTCCCTCTGACCATGGTACGAAAGGTATGGAAGGTTTTTCCATCTTTCTTTTGCTTATCTATCATCCACAGACTTGCATAGAATTCCTGGATCATGTTGTATCCAATATTTAATTCGGGATTACTTAGAATTTCCCGGCCTCTCCTTCGAATATGCTCTTGGATCTCCAGGTATTCTTCTTCTCCAAGGTTGAATCCCACTTCAGGGATTACTGGCCTTTTACTCATTATCTTATGATAATGTTCTTCATGTTGCTTGGTGACGAATCAAACAGGTTTAAAAATAACTATTGAGTTATCTTCTTTCTTGTTCTTTGGAGCGGTCTTGCCACTTTTTGGAGCCATAGGATTGAATTCTTGATGAGAGAACAGGGCTCCTGCCACACCAACCTTAAAATTTTGATCGTCCTTGATAAACCACTATTTTATGGTTTATATTGTGTTTATTTATGTGGTTTTATCATGATCTTTACCCACTTATTCATTAAATAAGCATGCATTTATAATTCCTTCCTAAAGTTATTGCATGATTGAAAACTTGCTTTCTAGAGACTTTTAATTATGTATTTTATTTCTCCTTTATTCCATTCGATGCCGTGATCTGTGTGTTAAGTGTTTCAGGCTTTATAGGGCATGAATGAGTTGAAGATTGCAGAGGAAGCTTGCAAAAATGGAAGGAACACAAGGAATTGAGGAGCTGACCAGCGAGAAGTGACGCGGCCGCATGGATGACGCGACCACGCGAAAGAGAGGAAATCGCAGTGACGCGGATGCAAGGATGACGCGACCGCGCGGCATGGAATAGCACGAGTGACGCGGCCGCATAGATGACGCGACCGCGTGGCAAAGCAGAAAGCCAAATGACGCGGCCGCATGGATGACGCGACCGCGTGACATGCGCGATCAGCATAATCTGTAGAATCGCTGGGGGCGATTTCAGGCCTTATTTTGACCCAGTTTTTGGCCCAGAAAAGTAGACTAGAGCCAGAGAACATGCAGAAACCAACAACAACATTCATTTCGCATAGTTTTAGTTTTTAGATCTAGTTTTCCTCTCCTCTAGGTTTTCTCTCTACACATTCATGGTTTTTAGGATTCGTTATTTTTCATTATTTTTGCATTGGGATATTGAGAAGGGTTATTGCCTCATTAAGACTTCGACATTCTAGTTCGTTCTCTTTACTTGTCTCTTACTCTTCCATGTTCCTTAATTTACTTAATTTTACTATTGGATTTTTTTAGCATTTATTAATATAAGAATTACTTTTATTTTTAATTAATCTTTTGATAATTATTTATCATGTCTTTCTTTAATTCCCTTTCTTATATTATGAATTTTGCATTTACAATGAGCGAGTAGTTCCCCAACTTGATGGGGAGTTGATTGAAAGAAATTCTTGAGTTGGGATGCTCAAGAGAAAGATTATAATTGGATTTATTGTTGGATTGTTCTCTAGTCACTAACACCAATCCTCCCAAGAGCGGATTGGAACTTGTGGATAGAACAGCATTCCAACTTGTTTAACTTTCCCTTACTTAGTAAGGGACATCTAAACAGAATAACCCCTAATTATCAATTAATCTTGAGAGTGCTGCAACAAAAATAGGGCTTCCAGCTAATCAACTCCCAGTCAAGGCTTTTATTTAAATTTATATAAATTCTCTAATTTAATTTTCTGCCATTCAACTCAAACCTTTTTTGAAAACATCTAATTAATAAAATAGCACACCTTTCTGCAACTCGTTGGGAGATGATCTGGAATTCATACTCCCAGTATTTTCATTTTATTTTCTGTGACACCCTTCTAAATTGATAAGCGGATTTCTGGTTGGTTGAGACTATACTTGCAACGCATATGTTATAATCATTCTTAACTCGCCAATTTCCGCCCGCATCAATTTTTGGCGCCGTTGCCGGGGAGTTGCAATATAGTGCTAAAGTTATTAATTGGAATTTATTTATTTTCATTTTATTTTATTTTGCTACTATGAGCTGCTTGTTTCTTTCGTTAGATGACACGTTCGCTTCCTGACCCAAGCTTGCTAATATTCGATCCTGAGATTGAAAGAACTATTTCACGAATAAGGCAAGCTCGACGTCGGTTAGTCCTCTCTGAGGGCGGATCTGAAATGTCACTTGAGAAAGAAACCAGCCCCCATTCTACTAATTTGGTTGTTTTACGTACAGGTAACATGGCAGCAGCCAGGAGAGTTACTATCCAGGAGGCTGGAGCCCCTGATTTTACAATGTAACCATTTCAAGCGCATCACCCAGCGGTAACTACAGACTTTGAAATAAAGACCGCACTATTCAATTTGATGCCCAAGTTTCATGGCTTACCTGCTCAAGAGCCTATCAAGCACCTGAGAGATTTTCAGGCAGCCTGTTCTACTGTCAAGCGTGATGGTGCAGATGAAACTTCAATTTTGCTGAAAGCTTTCTTGTTTTCTCTTGAGGGGAAGGCAAGAGAGTGGTACTACACTCAACCAGCAGTAATTGTATCCAACTGGGATACACTGAGAAGAGAATTCTTGGAAAAGTTCTTTCCAGCTGAAGTTACTGATAAACTGAGGAAAGATATTTCCATGATTGTTCAGGATGAAACCGAGACGCTTTATGAATATTGGGAGCGCTTCAATAATCTTCTGGAAGCTTGCCCCCACCATATGATTGACAAGATAGTGTTACTCGGTTATGTCACACAGGGAATGAGGCCCCAAGATAAGACCACATTGGAAAGTGCTAGCAATGGGTATATAAAAAAGTACAAGACCACTGATGAGGCATGTCAATTGATCAGTGGCTTAGCTGAATCTACTAGGAATCACAGGCAGAAACAAGGCCGTGCAAAAGCTGTTGCAGAAGTATCCTCTAGCAGAGAGACTACTGCTTTAACTTAGAGTATCTGTGAAATGACCAACTTGCTGAAGTAGATGCAATTGAACCAACAAGAAGTTCAGCAAGCTCAACCTTCTCCAGCACAGCAAAACCAACAGTTAGTCCCACAGAGAGTTTGCGGAATTTGCACTGATTATAGCCATTATACTGACGAATGTCCGCAGCTCCAGCAGGAAGACAACACCGTGGCAGCCACACATAACTTCTATGACTGTCCCAACCAAGGGTACAATCAAGGTGGTAATTACAACCACGGATGTCAAGACAATTCTAACCAGAATTGGAGGGACAACAACAACAACAGAGGAGGCAGAGATAATCAGGAAAATCAGAGGTGGAATAACAACAACAACAGGCAGCAGAATCATAATCAGCCTTACAGAGCACCTCACCTAAGGCAATCCCAAGGACCACAGAATACCCAATAGTAGACCTCTCAAGTTACCTATCCTTCTTCATCTGCCAATGATGACTTACTACAATCTATTGATCGGAGACAGCAGACCATGAAAAACAACATTAATGCCACTCTGAATGGTCTGAACGCTACTTTGCAAGCTCTTATCTCACAGATTGGTTCAATAAATAACTCCAATAATCAACCTTTGAGCTCTAGTGGGATTCCCTCTCAACCATTACCCAATCCCAAGGGTGGTATTAATGCCATCACCCTGGGGTCCGGAACCACACTGCAAGAGAGGAACCAGGAGGAGCCAAACCCACTAGAACACGCCTAAGTTGAAGAGGTAGTGGAAATAAAAGATGTTGAAGAGGAAAAGGACATACAGGACATGGCTGAAGAAGAAGAAGTTCAACCACAGGAGGAAGCACTAAAAGGCGCAGACACTGCAGAAGACACCACTCCTATTCCATTTCCACAACTTGCAAGGAAGCCCAGGAAGCAACTGGAACCTGATCCCAAAATGGTAGAGATATTCAAAAAGGTTGAGGTAACTGTTCTTCTATTTGATGTTATTCAACAAGTACCTAAATATGCAAAGTTTCTAAAAGATTTATGTATAAATAAAGACAAAATTAATGAATTAGAAACTATTCCTTTAGGAAGTTCCATATCTGCTTTAATGTGAGGTTTACCTGAAAAGTGTAGTGACCCAGGTCCTTGTATAGTTAATTGTACTATTGGTGGTGTGATAATTTCTGACTGCATGTGTGATTAGGAGCATGTGTAAGTATAATGCCTTTGTCTATATATGATATTTTGAGGCTCCCTCCCTTAAAAAGGTCGGTAGCTCGTTTTGTGTTAGCAGATAAAAGCATTATTACAGTGGTTGGAGTTGCTGAAGATGTACTAGTAGGCATTAAGGGACTAACGTTCTCCACTGATTTTTATATCCTGGAAATGCCCCAAAATGACTCAGACAAGCCATCATCAATCCTACTCAGAAGGCCATTCTTGAAGACCTCAAAGTTTAAATTAGATGCTTTTTCAGGAACATACTCTTTTGAAATAGATGGCCGAGTAGTGATCTTCAATCTGAATGGAGTTATGAAGCATCCTCCAGAGGATCACTCTATCCTCAAGTGTGACATTATAGATGAAACACAGGACAAGGTCCAAGTGTGGGGACATTCTTAGAGGACAATGACAGTGCCCTACCACTATTACCAGCTCCAGACAACCCAGAGCCTGAACATGATCAGAAGTTAGAATTAAAACCCCTTCCTCCACACCTCAAATATGCTTACCTTGAAGACGGGCAGAAGTTCCCGGTTATCATTACAGAGGAACTCACTTCTCAACAGGGTGAGGGTATATATATATAAGGCTAAGTGAGCTAACAAAGTGAATCCTTGATTAGTCTAAGATCTCACCTAACATGTACATACTCTATAAAAATTTTAAAATCATACCTAGCTACCCATAATTCCCACTTTTGTATGATTCCTATACTCACGTACCAAATTTTTCTTTTTAATTTATCACATGTGCATTGATTTTTTTTGCATTAACTTAACATTGGGGTAATTTTGTCCTCTTATTTATTTTATATATATATATATTTTTTTCTTTTTCTCTTTTTTTTTGAATCATAAAAGTAAACATAACTTATCAATGCACATGGATTCTTCATTATTTTTCTATTTTGGTTTTTCATGAGTAGGTTCCCAAATTCCCAATATTCAAATAAATTAAATACATTCCCTTATTAACCAATGTTCCCACACTTAGTTGATGCACAATTTCTATCTTAAGCTAACCAAAGATTCACTTGGGATTTTTAATTTGTTTTTCTGCTTAAGGCTAGTAATGTAGTTATAGAACAAGAGGGGATTAAAAGCTCAAGGGGCTAACAAAGGTGATGTAAAAGGTGGGCTTATTTGGGATAAGTGAGTTAATAACAAATAATGGCCTCAATCATATGCAAGCATGTAAATATACTAAATAATGGACATATAGAATGGAACAAAGCAAAGATTGCAATTATAGAAAAGAAAACACACAGGAATAAAAATTTATGGTTAAATAATGTAACCATATAAATAAGCTCAAAATCTCACAGGTTGTGTGTTCTTTAGCTCAAAAACCATGTTCCAAATACAACTTCAAACAAGTTTTAACATAAAAATTTTATTCAAATTAGTGAAATTTTCTAAAAGGTTTCTTGAAAAAGAAAATATTACTTTAACCAAGTGGTAAAATATGCAAAAAAAAAAATCAAATAAATATGCAATTAAATATGCAAATGCAACAACTAACAAGAAAAATAAACAATTGGTGTTTGAGATAGGAAGGTACTAACCCACGGAGATCGGTATCGACCTCCCCACACTTAAAGATTGCACCGTCCTCGGTGCATGCTGAGATTTGCAAGTGGACGGGGGTTGTGGTTCCTCAGCTGGGGCTCTTTTTGTTCCTTTCCTTTCCGGTAGTTTGGGAGTAGCTTTCTCTTTACCCTTCTTGGTGGCCATCCTGAAAAGGGAAAAAAAAGTGACTTTTAAAGCTAAGAGTTAGAGCAAGGAAGAGAGCGAAAAAGGTGGTAATCAATGCACAATAAAGAAGAATGACGTTAACACACGCTCATGAGTACATGTGAAAAGTCATCAATGGAAAATAGCTAGTGCATATGATAACAATTGAATGCAAGGTGTTTATTGGCATGCAGGCAAAGGCATGAGTAGCATAGATCAAGCATTCAATGTCCAAGTTAGATTACCAAGTCTTTCAAACTAGCAACATGTTTGTAATGACAATTATATTGAATGAATATGATATGAAAAAGGGTTTTGTGAAAAGCAGGCATTCAGAGTAGTAGGATAAAAGATACTGAAAAGCAGTGCACAATGCCATACGGGCATTTTCACAAACACATAGCATGCATGGTAAATAATCTAATGAAAATAATAAATTGAACATGCAAGCAACCCTTTAAAAAATAAATATATATAATTGTCAAATAATTCCTCTAATAATCCACAAGTAAAATATAGAAATAATGACCCAAATAAATTTCTAACATCAATGAAATGCAATGAATGAAAGTATGCAAATAAATTAAAATAAAATAAAAAAATAAGAAGAATGAGAAGGGAAAGAAGATAAGAAAGGAAGAAGAAAGAAATAAGAAAAGATAAGAAAAATAAGGATTAGAGAAGAAAAGATAAGAAAATTGACTGATCTGGATATTCTGTGCGCCGCTTGTGACGCGGACGCGTGAGTGACGCGGACGCGTGAGTGACGCGGTCGCGTGGTGCGTGATAAGGTCAGGTGACGCAGACGCGTGGGTCACGCGATCGCGTGGCCTGTTTTGTGCGATTGGCGCGGGTACATCCTCGCGGTCGCGCAACTCTCTGTTTGAAACTTTTTTTGCCAAAATTCTGGGTGACGCGGTCGCGTGGTCGATGCGATCGCGCGGGTGGCCTTATTTCCAATATGACGCGGACGCGTGGGTGACGCGTTCATGTGGCAGGGCTTGTGCTACTAGCACGGGTCCAGCCCAACTCCAGCTCAACTTTCGGTCATACACCTTGTTACGTCGAGATCTAGGGCCACGCGGTCGCGTGGGAAGCTATTTTGCAAACGACGCGGCCACATCAGCGACGCGGTCGCGTGGGATGATTTGTGTGCTTGGCACGCCTCCAGCCCTGCTCCTGCATAACTCTCTGTTCAATTTCTTTTCCTCCTAACGCACTGGTGACGCGGACGCGTCAGCGACGCTGCCGTGTCGCGTGCGTGCTTTTTTTTTTTTTGAAAAATGAAGAATGCAGTGTTAAGATGAATGTTATGCAAAACTCCAGGTTCAATATAATAAAATAAAATAAAATAAAACTAGAAAACAAATAAAACTAAATAAAAATGAAAAAGGAACAATCATACCATGGTGGGTTGTCTCCCACCTAGCACTTTTAGTTAAAGTCCTTAAGTTGGACATTTGGTGAGCTTCCTGTTATAGTGGCTTGTGCTTGAACTCATCTAGGAATCTCCACCAATGTTTGTGATTCCAGTGTCCTCCGGGATCCCAAACTAAGCATGTAAAGTCCTTAAGAAGCTTCAAACAGATTCTTAGGCTCCCGGAGTGACAAATGCCAGAACAGATTCCAGGATCCCAAACTTTACTTTTACACCCGTTCTTGTCTCGATCTGCATTTTTCCAGCCGGGTGAAAGGTGATCTAAATTCTCACTGTAGCGACCAAACAGCTTCCTAGACCTATTCAGTTGAGCTTTATACCAACCTTTGCGTTTAAACTTAAAGCTTTCAACCATGATAAACCTTGCAGGATAATTCTTACCACTGGCCATCTTTCTCTTACTCTTAATGTCACAAAGAGCTCTAAGTTGACCATCCGTCTCCAGTAGCCCATATTCAAGTGAAATTAGAAAGCTAAGGGATATGAATTTTACCCACTTGAATGTTGTGAAGGATGATGGCAACTTAGGGGGAGGCATTTTTAATGAAATTGCAAGCTCCACTCCCTTGTGCTCTTTTCTGATAATCACCACCTCTTTGCAAGCTTCTGCAATTTCAACCTCTTCCTCTTGGTAGCTTTCTTCCAATTCAATCTTTTCTTCATTGCTTTCCAAGGGCATGGGAGGTTGTGCTTCTTCTTCTTGAATCTCCATCTCTTGAACAACCTCTTCCAAGTCTTTAACCGTGATATGCCTTGGAGGTTGTACACCCTCCTTAGCATCAATTTCAAACGTCTTGGAAGGGGGTTCTATGACTGGACTTTCCCATGGAGGTTCTGCATCTCCTAAGTCTTCAACCACTTCTTCTTCTTCAATAATTCCGGCTTTCTCTACTTGTTCCAGTACAAAGTCGTGCTCCGTACTGTTCACTAGAGTTTCTAGTATCTCCTTCATACTACATTCTTCATTAGATTGCCCACATGAAGCCATGGGGGTTCCTTGAGTGTCCGAACGTCGGGAAGCTAATTGACTCATTATTGCTTGCCCCAATTGATGAATGGTTGCCTGAAATCTATCCACTGTTTCTTTTAGGCGAACCTCTGCTTCTCGGGTTGCCGGATTTGGACAGGACACATAGAGAAGTGGTGGTGGCTGGGAGTGAGTGGATTGGAATCGGGGTGGTTCTATATATGGTTCATATGGCTCATAATGTGGTTGGTATGGTGGTTGAGGGTTAGGGCCATATGGAGGTGAATGGCGGAAAGGGGCTTGTGAGTTTGGTGGTCCAAAGTTATGTTGAGGAGGGGGTTCATAGGCGTATGGTGGTGGTTGTTGATAATCAAAAGAGCGCTCACCATAGCCATTGCCTTGATATGCATCACAGAATGGTTGTTGATAGTCCATTGGAGGTGGTTGTTGCCATGAGGGTTGATCAAATCCTTGTGGCTCCTCCCATCTTTGATTGTTCCAACCTTGATGCCTATTTTCATTATAATTTCTTCTTCCTGCAACATAATTGTAACCAGACTCATAGCCAAAGGGGTGAGAGTTCATAGTAGCAAATAAAAATTAAAAATGAAAATAAAAATAAATTTAAATTAAAAGGTTATTTAAATTTTGAATTTGAAAATTAAATTTTGAAATTTGAAATTTGAAAATTTGAAATTTGATTTTTGAAATAAGATAAGATAAGATAAAAATTTCAAAAATAAAAATCTGAAAATTTTTTTTTTCAAAAAAAATTAATTAAAAATATTTTTGAATTTAATGAGGAAAGAGAAAAATAATAAAATGACACCAAATTTCAAATTTTTAGATCAAAACAAAGAAAACAATTAAGAACAGCTTGAAGGTCAAGATGAACGTGAAGAACAACTTGAAGATCAAGATGAAAAAACTTAGAACAAATTTTTGAAAATTTTTTTTAATAACTAAATAAAAACCAATAACCTCTTAATTTATGAAAAAGCAAAAATAAAAATAAAAATAAAAACAAATAAACAAGCAAAAAGCAAAAAAAATATTCACAATAACCAATAATAAGGCACACGTTTGCAATTCCCCGGCAACGGCGCCATTTTGATGAGAGGAACTTTTGCGTGGTCTAGAAATTTGCGGATAAATTCTCATTGCAAGTATAGTTTCTAAACCTTCAAAAGTCCTTTCATACAAACGTTTTGGTTGTCACAAGTAACAAACCCCTTTGAAATTGATAACCGAGTATTTAAACCTCAGGTCGTCTTCTCAAGGAATTGCAGGGAGGTATGTTCTTATTATTGGTTATGAGTTGTAAATTGGGGTTTATTAGGAGGTAAGGAGGGAATATGTTGAATGACAAGTAAAATAAAATAATAACAATAAAATCTCTTGGCAAGGTATGAGAACTGGAAGGCCTATCCTTGTCAATTGCGATGAGAATTGGGTTTTAATCCCACTTTGTTAACCTCTAACTATGAAGGTAAATCAAGTGGATCAATAAGCTTAATTCTCAGGTCCTAGTCAATTCCTATGGAAAGACTAGAGTTATTGGAGCAACTCCCAATTTCAACCACTGCTTTATTTGACAGCTCAAGCGTTACCAATAAATCAACCAAAGCCAAAAGGGAAAAATCTAAATTATTTAAATAAAGAAAAGCAATCATAGATATGAAAATACCTCAAATTAGCACTAATAAAGATATCAAATATAACATGGAAGAGTTCATAAATTAAATTAGAAAAATAAATAAAAGGAACATTGAACCTGTGATCGCAAAAGATGAAATAATCATGAAGTGAAAAGAATCCTAATTCTAAATCCTAAGAGAGAGGGGAGAACCTCTCTCTCTAAAAACTACATCTACTCCTGAAATTGTGAATTATGAAAGCCTCCTCATGAATGGATGCATTCCCCCACTTTATAGCCTCTAATCTATGTTTTCTGGGCCGCAAACTGGGTCAGAAATAGCCCAGAATTCGCTGGTTGCGAATTCAAATGCGCTGATTTCTGTCACTGTGACGCGGCCGCATGGATCACGCGGTCATTTGGACCTCTGTAGCTTTCCAACACAACTGGAACCGCGTCGTTTGGACCTCTGTAGCTAAAGTTATAGCTGTTTGAGTGCGAAGAGGTCAGGTTGGATAGCTTAGCAATTTCTCCAACTTCTTGTATTCCTTCCACTTTTGCATGCTTCCTTTCTATCCTCTGAGCCATTCCTGCCCTATAATATCTGAAATCACTTAACACACATATCAATGCATCTAATGGTAATAAGAGAGGATTAATAATAAGCAAATATAAGATCAAAGAAGCATGTTTTCAATCAAAATACATAATTAGGAAGGAAATATAAAACTATGCAAATAGTATGAATAAGTGGGTAAAGAGTTAATAAAAACCACTCAATTGAGTACAAGATAAACCATAAAATAGTGGTTTATCACACCCCAGACTCCACTTCCATTACCAGCACAGGGAGCCATGATGGTCCCGACTGTGGAGATACTGCTACCAGCCCACCTTTGTTCTTGACAGATGGCACCGAGGACGGTGCAAAGCCTTAAGTGTGGGGAGGTCGGTCAGTACCTAACTTTCAGAGGTAATTTCTCTTCCCTAGCACCAATAAATTAGGATATTTAGTTAGATTTTTCTTACCTTTCAATTACCTTTGTTAGCCACTTTGAGCCTTTAAATCCCATTTGTTCTATATTTTACCACATTACTAGCCTTAAGCAGAAAAACAATTATATATTCCAATTGAATCTTTGGTTAGCTTAAGATAGAATTGTGTGTGTTATTTAAGTATGGGAAATTGTGGGAACAAAGGATAATAAGGGAATGAGTCATGATAATATTATGGGAATTTGGATACCTACTCATGTGAAACTATAAGAATTAAAAATCTATGTGCATTGATAAGCTGTGTTATTTTTATGTTTCTATGTTTATGAAAAAAAAAATTTCAACAAATAAATAAGGGGACAAAATCACCCCAATGCTGAGTCAAGCATTCAAAGATCAATGCATGTATGATAAAATCAAAATAAAAGATTGAAACATGAGTATGGAATGTGAAAGGAAATTTCTGGGTAGCTAGGTATGAATTTTAAAAGTTACATAGAATATATATAGGTTATGTTAAAGATTGGGTTAATTAAAGATTCAATTTATAAGCTTACTTAGCCATATATATATCCTTACCCTCACCTTGGCCCCATTACAACCTTGAATAGACCTCATGATGTTTGCATTGGTATATTAAATGTTGTTGATTGGTTAGGAGAAGAACAAAAATTAGAGAGCATGATTAGAGAAGGATAGAGTGATGACCCTATACACTAGAGAGACTAGAGTGTACATATGTCATCAGTGAGGGTTCCGTGCTTGAATTTCTATGTTCCCTGCTTTCATGAGCTATCTTCTTGCATTTTTATCTGTTCTTACTGTATAAGAATTGAGTTAGTGGAATTTGATTTGTAATTTTTTGAAGAAGCTTACTTACTTTTGATCAAGTGGACAAAAATCATATAGTTGCATTCATATATATAGGTTGCATTGCATTTCATAGGTTTTACATGTTCTTACTCATTCATTTTATCTCCTTCAACTAAGCATGAGGACATGCTAATGTTTAAGTGTGGGGAGGTTGATAAACCACTATTTCATGATTTATATTGTGTTTATTTATGTGGTTTTATCATGATCTTTACCCACTTATTCATTAAATAAGCATGCATTTATAATTCCTTCCTAAAGTTATTGCATGATTGAAAACTTGCTTCCTAGAAACTTTTAATTATGTATTTTATTTCTTCTTTATTCCATTCGATGCCGTGATCTGTGTGTTAAGTGTTTCAGGCTTTATAGGGCATGAATGAGTTGGAGATTGGAGAGGAAGCTTGCAAAAATGGAAGGAATACAAGGAATTGAGGAGATGACCAGCGAGAAGTGACGCGGCCGCATGGATGACGCGACCGCGCGAAAGAGAGGAAATCGGAGTGACGCGGACGCATGGATGATGCGACCGCGTGGCATGGAATAGCACGAGTGATGCGGCCACATGGATGACGCGACTGCGTGGCAAAGCAGAAAGCCGAATGACGCAGCCGCATGGATGACGCGACCGCGTGACATGCGCGATCTGCATAATCTGCAGAATCACTGGGGGCGATTTTGGGCCTTATTTTGACCCAGTTTTCGGCCCAGAAAAGTAGACTAGAGCCAGAGAACATGCAGAAACCAACAACAACATTCATTCCGCATAGTTTTAGTTTTTAGATCTAGTTTTCCTCTCCTCTAGGTTTTCTCTCTACACATTCATGGTTTTTAGGATTCGTTATTTTTCATTGTTTTTGCATTGGGATATTGAGAAGAGTTATTGCCTCATCAAGACTTCAACATTCTAGTTCGTTCTCTTTACTTGTCTCTTACTCTTTCATGTTCCTTAATTTACTTAATTTTACTATTGGATTGTTTTAGCATTTATTAATATAAGAATTACTTTTATTTTTAATTAATCTTTTGATCATTATTTATCATGTCTTTCTTTAATTCCCTTTCTTATATTATGAATTTTGCATTTACAATGAGCGAGTAGTTCCCAAACTTGATGGGGAGTTGATTGAAAGAAATCCTTGAGTTGGGATGCTCAAGAGAAAGATTGTAATTGGGTTTATTGTTGGATTGCTCTCTAGTCACTAACACCAATCCTCCCAAGAGCGGATTGGAACTTGTGGATAGAACAACATTCCAACTTGTTTAACTTTCCCTTACTTAGTAAGGGACAACTAAACAGAATAACCCCAAATTATCAATTAATCTTGAGAGTGCTGCAACAAGAATAGGGCTTCCAGCTAATCAACTCCCAGTCAAGGCTTTTATTTAAATTTATATAAATTCTCTAATTTAATTTTCTGCCATTCAACTCAAACCTTTTTTGAAAACATCTGATTAATAAAATAGCACACCTTTTTGCAACTCGTTGGGAGACGACCTGGGATTCATACTCCCAGTATTTTCATTTTAATTTCTGTGACACCCTTCTAAATTCATAAGCGGATTTCTGGTTGGTTGAGACTATACTTGCAACGTATATTTTATAATCATTCTTAACTCGCCAATTTCCGTCCGTATCAGTCCTCGAGCAAAAAGTAAGAAAGGAAGAAGTAGAAAAGAGAATAGAAGAAGGAAAGAGAAGAGAAAATTCGAATGAGAGGTGGTGAGGGAGGGGGCACGGTCACACATATATATAGGAAGGGGGGAGGGATTTTTTTGAAACTAATCATGAATAAAAGATAAAATTTTTTGAAAAAGATAAAAAAAAGATAAGTTGTTAAATTTTAAAAGATATGAAAAGATTTAAAGAGGGTAGAAAAGGCATTAAAGACAAGATAAGAAGTATGAAAAAGATTTAAAAGATATGAACAAGATAAGAAAAGATTTGGAAAGATTTTGAAAACAAGTTGTAAAAGATATGAAATTTTGAAAAGGATTTAAAAAATTTTGAAAAAAATGTTTTAGTTTTGAAACTAAATTGAAATTGAGGTATTTGAACAAAATTTGATATAAAAATTAAAGAATTTTTGAAATTAAATTGAATGAAGATGAGTTGAATCAAGATAAGATTGAAAAATTGAAGTTACCTCCATGCTGCCATGCTGGCGTTTAGACGCCCGGAATGCTAGCATTCTGGCGTTTAACGCCAGAGTAGTCCTCCCTATGGGGCGTTAAATGCCCAGCCAGGGCCTCCTGGCTAGCGTTTAACGCCCAGCCAGGGCCTCCTGGCTGGCGTTTAACGCCAAGCTTGTGCTCCCTTCAGGGCGTTAAATGCCCAGCCAGGGCCTCCTAGCTAGCATTTAATGCTAGGCCTGCTGTCTCCATGGGCGTTTAAACGCCTAATTGCCTTCCCTTTCTGGCGCTAAACGCCAGAAAGATCTTTACTCCAATGTATTCTGTTTGCTATTCTGTATCATTCTATCTTTGTTTAAGTATTGTTCATGATCACTAACATTAAAATTAACTTAAAACATAAAAAAAATTAATTAAAAATAAAAATAAAAGTAAAAATAAAATAGAAGTAATTAGAGAATTAATAACATCGTTGGGTTGCCTCCCAATAAGCGCTTCTTTAGTGTCTTTAGCTGGACTTCACTGTACTTAATTTAATAACAGTATTGAGCCTCCTGACTCTATATCTCCTTCAAGGTAATGCTTAATTCTCTGTCCATTGACAGTGAACCTGTTTTCAAGATCTTTTCCTTGACGTTCTATGTGTTTATAAGGTGATACTCTTGTAATCACATACGGTCCCTGCCAGTGGGATTTGAGTTTTCCAGGGAATAATCTGAGCCTTGAGTTGAAGAGCTGGACTTTCTGTCCTGGTTCAAAGACTCTGGAAGATAACTTTCTGTCATGCCACCTTTTTGCCTTTTCCTTATAAATTTTTGCATTTTCAAACGCATTCAAGCGGAATTTGTCCAACTCATTTAGTTGGAGAAGCCGTTTTTCTCCTGCTGCCTTGGCATCAAGGTTGAGGAATCTAGTAGCCCAATAGGCTTTTTGTTCTAGCTCCACTAGCAAATGACAGGACTTTCCATATACCAACTGATATGGTGAAGTTCCAATGGGGGTTTTGAAAGCTGTTCTGTATGCCCACAGAGCATCATCAAGCTTTTTAGCCCAATCCTTTCTAGAGGCACTTACTGTCCTCTCTAGGATTCACTTTAGTTCTCTATTTGAGACTTCAGCTTGTCCATTCATTTGGGGATGATACGGTGTTGCCACTTTATGGCGAACTCCGTATCGGCTTAAGACAGAATCCAGTTGTCTGTTGCAGAAATGAGTTCCTCCATCACTAATTAGTATCCTAGGGACACCAAATCCATTGAAGATGTTCTTTTTGAGGAATTTCATTACTACTTTGGTGTCATTGGTGGGTGTTGCTATTGCTTCAACCCATTTAGGCACATAGTCTACTGCCACAAGGATGTAGATGTTTGAGTATGAAGGCGGGAATGGTCCCATGAAATATATGCCCCACACGTTAAACAACTTAATCTCTAATATTCCTTGCTGAGACATGCTATGACCATGAGGAAGATTTTCGGCCCTTTGGCAGCTATCACAGTTACGGACGAACTCTCTAGAATCTTTAAAGAGAATAGGCCAGTAAAAGCTACTTTGGAGTACCTTAGTGGCTGTCCGCTCACCTCCAAAGTGTCCTCTATACTCAGAGCCATGGCAATGCCATAGAATTCTCTGTGCCTCTTTTTCAGACACACAGCTTCGGATTATTCCATCCGAGCATCTCTTAAAGAGATATGGCTCATCCCAAAGGTAATATTTTGCATCATGCATGAGTTTCCGGGCTTGCTGCCTGGTAAACTCCTTGGAAATGAACTGTATAGCCTTGTAGTTTGCAATGTCTGCAAACCAAGGTATTGTCCAGATGGCATAGAGTTGCTCATCTGGAAAGGATTCGGATATGTCAGTAGAGGGAGAAGAAGTCCCTGTTACTGGCTCAATCTGGGACAAGTGATAAGTCACTTGATTTTCTGTCCCTTTTCTGTCTCTAATTTCTATATCAAACTCTTGCAGGAGTAGTACCCATCTTATAAGTCTGGGTTTAGAATCCTGCTTAGTGAGTAGATATTTTAGAGCAGCATGGTCAGTATAAATAATGACCTTAGATCCTATTAGGTAGGATCTGAACTTGTAAATGGCATAAACCACTGCAAGTAGCTCCTTTTCTGTAGTAGTGTAGTTTTTCTACGCATCATTTAATACGCGACTAGCATAATAAATGACATACAGAAGCTTGTCATGTCTCTGACCTAGGACTGCGCCAATTGCATGATCACTTACATCACACATTAGCTCAAATGGCAAGTCCCAGTTAGGTGCAGAGATGATAGGAGCAGTGACAAGCTTGGCTTCTAGAGTTTTAAAGGATTGCAGGCATTCTTGGTCAAAGATGAATGGAACATCAGTGGCCAAGAGATTACACAGGGATTTGGTGATTTTAGAAAAATCTTTTATGAACCACCTGTAAAATCCTGCATGTCCTAGGAAGCTTTTGATTTCCTTGACACTAGTAGGTAGAGGTAAGCATTCTATCACTTCCACCTTAGCTTGATCTACCTCTATCCCCTTATTTAAGATTCGATACCCAAGAACAATGCCTTCAGTTACCATGAAGTGGCATTTCTCCCAGTTTAGAACTAGGTTTGTTTCTTGGCATCTTTTCAGGACCAAGGTCTGATGATCAAGACAAGAGTTAAATGAATCTCCATAAACAGAGAAGTCATCCATGAATACTTCAAGGAATTTCTCTACCATATCAGAGAAGATGGATAACATGCATCTCTGAAAGGTGGCAGGCGCGTTGCATAGGCCAAATGGCATTTATCTGTAGGCAAACACGCCAGATGGACATGTGAATGTTGTCTTCTCTTGATCCTGTGGATCTACTGCTATTTGATTGTACCCGGAATATCCATCTAGGAAACAATAAAAAGCATGACCTGCTAGTCTTTCTAGCATTTGGTCAATGAAGGGTAAAGGAAAGTGATCTTTCCTGGTGGCGTCATTGAGCCTTCTGTAGTCAATGCACATACGCCACCCTGTAACTGTCTTTTTAGGGATCAACTCATTCTTTTCATTATGAACTACTATCATCCCTCCCTTCTTAGGGACAACTTAGACAGGGCTCACCTAGGGGCTATCAGAAATGAGATAAATAATCCCAGCCTCATAGAGCTTAGTGACTTCCTTTTGCACTAGTTCCTTCATAGCTGGATTCAAACACCTCTGTGGTTGTACCACTGGTTTGGCATTATCCTCCAAAAGGATTTTATGCATGCATTGGGCAAGGCTAATGCCCTTAAGGCCACTTATAGTCCACCCAAGGGTGGTCCTATATATTTTAAGCACATGAATTAGTGCTTCTTCTTCCTGTGGCTCTAGTGCTGAGCTTATGATCACATGATAGGTATCTCCCTCTTCCAGAAATGCATATTTCAGGGAAGTAGGTAATGGCTTAAGCTCAAGCTTTGGAGGCTTCTCCTTTTCCTCAAAGGTTTCCAAAGGTTCCTCAGCTGAGTATCATCAAGGATATCATCTAGCCCTTCGTTGAGGCTTTCGGCGATGTTGACCTCTTCCACCAGGGAATCAATGAGGTCAATGCTCATGCATTCTTCAGGAATGTCTGGATGCTGCATAGCTTTGACAACATTCAGTACGAACTTTTCCTCATTGACTCTTAGGGTTACTTCCCTTTTCTCAACATCAATGAGGGTTCATCCTGTAACTAGGAAGGGTCTTCCTAGGATAAGGGATGCACTTTTGTGCCCTTCCATGTCTAACACCATAAAGTCAGTCGGAAAGCAAAGGGTCTAACCCTGACAATCATGTCTTTGATTACTCCTGATGGTATCTTAATGGAACCATCAGCAAGTTGAAGGCATATGTGAGTTGGTTTGACTTCATCAGTCAAGCAAAGCTTCTTTATTAGTGAAGCAGGTATTAGGTTGATGCTAGCCCCAAGGTCACATGGAAGTGTCCTTGTACAAGCATCACCTAGAGTGCATGGTATCATAAAGCTTCCAGGGTCTTTAAGCTTCTTTGGTAAGTTGTTCTGAATGATTGCACTGCACTCCTCAGTGAGGAGGACTATTTGTGTCTCTCTCCAATCCTTCTTATGACTTAGAATATCCTTCATGAACTTTGCATAAGAAGGTATCTGTTCAAGAGCTTCTACAAAAGGGATCTTGATCTCTAGTGTTCTGAGATATTCCGCAAAGCAGGCAAACTGTTTATCCCTTTCCTCTTGATAGAGTTTCTGAGGAAATGGCATTTTAGCCTTATAATCATCAACCTTGGTTGATGGAGGCCGAATTCCATGTGTGTTGGAAGGGGGGTTACTACCTTGCTTAGCAGGGTTGTTGTTAATAAGTGACTAACTTCCCTTGCTTGGGTGTTCAACGCCCATTCTGCTGCCCCCTTGGGCATTTGAACGCCCAATCTCTGCCCTTTCCTGGTGTTCAACGCCAAGAGGAATACCTCTCTGGGCGTTTGAACGCCCAGTCTCTGCCCTTTCCTGGCGTTCAACGCCAAGAGAGATACCTCTCTGAGCATTTAAACGGCTAGAGTTATCTTGTGCAGAGACCTGGTTATCCTCTATGGGCTTTTCGTTCTTATTGTACTGAGGTTGGGTGCTTAAGGTTTTCCCACTCCTCAGTTGAATAGTCTGGAATTTATCTGTTATTTCCTTAGATAACAGCTGCGTTGTTTGACTCAACTGGGCTTCTACATTCCTATTAGAAGCCTGAGTTTCTCGTAGAGCCTCTTGCAGTTCCAGCAGTTGCTGGGCAAGGGCTTGCAGTTGCTGAGTCAATAGGCCATCCTGCTCTGGAGGGTTAGGTTCAGTAGCTACTACCTTAACCTCTCCTTTTATAGAGGCCTCAGGAGATGAGTACAGATGCTGATAAGTGGCAACTATCTCAATAAACTCTTGAGCCTCTCCAATGGTCTTTCTCATGTGTATCGAACCACCAGCAGAGTGGTCCAAAGACATTCTAGCCATGTCTGAAAGCCCATAGTAGAAGATGTCTAACTGTACCCATTCTGAAAACATTTCAGTGGGACATTTTCTTAGCATACTCCTATACCTCTCCTAGGCATCATAAAGAGATTCACTGTCTCCTTGTTTGAAGCTTTAGATGTCCAGCGTCAACTAGGTCATCTTTCTTGGGGGGAAGTATTGATTTAAAAACTTGTCCACTAACTGTTTCCAAATTTTTAAACTAGCTTTAGGATGGTTATCCAACCACCTTTTTGCTTAGTCCTTTATAGCAAAAGGAAAAAGCAATAATCTGTAGACATCTTGGTCTACTCCCTCACTGTGTACTGTGTCAGCAATCTTTAAGAAATCTGCCAGAAATTCTGTAGGTTCTTCCTGAGGAAGCCCAGAATACTGGCAGTTTTGCTGTACCAGAGTAATAAGTTGAGAGTTGAGTTCAAAGCTACTAGTTCTGATGTGCGGTATGGTGATACTTCTTCCATAGAAGTCAGCAGTGGGATTTGTATAAGATCCCATAGTTCTTTTGAACTCTTCATTCCCACTTGGGTTCATGATGACGGAGGAAGAATGAGGGTAGAAGGGGTAGAAGAAGAAAGAGAAGTAGAAGAGATGAATAAGAATTAAAATATTTTTATTTTTATTTTATATATTTAATTAAACCGAAATTAAAATTAATTAATTAAGAGGAATTTAATTCGAAAAAGAAGAGAGAGGAGTAGAAGAGTTAGTTAGGAAGTTTTGAAAGAGAAGAGAGAGGATAAGTAACTAATTAAAAAGAAATTTGAATTTAAGATTTGAAATTTGAAAATTAAATTTTAAATTTTGAAAATTGAAATTGAAAATTTGAATTTTGAATTTTGAATTTTGAAAAAGTCAATAAGATAAGATAGAGATTTGAAAAGGTTTTGATTTTTGAAAAAGTCAAATTTTGAAAATTGAAATTTAAAAATTAGAAATTAAATTTTGAATTTTAAATGTTAAGACTAGAAATTTGAAATTTAAATTTTGAAATTTTGAAAGTTGAAATTTTAATTTTGAAATAGGATAAGATAAGATTTTGAAAAAGATATGATTTTTAATTTTGAAAAGATTTGATTTTTGAAAACTTGACAACTAAGATATGATAAGATAAAAATTTAAAATTGAGATCTGAATTTTATTTTAAAAATTTCAAAAATTAATGAAAAATAAAAATAGAAAAGATATTTTTTTATTTTTGAATTTAATGAGGAGAGAGAAAAACAAGTAAAAGACACCAAACTTAAAATTTTTAGATCTAGTGTACCCAACTTTCGAAAACTTGGAGGGAAAATACAATGGGACACCAAACTTAAAAATTTTAAGATCAAAACACAAATAAAACACAAGAACACTTGAAGACTAACAAGAACACGAAGAACAAGACTTAAAGAAATTTAAAGAACACAAGAATATATAAAGAACACCAAACTTAAAATTTTTAGAAAACTAAAAAGAAATTTTCAAAAATTAAAGAAAAACAACAAGAAAACACCAAACTTAAAAATTGAAACAAAATTTAAAGATAGAAAAATTATTTTTGAAAACTTTTTGAAAGTAAGATGTAAAAAAAATCGAAAATTGCTGTAATGAATAAATACAAAGACTCAAAGAACACGAAAATTTAACCAAGAACAAATTAAAAGACTCAAACTAAGAACAAAAATTAAACAAATAAAATAAAAATATTTTTTTGAAAAACTTTTTAGAATTTTCGAAAAAGTAGAGAAGAAGAAAATAAAATAAAAATAAAAGACTCAACAAGAACACAAAAAAAGACTCAAATAAAGAACAAAAATTAAACAAGGAAAAGAAAAATATTTTTGAAAAAGTTTTAATTTTTTTTTGAAAAATAAGAGAAAAATAAAATAAAAATAAAAGACTCAAACAAAAAAGAAAGTTATACTCTTGTAAAAATCAAAGACGATACCTGATCTAGGGAACAAGACAATCCGTCAGTTTGTCCAAACTCAACAATCCTCCGCAACGGCGCCAAAAATTTGGTGCGCACAAATCCCCACAATTTCGTATAGCAATACCAGCAAGTGCACTGCATCGTCCAAGTAATACCTGAGCGAGTCAGGGTCGATCCCACGAGGATTGTGGTTTGAAGCAAGTTATGGTTATCTTGCATGTCATAGTCAAGCAGATAAGAAGGAGTTGGTTTAACTTTGTATAAGTACTTGTTATATTGGAAGGTAAACAGGGATAAGGAAATAAATGGAATCAATAATAGGAATAGAGTTGAGGATTACAGTTGCTTTGTCTTTCTGAATTAACTCTGGTATTACTACTCTCTTTGCTTGTGAGTGATTTCTTCAATGGCAGGCTGTATGTGATTGACACTGGTTTGAGAAACTGCCAATACTTCTCCAGATCTGAACCCCAGTTTTAGTGCGGATACATTCTGATTGAGGGTGAAGCTCGTACAGTCCATTCTCTTTAATGATCCTACTCAAAATGCCACAGACATGGTCGGATCTTCCAGATCAGAGAATGCTGCATCTTTGGGTTCTAACCTCTACCACAGAGACCCTAATCTCCCTGGAAATTGGCTGAACTGATGTCTCGAGAAGTTCCCAACGAAGTCGTGGATTAGCCGTCTGAGAGACGTATATTCAAGCAGTTAGTTCATCGTTGTCCGGTGAAAGACACACTCTGAACCCAAGTTGACGCGGGTGTTTGTTAGGCACGTTCGTCTTAATGAGATGAACAGACCTGATTGTCACTGATCATCCTATTCACCACGTTGAAGTACAAATATACATCTTAGAATTAATCAAACACGGATCGAAGAGAAACAGTAGTACTTTTATTAATTCATAGGACTCAGCAGGGCTCCTCCCCTCAACCTAGGAGGTTTAGAAACTCATACTAATGTGAAAAACAATGGTAAAACGTGTATGATGGTAAAAGTGATGTAAAAGTGTTCGAACAACATGAATTAAATCCCTTAAATACTAAACTAATAACTAGTAAGGATAAAACAGTCTTTTTAGTGCTAAAATTCACTTATGGGGCGCACTTGGTGAGTATTTAGGCTGAGATTTGATGAGATTCACGTGGAATATGGTCTCTTGGGCATGAAATGCCAGCCAGGGGGTCCTCTCTGGGTGTTTGGACATTGGGCTCTGCTCCTTGGGCACCGGATGCCAAAAAGAGGGCAGGAAGCTGGCGTTGGACGCCAGTTTTGGGCCTTCTAATCCAAAACAACGTATAAACTATTATACATTGCTGGAAAGCTCTGGAAGTCAGCTTTCTATAGTCGTTAAGAATGCTCCATTAGACTTCTTTAGCTCTAGAATATCTCTTCCGAGTGCAAGGAGGTCAGATCTAGACAGCATCTGCAGTGCTTTCTCTGTCTCTGAATCAGACTTTTGCTCCAACTCCTCAATTTCAGCCAGAAAATACCTGAAATGGTACAAAAATGCACAAGCTCAAAGTGAAATCAAAAAATGTGAATTTAACACTAAAACCTGTAAAAACTTAATAAAAACTAAATAAAACATATTAAAAACTATATAAAAACTAAGCCAAAAAGCGTATAAAATATCCGCTCATCAGAGAACATCTTGGTCAAGGTGGTTAAATTCTTCCTCCTAGCTGATTTTGTGATTCTGGACATGGGGGAGGATGAAAATCCCTCTATAATCCTAGGAAGACTATTCCTAGCCACTGGGAGAGCTCTAATTGATGCAAAAGAGGGTGAATTAGTGCTTAGATTGCATAATGAGAAACTGGTCTTTCATGTCTTCAAAATATGCCTTCATCAGGAGAAGAGGAGAGGTGCATGCTGACTGAGCTTATTAATCCAAACCTTCAAGAACACCCTGATGATGCACAATAGGATCTGCAGCTCAAACTTCCTTTGGTGACAACCAAAAAAATTTTCCTTAACATCAAACCTAAGTTTGGTATTGGGAATGCATCACCCACGGGTAGCGTGGAATTACACTTCACACTACTGAACCAGCAAGTGCACTGGGTCGTCTAAGTAATACCTGAGTGAGTCAAGGTCGATCCCACGAGGATTGTGATTTGAAGCAAGCTATTGTTATCTTGTAGATCTTAGTCAGGCGGATAGAAGAGTTGTTTGTTTGTTTAATTCGCATGAAAAGAAAATAAATAAAACGTTACTCAGTTGATGGTGAATACAATGATATGAAGATGGTTAAGGTTAGGAGATGCTTCATTCTTCTGGATCAATCCGGTCTTACTGTCTTTTTCAACTGTGAATGATTTCTTCTATGGTAGGCTGTATATGATCAACGCCTTTCTTAAGGGGTTGCCAATACTCCTTCAGATCTGAACCCCAGGGTTTGTGCGGATCCAGTCTGATTGAGGGTGAAGCTCCTGCAGTTCATTCTCCTTAGTGATCCTACTTAAAACGCCACAGACAAGGTCAAATCTTCCGAATCAAAGAATGTTGCACCTTTGGTTCTAGCCTCTACCACAAAGACTCTAATCTCCCCATACCTCAGCTGAACTGGTGTCTCGAGAAGTCCCCAACAAAGTCGTGGATTAGCCATCTAAGAGATGTATAATCAAGCTAGTAGTTCATCATTGTTCGATGAAAGACTCACTCTGAACCCATGTAGAATGAGATAACCTTGTGCCGGTTCAACGCATTCATAATGATGAAGAACGGATATACATCTTAGAATAGAGAATCAAACACGTATTGAGATAGAACAGTAGTACTTTATTAATCCATAAAACTCAGCAGAGTTCCTCCTCTCAATCTAGAAAGTTTAAAAACTCATATTGATAGAAAATACAATGATAAACAAAAATATGACAGGTCCTCCCCTTGAGTCTATAAAAGTTCTCAAATAAATACTAAGCTAATGACTAAGGATTACATAGGAAGGATAAAACAGTCTTTTAGTGCTAAAATCCACTTCTGGGGCCCACTTGGTGAGTGGTTGGGCTGAGCTTGATTGAGATACACGTGCTAGAAGGCCTCTAGGGCATTGAACACTGGCTAGGGGGTCCTTTATGGGCGTTGGACGCTGGTCTCTTCTCCTTTGGGTGCTGGATGCTAGAATAGGGCAGGAAGCTAGCGTTGAACGCCAGTTTTGGGCCTTCAATTATGAAGCAAAGTAACTATTATATATTTCTGAAAAGATCTGGATGTTAGCTTTCCATATCCATTGAGAACGCTCCATTTGGACTTTTGTAGCTCCAGAAAAGCTCTTTCGAGTGCAACGAGGTCAGATCCAGACAGCATCTGTAGTACTTTCTCTGTCTCTGAATCAGACTTTTGTTCCAACTCCTCAATTTCAGCTAAAAAATACCTGAAATTGTATAAAAATACACAAAGTCAAAGTAAAATCCAAAAATTTGAATTTTGCACTAAAACTTATGAAAACTTAATAAAACTTAAACAAACATACTAAAAACTATATGAAAATGATGCCAACAAGCATATAAAATATCCGCTCATCACCTACCAAGGATGAGGTTCCTAAGAAAAAGGTACCCAGAGGATGGAGGAACAAGAAGATCCCTATTGAAGACTTCTCACCAGGAATGAAAGTGGTATTCACTTCAAACCCAATCCTGTCTCATACAGTGAACCGGATCCTATCTATTGAGCATATAGAGTTGATCCATAAGAGAACATGAAAGAAGTTCATAGTGAGGGGTGAAGAGCCAAGTCCCTATGATCACCCTCCTCCCTAGTGGAGACCGTCAAGCTAGTGACGGTAAAAAGACGCTTGTCGGGAGGCACCAAACTTGGTCACATATGAAGCAAATTGGAGCCATTGTCCCCTGGAGAGGTGGCGCCAAACTTGGGCTTTCCAAGTTTGGCGCCATAAATGACGTAAATTAGAAGAAAAGCTCTAAAGGGGTGGCGCCAAACTTAGGATTTCCAAGTTTGGTGCCAAGTGATGCATACACATTGAGGACTCTTGCTAGGTGGTGGCGCCAAACTTGGATTTTTGGAAGTTTGGCGCCACCAACTTCAAAAAAAAAAGTAAAAAAAAATTTCATTAATAATAATTTTTCTTCGTCTTTTGCAATTTTTTTATTTTTACTCATCCGTGCATCTTTTATGTCCCTCTTCGTTTTTAGTTTTTCTTTGCTTAGGGACAAGCAAATTTTTAAGTTTGGTGTTGTAGAGTGCGCTCTCTATTTATCTTATCATCAATGGCACCAAAAGGAGATGCATCATCTTCACGGAAGAGTACAGCCTGAGGAATGAGATGGCCACCGTGATAAGAGAGGTGGTTCAGTCCCTTTTTCACTTTTTATTTCCTTCCCTTCTTATTATGTTATATTCCTATTTTCTGCTATTTTGCTTGAGTATCTTCATGATCTTTAGTAATTTTAATTCTTAATTCCTAGGTTCTAGTTTAATTTTGTTGCTTTTAATTCTGTTGTTTGTTTTAGTTGAAAAAGATGTCTCATGTGTTGCTCACTGAGCTTAAAATGGAATATCAAAAGAAAAAGAAGTAGTAAAATGCATGAGAATGGAGTTATATATATATATATGTGTTGCATGTTCTAGTCACTTTGATGTGGTGGCACAATCTCTATTTCTGAATGTATGAATTAACTATGCATATTTGATATTGGAGTTGAGAATGTTGGTTCTTAAGAAACATGAACTTAGAGAAGTATTATTAATTCTCTTAATTAATAAAAAGATCGATTCTTGAAGCAAAATAAACAGCAAAAAGAATTGAAAAAAAAGAAAAAAAATAAAGAAAGAGGTCCAAGGCTTTGAGCATCAATGGTTAGGAGGGTCAAAACTTATCTAAAGCTCAAAAGAGTGTTTTTCCATAACCATATGCTTGTGGTGGAAAGTGTCAAGTAACCTTTGAGATTGAATACTTAAAGTCATGACCAATTGCTGTTATGGAGTATACCTAAGGATCTGAGCACCACTGTCTGGGAGAAAAACAAAGAGAAATTTGAACTCAAAAAGTTCTCCAATTAAGTGCTTATGGTGTTCTTGTCTCAAGTTAAGCTTGAAAACAAAACATTTAAAGTCACATCTAGCCTCAAGGTACAAAGCAACAGAGGAAGAAAAAGAGCTGTGTTCAAGAATCAATTAGAGCCTAAAGAAGAGAATCTATAATATCATCCGAGTTGTAGTTCTGAAGGATAGTAATATTTCTGAGCTTCAAAGGATAGTGAGATGCCAAAGCTATTCAGAATTAGACTGTCATTAGCCCCATTCAGTAACTAGACTTGAGCTTAAATGAAAACTCAAGTCTCAGACATTTTCTCTTCTTGGTCGTACATTGTTTTTGGTTGCTTGAGGATAAGCAACAGTTTATGTTTGGTGTTGTGATGCGTGAGCATCTTCCCTATCTTTTCCTAGTGAATTTGCATTTGAATTTTTTAAGTTTAATCAAAATTTAATTATTTTTGGGCCATTATAAATGCTACTTTAAGTTTTGTGCAATTTGGTTTATTTCAGGTAGCATTCGGACGGATTTGACAGAATTCGTGTAGAAGAAAAGGAAAAAAGTGGATGATGCTGTCAACCTTGACCTTCTCGCACTGCAACGGACATATCTTGAGCTATAGAGGTCCAATTGATACAATTCTAGTGGCATTGGAAAGCTAACTTTCAGAGCTTTCCAATGATATATAATAGTATACACTTTTTCTTCGGGAATTACGGCCTTGGTGGTGCCAAACTTGGAAGTCTCCAAGTTTGGCGCCAGGATCATTGTAAACTCTCCAAATACACTGCCATGGTGGCGCCAAACTTGGCATTTTCCAAGTTTGGCACCAGGATGAAGGAGAAGCATATAATCAGCACAGTCACAGTGGCACCAAACTTGGCTCAGCCCAAGTTTGGCGCCAGCCTTAAAGAATTCGTTGGTTCCCACGTCCTCAAGGAGTAGCTCGAAGATCTCTTAATTATTTTTTATTTAACTTTATTTTCTTTTATAATAGAAAAAGATATTATTTAGTTTTAAAAAATTTATTTTCATTAATTAGGAATCAACATAAAAGGAAAAAGATTTAGCCCTTCGGGGGACTCTTCTCTCTTACGCACCTCATTCTGCACTTTACAGTTTTTCTGAATCTTAGTTTTCTCTATGAGCCATGAGAAACTAAACCTCCACTGTTAAGGTTAGAAGCTCTGTTTATTCTATGGATTAATACTATTACTCTTCTATTTTAATTAATGTATTGATCTTAATTTCAAGAATTTATTTTCGTTCACTTAGGATTTCCAAGTTTGGTGCCAAGTGATGCATACACATTGAGGACTCTTGCTAGGTGGTGGCGCCAAACTTGGATTTTTGGAAGTTTGGCGCCACCAACTTCAAAAAAAAAAGTAAAAAAAAATTTCATTAATAATAATTTTTCTTCGTCTTTTGCAATTTTTTTATTTTTACTCATCCGTGCATCTTTTATGTCCCTCTTCGTTTTTAGTTTTTCTTTGCTTAGGGACAAGCAAATTTTTAAGTTTGGTGTTGTAGAGTGCGCTCTCTATTTATCTTATCATCAATGGCACCAAAAGGAGATGCATCATCTTCACGGAAGAGTACAGCCTGAGGAATGAGATGGCCACCGTGATAAGAGAGGTGGTTCAGTCCCTTTTTCACTTTTTATTTCCTTCCCTTCTTATTATGTTATATTCCTATTTTCTGCTATTTTGCTTGAGTATCTTCATGATCTTTAGTAATTTTAATTCTTAATTCCTAGGTTCTAGTTTAATTTTGTTGCTTTTAATTCTGTTGTTTGTTTTAGTTGAAAAAGATGTCTCATGTGTTGCTCACTGAGCTTAAAATGGAATATCAAAAGAAAAAGAAGTAGTAAAATGCATGAGAATGGAGTTATATATATATATATGTGTTGCATGTTCTAGTCACTTTGATGTGGTGGCACAATCTCTATTTCTGAATGTATGAATTAACTATGCATATTTGATATTGGAGTTGAGAATGTTGGTTCTTAAGAAACATGAACTTAGAGAAGTATTATTAATTCTCTTAATTAATAAAAAGATCGATTCTTGAAGCAAAATAAACAGCAAAAAGAATTGAAAAAAAAGAAAAAAAATAAAGAAAGAGGTCCAAGGCTTTGAGCATCAATGGTTAGGAGGGTCAAAACTTATCTAAAGCTCAAAAGAGTGTTTTTCCATAACCATATGCTTGTGGTGGAAAGTGTCAAGTAACCTTTGAGATTGAATACTTAAAGTCATGACCAATTGCTGTTATGGAGTATACCTAAGGATCTGAGCACCACTGTCTGGGAGAAAAACAAAGAGAAATTTGAACTCAAAAAGTTCTCCAATTAAGTGCTTATGGTGTTCTTGTCTCAAGTTAAGCTTGAAAACAAAACATTTAAAGTCACATCTAGCCTCAAGGTACAAAGCAACAGAGGAAGAAAAAGAGCTGTGTTCAAGAATCAATTAGAGCCTAAAGAAGAGAATCTATAATATCATCCGAGTTGTAGTTCTGAAGGATAGTAATATTTCTGAGCTTCAAAGGATAGTGAGATGCCAAAGCTATTCAGAATTAGACTGTCATTAGCCCCATTCAGTAACTAGACTTGAGCTTAAATGAAAACTCAAGTCTCAGACATTTTCTCTTCTTGGTCGTACATTGTTTTTGGTTGCTTGAGGATAAGCAACAGTTTATGTTTGGTGTTGTGATGCGTGAGCATCTTCCCTATCTTTTCCTAGTGAATTTGCATTTGAATTTTTTAAGTTTAATCAAAATTTAATTATTTTTGGGCCATTATAAATGCTACTTTAAGTTTTGTGCAATTTGGTTTATTTCAGGTAGCATTCGGACGGATTTGACAGAATTCGTGTAGAAGAAAAGGAAAAAAGTGGATGATGCTGTCAACCTTGACCTTCTCGCACTGCAACGGACATATCTTGAGCTATAGAGGTCCAATTGATACAATTCTAGTGGCATTGGAAAGCTAACTTTCAGAGCTTTCCAATGATATATAATAGTATACACTTTTTCTTCGGGAATTACGGCCTTGGTGGTGCCAAACTTGGAAGTCTCCAAGTTTGGCGCCAGGATCATTGTAAACTCTCCAAATACACTGCCATGGTGGCGCCAAACTTGGCATTTTCCAAGTTTGGCACCAGGATGAAGGAGAAGCATATAATCAGCACAGTCACAGTGGCACCAAACTTGGCTCAGCCCAAGTTTGGCGCCAGCCTTAAAGAATTCGTTGGTTCCCACGTCCTCAAGGAGTAGCTCGAAGATCTCTTAATTATTTTTTATTTAACTTTATTTTCTTTTATAATAGAAAAAGATATTATTTAGTTTTAAAAAATTTATTTTCATTAATTAGGAATCAACATAAAAGGAAAAAGATTTAGCCCTTCGGGGGACTCTTCTCTCTTACGCACCTCATTCTGCACTTTACAGTTTTTCTGAATCTTAGTTTTCTCTATGAGCCATGAGAAACTAAACCTCCACTGTTAAGGTTAGAAGCTCTGTTTATTCTATGGATTAATACTATTACTCTTCTATTTTAATTAATGTATTGATCTTAATTTCAAGAATTTATTTTCGTTCTTTATCTTAAGTATTTGGGAAGATCGGAAGAATAACCCTTATTCTAATTGAGTTCTTGTAAACCTTGGAAAAGTAATTTACTTGAATAACAGCTTGAAAATAATTTCTCCTAAATCAATAATTATCTGGACTTAACGGGATACATGACATATAATCGTCTTATATTTGGGTAATTAGAATTTTTGTGGCTAATAAACTAGAGTTGGACTTAAACCTCTAATTGAAATTAAGTGACCAAGAAATTGGCGGTTAACTAGGTTAGAGGAGACTAAATTACTAAGGAATTAGGGTTTAATCAATTATAGTTTGCCATGAATTGAATCTTACATGATTAAAATAGTTGGTAAGAAAAGTTAATCTGGAAGACAAACAACTCTGGAACAATGTTCCAGACCTTTGATGCCAAAGCTGCAGGATAGAAAAGGTTGCTCCAGCTGAGTGAGCTTGATGAGTTCAGGCACTCTTCCTATGAGAATGCCAATCTCTACAAGGAAAAGGCCAAAAAGTGGCATGATAGAAAGATAGCGTCGAGAGTATTTGAGCCTGGGCAGATGGTTTTACTATTCAATTCTTAGCTCAAGCTCTTTCCTGGGAAGCTTAAGTTAGATGGTCAGGACCTTTTGTGGTCACTAGAGTGTCACCTTACGGTCATGTAAAACTTCAAGATAGGAATTCAGACAGCAAATTTATAGTCAATGGCCAGCAGGTAAAACATTAGCTTGGAGATGAGATTGATCGCCAGAGATCCACCCATTTGCTAACATAGCAGATGTGAATGTCAAGCTAATGATAGTAAAGAAGTGCTTGTTGGGAGGCAACCTAACCATAAGTATCCTTTAGTTTGTTTCAGTTTGTTTCAGTTTTATTTTAGTTTGATTTTATTTCATTTTTCACTAATTTTCATAGTTTTCTGAGGTTTTCTAATGCTTGTGGTCATGCACAGCACTTAGAACAGGGACGGAAAGATTCGGACAGAAGAACAGAACACCCTGGAGAAAACATGCTGGGGGCGCAAATGCCAGGGAGGGCGTTTAGCGCCAGAGAGGGAGTAGGCGAGCTGGATTTTAACGCCAATAGTGGTGTTTCACGCCAGGAGGAGTGCAGTGGTTTGGGCATCACACGCCCAAAATGGGCGTTCTCATGCATTATTTTGATCCTCTTGGGGCGTTTCACGCCCATAATGGGCATTTAACACTACCAAATTTCAAAAAAAAGAAGGGGGCTGTAGGCGTTTAACGGCAGCAATGGCGTTTCACACCGAAAGGGGGGCAGCGCCATCCCCACTGGGGTGCTAAACGCCATGGAGTGTGTTTAGCGCCACCAGGGGGTCAATTTCCTACCAAATCTTCTAAATCCTACTTATATCCTTTCATATCACATCTTTTTTATTTTCCTTCTTTCCTCCACTCTCACTACCCACCCTCATCCGTCAAATTCTCCTTGTCCCAACCAATTCCATAACATATCTCACTATATCTTAATTATATATTTTCATATCATATCCGCCACACTCAAAATTCACCCCAAATTTTCCCACCCCCACCATGACCAAAATCACACCTCCCCTCCCCTATAAATATCATTTCAATTCTCATCTCTCCTTACCCCTTCATTCTACTCTTCATTCTCCCTTTTGTCCCCCCTCTATCTTTCTATCTTTCTATTATTCTCTCTTCTCTTTGCTCGAAGACGAGCAAAAATTTTAAGTTTGGTGTTGGAGTGCTCCTTTTTTCACTCTTCTCACACTCCCTATGGCACCAAAAGTTGGAGAATCCTCTTCAAGGAAAAGGAAAGAAAAGGCTCCCTCCACAATTCAATATGAGCTCTACCAGTTTTACACTAAGGTTCATGAGGAGCACTATTATAAGATTGTGAGCAAAAAGAAGGTAATACCAGAGGTGAAGTTCGAATTGAAGGCTGATGAGTATCCTAAAATTTAGGAACAGATTCGAAGCAGGGGTTGGAAAATTCTAGCCAACCCTGTAACTGAAATCTGAGTTCTGAAGGTCAGAGAGTTCTATGCAAATCTGTGGATGACGGACAAACACAAGAATGAGCATCCCGAGTTTAAGGCTTGGCGCACCATGGTCTGAGGGAAGACCCTACAGCGTAGAATGGGAAGAGTGAGGGAGATACTTCAGCTGCCTCCATCAAGAGATGACCGTCACTGCTACAATAGGAGAGTCAGAGCTGATCTGAGGTTAGATGAAGTCCTCAAGGATATATACCTCCTCGGAGCACAATGGAGGAAGGATGCCAAGGGCTGGCCAAACCAGCTAAGAAGGAATGATCTGAAGCCAGTTGCAAGAAGATGGATGGAGTTTATTCAATGCTCCATCCTCCCACTAGTAATCGGTTTGAGGTTATTGTGAGGTGAGCTGTGATGATTCACTACATTATGCTTGGCAATAAGGTAGAAGTTCATTAGGTGATCCCTCTGGAGATATACAACATCGTAGCAAAGACCTCAACCCTCTCTAGATTAGCCTTCCCTCACCTTATCTCCCGCTTATATGAGGCGGCCAATGTCCAGATTGACAGAGATATGCTTATTGCATTGGACAACCCAATCACTAAGAAGAGTATGAAGTACACTTGGGAACTTGGACAAGCACCACCTCAGAAGCCGTTTTTCCCTCCTCAGAAGAAGCAACCTGAACTACCTCAAGGACAAGATCTCCCTTCGCGCAAGTATTGGACTCAGCTGGTAGTATCCATCAGACAGTTGATATCCACTATGGATCAGCTGAAACAAGAGCACAAGATCCAATCCACCATCCTCCATAAGTTGACAGAGGAACAGCAGAAGCAAGGGCGTAAACTAGAAGAGCTGAAGCGCCAGAGAGGATTTTCAGAAGGGAGCAGCGGCCACCATGACTAAGGTGGTTGAGTTTCACTTTCCTCTCCCTTGTCTTATTTCTGTTTTTCAGTATTTCATTCTATTTTCTATTTTCAATTCTGAGTTACATAATCACTAGTATGATTTCATTGCTTTTGAGTTAAGTTGTTTAATTTAGTACTTTATATTTACCTTTTGAAAGATGTCTCATGTATTTCTCACTGAGCTTAAATAAAATTCAAAAAGAAAAGAAATAATAAAATACATGAGATTTTGAGTTATTTACTTTGAGATTTTCTAGTTACTTTGATGTGGTGGCACTATCTCTATTTCTGAATGTATGAATTAACTATGCATATTTGATATTGGAGTTGAGATTATTGGTTCTTGAGGAATAGGAATTTAGAAAAGTATTATTGATTCTCTGAAATAAGAAAGAGATTGATTCTTGAAGCAAAACAAATAGCAAAAAGAATTGAAAAGAAAAGAAAAAAGTCCAAGTCTTTGAGTATCAATGGTTAGGAGGGTCAAAACTGATCTAAAGCTCAAAAGAGTGGTTTTCCCTAACCATATGCTTGTGGTGTGAAAGTGTGAAGCAAGCCTTGAAACTGAACACTTAAAGTCGTGACCCATTGCTGTTACAGAGTATGCCTAAGGCTATGAACACCACTATGTGGGAGAAATAGAAAGAAAAATCAGAGCTCAAGGAGTTTCCCAGTTAAATGCTTGTGGTGTTCTTGTTTTAAGTTAAGCATGAAGACAAAACACTTAGAGTCACAGCTAGGCTTAAGGTGCAAAACACCAAAGAAAGGAAAAGTTGTGTTTAAGAATCAATTAAAGCCTAAAGAAGAGAATCTATAATATCGTATGAGTTCTAGTTCTGAAGGATAATAATATTTCTAAACTTCAAAGGATAGTGAGATGCTGAAGCTATTCAGAATTAGAGTGTGATTAGCCCCACTCAGTAACTAGACCTGGGCTTGAATGACAACTCAAGTCCTAAGCATTTTCTCTTCTTGGTCCTACATCGTCTTGGGTTGCTTGAGGATAAGCAACAGTTTAAGTTTGGTGTTGTGATGCGTGAGCATCTTGTACCCTTTTATGATCATTTTCTAGTTGTTTTTAGTTAGAATTTATTTAGTTTTAATTGATTTCAGTGCAAAAATTTCCTTTGGATGCTACTTTGAGTTTTTTTGGTGTTTTTATGATTTCAAGTGAAATTTGGAATAGTTTGGCAGAGTTTGGAGTTAAAAACAGAAAAGCTGGCAGAACTCCCCTTGGGTGCTAAATGCCCAGCTGGCATTTAGCGCCAGTAAGGGATACAAGCATGTGCGAGCCTGCTAGTGCACGAAATCACAATCACCTTTTGTAATTCCGCACAACTAACCAGCAAGTGCACTGGGTCGTCCAAGTAATACCTTACGTGAGTAAGGGTCGATCCCACGGAGATTGTCGGCTTGAAGCAAGCTATGGCTATCTTGTAACTCTTAGTCAGGATATCAATAATTCTCAGATTTAATTGTAAAAAGTAAAAGAACATGAAATAAATACTTGTTATGCAATAATGGAGAACATGTTGAGGTTTTGGAGATGCTCTGTCTTCTAAATCTCTGCTTTCCTACTGTCTTCTTCTTCACACACGCAAGGCTCCTTCCATGGCAAGCTGTATGTTGGTGGATCACCGTTGTCAATGGCTACCATCCGTCCTCTCAGTGAAAATGGTCCAAATGCACTGTCACTGCATGTTTAATCATCTGTCGGTTCTCACTCATTCTGGAATAGGATCCATGGATCCTTTTGCGCCTGTCACTACGCCCAGCACTCGTGAGTTTGAAGCTCGTCACAGTCATCCCTTCCCAGATCCTACTCGGAATACCACAGACAAGGTTTAGACTTTTCGGATCTCAGGCACGCATTCATAGGTTGAGAATGGAGATGAGTGTCACAGATCATCACATTCATCAAGTTGAAGTACGAGTGAATATCTTAGAATAGAAACAAGCGTGACAGAATGGAAAACAGTAGTAATTGCATTAATTCATCGAAACACAGCAGAGCTCCTCACCCCCAACCATGGGGTTTAGAGACTCATGCCATCAGAAATACAATATGAAACGTGTAGAGTGTCATGAGGTCTGTAAATACAATAGCAAAAGGTCCTATTTATAGAGAACTAGTAGCCTAGGGTTTACAGAAATGAGTAAATGATGCAGAATCCACTTCCGGGCCCACTTGGTGTGTGCTTGGGCTGAGCATTGAAGCTTTCACGTGTAGAGACTTTTATTGGAGTTAAACGCCAGCTTTTGTGCCAGTTTGGGCGTTTAACTCCAGTTTTTATGCCAGTTCTGGCGTTTTGACGCCAGAATTTTTATGCTGACTTGAAATGCCAGTTTGGGCCATCAAATCTCGAGCAAAGTATGGATTATTATATATTTCTGGAAAGCCCAGGATGTCTACTTTCCAACGCAATTAAGAACGCACCAATTGGGCTTTTGTAACTCCAGAAAATCCACTTTGAGTGCAGGGAGGTCAGAATCCAACAACATCTGTAGTCCTTTTTCAGCCTCTGAATTAGATTTTTGCTCAGGTCCCTCAATTTTAGCCAGAAAATACCTGAAATCACACAAAAATACACAAACTCATAGTAAAGTCCAGAAATATGATTTTTGAATAAAACTAATAAAAACTAACAAAAATATACTAAAAACATACTAAAAACAATGCCAAAAAGCATATAAATTATCCGCTCATCACAACACCAAACTTAAATTGTTGCCTGTCCCCAAGTAACTAAAAAGGAACTCAATTCTCCTAGGGAGGTGTTGATTTGCTCCCAATAGTTATGTGGAGGAAAGTGCATTTGAGGCATCTCAGGGATTTCATGGAAGTGAGCTTCTTGCGCCTCTTGAGCTCCATGACTGGGCTCTCTTGCTTGCTCCATCTTTTTCTTAGTGATGGGCTTTTCCTCTTTAATGAGGATATCTCCCTCTATGTCAATTCCGGCTGAATTGCATAGGTGGCAAATGAGGTGAGGAAAGGCTAACCTTGCCATAGTGGAGGACTTGTCAGCCACCTTGTAGAGTTCTTGAGGTATAATCTCATGAACTTCCACCTCTTCTCCCATCATGATGCTATGAATCATGATGGCCCGGTCTATAGTAACTTCAGACCGGTTGCTAGTGGGAATGATTGAGCATTGAATAAACTCCAACCATCCTCTAGCTATAGGCTTGAGGTCCAATCTTCTTAGTTGAACCGGCTTGCCTTTGGAGTCAATCTTCCATTGAGCTCCTTCTACACATATGTCCATAAGGACTTGGTCCAACCTTTGATCAAAGTTGACTCTCCTTGTGTAGGGGCGTGCGTTCTCTTCCATGTATGGCAAGTTGAACGCCAACCTCACATTCTCCGGACTAAAATCTAAGCATTTCCCCCGAACCATTGTAACATAGTTCTTTGGATCCGGGTTCTTACTTTGATCATGGTTCTTGGTGATCCATGCATTGGCATAGAACTCTTGAACCATTAGGATGCCGACTTGTTGGATGGGATTTGTTAAAACTTCCCAACCTCTTCTTTGAATTTCATGTCGGATCTCCGGATACTCATTTCTTTTGAGTTTAAAAGGGACCTCAGGGATCACCTTCTCCTAGGCCACAACATCATAGAAGTGGTCTTGATAGGCTTTGGAGATGAACCTTTCCATCTCCCATGACTCGGAGAAAGGTCTTTCTAGGATGATGGATTCATCCTCTTCCTTTCCAGTATCTAGGACTATGAAATCAGCAGGGATGTAAAGGCCCTCAACCTTTACTAACATGTCCTCTACTAGTCCATAAGCCTGTTTCATGGATTTGTCTGCCATATCTAATGAGAATTTGGCAGCCTGTACCTCAAAGATTCCTAGTTTCTCCATTATAGAGAGTGGCATTAAATTTATGCCTGACCCCAGGTCACACAGAGCTTTCTCAAAGGTCATGGTGCCTATGTTACAGGGAATTAGGAATTTACC